>NW_011494607.1:15826190-15828686 GCF_000754665.1 Bison bison bison
AGGCTGTATATTGTCACCCTGTTTATTTAACTTATATGCAGAGTACATCATGAGAAACCCTGGGCTGGAAGAAGCACAAGCTGGAATCAAGATTGCCAGCAGAAATATCAACATCCTCAGATATGCAGATGACATCACCCTCATGGCAGAAAGTGAAGAGGAACTAAAAAGCCTCTTGATGAAAATGAAAAAAGAGAGTTGGCTTAAAGCTCAACTTTCAGAAAACGAAGATCATGGCATCCGGTCCCATCACTTCATGGGAAATAGATGGGGAAACAGTGTACACAGTGTCAGACTTTATTTTGGGGGGTTTCCAAAATCACTACAGATGGTGATTGCAGCCATGAAATTAAATGACGCTTACTCCTTGGAAGGAAAGTTATGACCAACCTAGATAACAAATTGAAAAGCAGAGATATTAGTTTGCCAAAAAAGGTCTGTCTAGTCAAGGCTATGGTTATTCCAGTGGTCATGTATGAATATGAGAGTTGGACTGTGAAGAAAGCTGAGCACCGAAGAATTGATGCTTTTGAACTGTGGTGTTGGAGAAGACTCTTGAGAGTCCCTTGGACTTCAAGGAGATCCAACCAGTCCATCCTAAAGGAGATCAGTCCTGGGTCTTCATTGGAAGGACTGATGCTGAAGCTGAAACTCCAGTACTTGGCCACCTCATGCGAAGAGTTGACTCATTGGGAAAGACCCTGATGCTGGGAGGGATTGGGGGCAGGAGGAGAAGGGGACGACAGAGGATGAGATGGCTGGATGGCATCACCGACTCGATGGACATGAGTTTGAGTGAACTCCAAGAGTTCAAGATGGACAGGGAGGCCTGGCATGCTGTGATTCATGGGGTCACAAAGAGTCAGACACGACTGAGCAACTGAACTGAACTGAACTGAAATGAATCAGAGTTTAGTTTGCTTGTTACTGAAAAAAGGCTATGGCTACACTGCTTGAGGGTAATTGCTACTATTGTTTTGCTAATGCCTAAAGCTCATAAGTTTACTAATGGGCAAAATCTTAGTACACTGATTTTTCATGGTGTAAGTGGGATCTTAAACTCTATAATTCAGAGCAACTATGCTCCATCTTTAAAGTTGCTGTAATTCAAGGGGTGTCAAAAACTCTAGGAACAGAATATCACTTAAACTGTTCCTGGAGACCCCAATCTTCAGAAAAAGTTGAAAAGGCTAATGACATTATTAAAAGACATTCATATAAGCTAACTCAGGGAACACAAGACAGTTGGCTTAAAATTTTACCCATACCTTTAACGAGGGCTCGAACTGCCCCCCAAAAATGGGATTATCTCAATGACAGACCATTTTTGTGCACAGAGATTATCATACATCCTTAACCTTGGAATTAACTATGTGACTCAGCTTTCAGCTTTTCAACAGACATTTAGAAAACTCTGGGAGATGACCCCTCCAAAATGGGTTTAATTGCTGGGTCTGCAGAGCACTCCTCATCATCATCAACTGAAGGCTTCACATGGTGAATTTCTCCACTTCAAGGAAAGGACTTTCTTCAACTCAGCAAATACCTTCACCAACAACAATCATATATGATCCCTCTTCTTGATCTGATGACATCTAACAATCCTAAGATGGACTGCTATGACATATTGTACCTTAACTATGGACATAATGTGACTTAATTTTGATTACATTTTAACCTGGTTTAACCATTATTTGGCCTTACATCTGTAACTGCAAAATGGGGTTTGCTTCTAACCATATAGTTACAAATGGCTGTCCAGGCTCCTACGAGTGCTACAGCCTCCTCTATTACTTGGGGTCCCTGAATCAGAGACCTTCATTATGAGAGTTAGGAGAACATGTTGCCTCAACAATTTAGGGACCATGTACCTCTAAAGCAGGAAGTAGTTATGGAATGAAAACGATGCCCCTTTCCCTTGGCAACATAATTCTCCTAGAAGAAAAGGGGGAATGAGAGAGTCAATTCCTAGGCAGGTTGATTAAAAAGTCTGGGGTCTCCAAGGAGGAGAAAGGAGTCTGGGGCTCTCAAGGAGGAGATAGGGGCCTGGAATTCTCAAGGAGGAGGAAAGGATAAACTATTTTTCTACATTCTTTAGTAAGGATTATATAACAATAATGTATCCTGCTTGAGGTCATGTTTCTCCTTCCTGAAAACCTTCTGACTAATCCTGTTATCTTAAAATGTATATTATGGAAATGGGTCTAGTAAGATTGTTACAACCTTGAGACATTCTTTTGATTTATTTTAATAACCAATTAAAAAGTATATAATTCCCTTGCTAAGACTAGGGATGGGGCATTCTCCATCCCCCTTCTGATGCCTATGTCAAAAGGTTTCTCTCTCCCTTTTTAACTTTAATATGATTCTGCTACACAAGAGCTCTTGAGTGATCAAGTCTGGTCCCTAGTTCGGACCTAAATCTTCTTCTTTGGAGGTCACGAATCTGACATTGCTCACCATTAGGTATCATTTGTAAGGCCTACTCCAACAATC
>NW_011494607.1:15828786-15849737 GCF_000754665.1 Bison bison bison
TTTTCTTGACATGGTCTTGATCACTGCTTCCGGTACAATGTCACAAACCTCTGGGCACAGTTCTTCAGGCACTTTGTCAATCAGACTAATCTCTTGAATCTATTTGTCACTTCCACTGTATAATCATAAGGGGTTTGATTTAGATCATACCTGGATGGTCTAGTGGTTTTCCCTACATTCTTCCATTTCAGTCTGAATTTGGCAATAAGGAGTTTGTGATTTGAGCCACAGTCAGCTCCCAGTCTTGTTTTTGCTGACTGTATACAACTTCTTCATCTTCGGCTGCAAATAATATAATCAATCTGATTTTGGTGTTGACCATCTGGTGATGTCCAATTATAGAGTCATCTCTTGTGTTGTTGGAAGAGGGTATTTGCTATGACCAGTTTGTTCTCTTGGCAAAACTCTGTTAGCCTTTGCCCTGCTTCATTCTGTATTCCAAGTCCAAGTTTTCCTGTAACCCCAGGTGTTTCTTGACTTCCTACTTTTGCATTCCATTCCCCTATAATGAAAAGGACATCTTTTTTGGGTGTTAGTTCTAGAAAGTCTTGTAGGTCTTCATAGAACCATTCAATTTCAGCTTCTTCAGCATTACTGGTCAGGGCATAGACTTGGATTAGTGTGATATTGAATGGTTTGCCTTGGAAATGAACAGAGATCATTCTGTCATTTTTGAGATCACACCCAAGTACTGAATTTCGAACTCTTTTGCTGATTATGAGGGCTACTCCATTTCTTCTAAGCGATTCTTGCCCACGGTAGTAGATACAATGCTCATCTGAGTTAAATTCACCCATCCCAGTCCATTTTAGTTCACTGATTCCTAAAATGTCAATGTTCACTCTTCCCATCTCCTGTTTGACCATTTCCAATTTACCTTGATTCATGGACCTAACATTCTAGGTTCCTGTGCCATATTGTTCTTTACAGCTTTGGCCTTTACTTCTATCACCAGTCACATACACAACTGGGCACTATTTTTTCTTTGGCCCTGTCTCTTCACTTTTTCTGGAGTTATTTCTCCACTCTTCTCTAAGAGCATATTGGGCACATATAGACCTGGGGAGTTCATCTTTCAGTGTCATACCTTTTTGCTTTCTCATACAGTTCATGGAGTTCTCAAGGCAAGAATACTGAAGTGATTTGCCATTCCCTTCTCCAGTGGACCACATTTTGCCAGAACTCTCCACCATAACCTATCCATCTTGGGTGGCCCTACACAGCATGCCTCATAGTTTCATTGAGTTAGACAAGGCTAAGGCCCATGTGACCAGTTTTATTAGTTTTCTGTGATTGTGGTCTCATTCCGTCCGCCCTCTGATGGATAAGAATAAGAGACTTATGGAAGCTTCCTGACGGGAGAGACTGACTGTGGGGGGCACTGGGTCTGTTCTGACAGGCAGAGCCTTTCTCAGTAAATCTTTAATCCAATTTTCTGTTGATGGACATGGCTGTGTTCCCTCTCTGTTATTTGGCCTGTGACCAAACTATGTTGGAGGCAGTGAGGATAATGGCAACCTCCTTCAAAAGGTCCCATGCATGAACTGCCATACTCAGTGCCCCAGACCCTACAGCAGGCCACCACTGATCCACGCCTCCACTGGAGGTCCTGGACACTCACAGGCAAGTCTGGGTCAGTCTCTTGTGGGGTTCCTGCTCCTTTTTCCTGGGTCCTGGTGCACACAAAGTTTTGTTTGTGCCCTCCAAGAGTCTGTTTCCCCAGTCTTGTGTAAGTTCTGGAGGCTCTATGGTGGGGTTAATGGTGGCCTCCTCCAAGAGGGTTTATGCCACACCCATGTCTGCTGCTCCCAGAGCTCCTGCCCCTGTGGCAGGCCACTGCTGACCCATACCTCCACAGGAAACACTCAAACACTCAAAGGCAGGTCTGACTTATTCTCTGTAGGGTCTCCTTGTGTGCACAAGGTTTTGTTTGAGCCCTCTGAACGTCTCTGGTGAGAATGGGGTTTGATTCTAAATGCGATTTTGCCCCTTCTACCATCTTGCTGGGGCTTCTCCTTTGTCCTTGGATGTGGGGTATGTTTTTGGTGGGATCCAACATTCTCCTGTGGATGGTTGTTCAGCAGTGAGTTATAATTTTAGAGTTCTTGCAGAAAATGAATGCATGTCCTTCTACTCCACCACGTTGTAGAAGATAGATGGCCAAGTAATAGTAGGTGGTTTTTACCATCTTTTTCTTTTTTCTGTACAGCCCATGGAATTCTCCACACCAGAATACTGGAGTGGGTAGCCATTCCCCTTCTCCAGGGGATCTTCCCAACCTAGGGGTTGAACCCAGGTCTCCTGCATTGCAGACAGATTCTTTACCAGCTGAGCCACAAGGGAAGTCCAAAAATACTGGCATGGGTAGCCTATCTCTTCTCCAGGGAATGTTCCCAACCCAGGAATTGAACCAGGGTCTCCTGAATTGCAGGTGGATTCTTTACCTGAGTGCTACCAGGGAAGCCCCCTTTTTTCCACATGCTTGTCCAAATCTGGGAGTTACAAAGCTACACTGACAGGATCAGGCATCCTAAAAGTTAGTCAGTCGTGTCTGACTCTTTGCAACCCCATGGACTATAGCCTGCCAGGCTCCTCTGTCCATGGGATTTTCCAGGCACAAATACTAAAGTGGATTACCATTTCCTTCTCCAGGTGAATTTTCCCGACCCAAGAATTGAAACCAGGTCTCCTGGTTACATGCAGATTCTTTACCATCTGAGCCACTTTCAATAATATAATACTTCAATATAAAAAAAAAAAAAAACTTGGACATTGGGATAAGATACATGGAGAACTCAGCTTACCTTCTGTTTCTAACATGATTATGAAATTTATATTGTACACGTCATATATAGATATTCCTATAGACAAAAATAACATGTCTCATATATATCTACAGGCAAGTTTTCTGTACCATTTTTAAGGGAGAAAATGTTGGGAAAGGGTGTCCTTCTATAAAAAGGGAACAGTTCAAGTGTTCTTAAAGGTCAAATTTGATTTTAACACTGGCGTGTCCTCAATCACATAAAGGACTAATTTCAAGGGAATATTGTATGCTGTTAAAGTCATAATGATTCTATATTTGAAAAAGCAGACAACGTTCTTTGGTCCACATTAATGCTTTTCTATCAGGGCTCATACACATATTGCAAGTCTGTACCCCAGTGATAATTTAAAGCAAAGATATTCTTAACCACCTTAATAAACACCTTATAATTGCCTGAATAAAAATCTTAAATTGCCATTGTGTTTATAATCATGTAAGTGTCAAAAACTATAAATCTGAGCCAATAAGAGAATTGAATCAGTTTGTTTAATGAAAAGCATCAAGTGAAATCATTCAGTCATGTCCGACTCTTTGTGATTCCATGGACTGTAAGCTACCAGGCTCCTCCATCCATGGAATTTTCCAGGCAAGAATACTGTAGTGGGTTGCCATTTCCTTCTCCACAGGATCTTCCCAACCCAGGGATCAAACCCAGGTCTCCTGCATTGCAGGCAGATGCTTTACTGTCTGAGCCACCAGGGAAGCCGGGAAGCCTCAAGGTGCCTTGCAGTTTGAATAGGGAAAGGAAATGGGAGAAATAAGTTACTACATAGTATAGATAAAATGAAATAAAAAGTCTTTTCTAACCATCATTACCATATTTGTATTGCTTACAGAAATTTAGCTTCAGCCAAAATGCCTCATTTATTATAGCATGAAATTGTTTAAATTAACCCCAGGTTGATAGCTTGCTAACAGTTGACAAAAGTTCAAGAAACCTTTATAGAATATCATCTCAAGTCTGAGAATTTACTGAGAAGAGAAGACTCTTTGAAAGAGATGGAGTAGAGAATGCCTCAGTGTTTCTTTTATACTCTGTGCCATTCTCCCAGTTCAAGTAGGAAGGGCAATATGGGTGCCCTGCTCTGTTATTTTGGAGAAGGTAATGGCACCCCACTCCAATACTCTTGCCTGGAAAATCCCATGGACAAAGGAGCCCGGAAGGCTGCAGTCCATGGGGTCGCTGAGGGTCGGACACGACTGAGCGACTTCCCTTTCACTTTTCACTTTCATGCATTGGAGAAGGAAATGGCAACCCACTCCAGTGTTCTTGCCTGGAGAATCCCAGGGATGTGCGAGCCTGGTGGGCTGCCGTCTATGGGGTTGGAAGTGACTTAGCAGCAGCAGCAGCTCTGATATTTGGGGCAACATTTTTCAGAATGCAAGATTGGCCTCTTATTTCCTTTAGATGATAGATAAGCTGCAAAAAGCCATACCCATGTAAGGTTAGAACAGAACACTGGAGATTTCTCCAAAGCTTGGGAATGAAGGGCAACAGGTATTTGTCTCTAGTTAGGATGAATCTGAAGATTAGAAACTGTTTGCAGTGCCCTTGATGGTTGAATTGGGATAGACTGTGTAACTGAGAAAATCTTAAACAGTCAGAGCTCAATAGTGAGGTAGTGAACTTTTCTACTAAGGGACCAAGTGAACATTCAGAAGTTACTGGGGCTAGGATGATACTGAAGGGAGCTTTCTAAAACACCCCCGAGGTATTGTTCATAAGAGTAGGAGCTGGGAGTCCTTTGGAACAGGCATGATCAGCATCAGTGAACAGCACAGCGTGAAGCAAACAGGAAGGTCATGGTCCTTTTCTTCTAAACACCCTTTAATGTATGGTAGAAATCATCACAATATTGAAGAGTAATTATCCTCCAATTAAAATTAATTAATTAATTTTAAAAATAAATAAATAAATAAACACCCTTTATCAAGTTCCAGACCCCAAGGAAACAGAAGCATCAGAGGTGAGGAGCTCTCTCTGAAAACATAGAGAACAGCAGAGGTGCCCTGAAGGAGGAAAAACTAGAGCAGAACATACTCTCTTCTCTCTGGGAACTACAGTATTGAAGTTCAGGACTAAACTGCAGAAGGAGGCAAACTAACAACACCAATTAATATTTAATAAGTCTACATTAAATTATATTAATTAGTGGCAATTAATATAATTAATCTTGACTTAAGATGCTGATGTTTAATATTTAATTAGATATATACATACGTATATTTCCTTTCATGCTCAGTAAAGAACATTTTAAAATAACTTTTAAATAATTTTGAAATTATGAAAAAGTTGCAAGTACAAATTGCTTTTTCCTGAATCATTTTAAAGTGAGCTGATGATGCAATAGCATCATCCTCAAAATCTTTAGCATCAAAATCATCCTCAAAAACTTTAGCAGGCAATTTCTGTAAGTAGGGACTTTTTCTCCATAACTATCAAAGTCTGGGAATAAATAATGACACATAGCTAGCATCAAATCCTCAGACTCCATTCAGTTTTTCCAGTTATCCCAATAATGTCCCTCGTAACAAAAAGATCCAATCCAGGAGCACACATTACACTTAACTGTCATGTCTCTTTTAACGCTTTTCAATCTAGGAGTTTCTCCTTGTCTTTCATGACCTTGAGATTTTTGAAAAGTACAGGCCAGTTCTCCTATAGGATACGATACGATTTAGGTTTGCCTCATGCATATTTGCTCATGATAAAATTCAAGTTATGTACCTTTCACAGGAATATAACAGAAGTGGTGCTCTGTTCTCAGTGTACTCCATCAGGTGGTACTTGGTTTTATTTTTTCACGTTACTGAGATGTTACCTTTCTCCATTTGACTAAAGTTGTATTGGACTTTCAGGTATTTAAAATAGGATCGTTTTAATACCTGCAAGTGACTGGAATAACAATGTTCAGTGTGCTATTAAGGGTTAAGAAAGAAAAGCCCAAGTGTTTAAAAACAGTAGTGAGTTTGAGGGAGAATGGATACATTTGCTATCCACTTGAAACTATCATAGCATTGTCAATCACCTGTACTCCCACAAAAAATAAAAACTTAAAGTAAATAAAAAAATAAAAGCCATAGTGAAAGTTAGAATGAAGGCATTATCTCTTTGTATTTCATAGAATCAAACAAAATAAATCATGCCAAACCAAAGCAATTAAAGCCAAAAGGAGGAAATATTTATTTTGGTTTAATTTTAAATTTTTATCAGTATTAAAGATTTATATCTGGTTTGTATTTTGTTTTATGGGTATATTTATTTGAATAATGTTAGTAATATTATAATCAAATTAATTTTAAATACTGAGAACCTTAAGGGTCCATGCATAACCCAAGTTTAGGGGAATTATTAGAAACAGTGAATTATTAAAATCCATTCATGTTACATACAACAAAATGGTACACTTTAGAAAGGTGGGGTGACTAAAGTTTTCTAGTGGCAGATCCAGAAACCAGATAAAACATCATAGCTCAAAACCTTGTCTCATTCTCCCAAAGACAAGCTGCCAGTTCTGCTAAACTACCTCTTCACTCTTCCTCCAAAGGTTGGAGTAGGTAGTAATAATCATATTAATAATTTTCAAGCACATACTATGTGCCTAAGAATTGTTTGTGTATCATTTCCTTCTGACATCAACCCTATGAAAGAAATTTTATAGGTATCTTAATTTAAAATTGAAAGAAACACGTGTACCCCTATGTTCATTGCAGCACTGTTTATAATAGCCAGGACATGGAAGCAACCTAGATGTCCATCAGCAGATGAATGGATAAGAAAGCTGTGGTACATATACACAATGGAGTATTACTCAGCCATTAAAAAGAATACATTTGAATCAGTTCAAATGAGGTGGATGAAACTGGAGCCTATTATACAGAGTGAAGTAAGCCAGAAAGAAAAATACCAATACAGTATACTAACGCATATATATGGAATTTAGAAAGATGGTAGTGACAACCCTGTATCCGAGACAGCAAAAGAGACACAGATGTATAGAACAGAATTTTGGACTCTGTGGGAGAGGGGTGGGGGGATGATTTGGGAGAATGGCATTAAAACATGTATAATATCGTATAAGAAGCAGATCGCCGGTCCAGGTTCGATGCAAGATACAGGAAGCTTGGGGCTGGTACACTGGGATGACCTAGAGGGATGGTATGGGGAGGGAGGTGGGAGGGGGGTTCAGGATGGGGAACATGTGTACACCTGTGGCGGATGCATGTTGATGTATGGCAAAACCAATACAATATTGTAAAGTAAAAAAAAAATAATAATAATAAAATAAAATATAAGGAAACTGAGGAGTGAAAAACTAAAGGACATTTCCCCAAGATTATATGATTTCTAAGTGGTGAAGTCAGTATAGGAACAAGCAGTCAAAAACCAGCTGAAGTTCTTAACTGCCAGTCTACACTGCCCTGCAGCCTGCCCTCTTGAAATCTACTCAGATAGTTCTTAATTATTGTGTCTTATTGTTTTATATTTCTCTCTCTCTCTAAAGTATAAATGCCTCAAGGATAAGAATTATTTTGTACTTCTTTTTATCACATGTCTAACCAATATGATATGGGACACTAGGAAAGAATCAGCAAATATTGTACCTGAAAAAATTAAGTCAAAATATTGCATGAAGGGAGGAAGAAAGAATGTTAAATTAAAAATCCAAATGAAGCTAGGTGTTAGATAATGAAAGTCTGACCACAATAGCAAGAGTCATTAGTTTGTGAATAAATTTGAAGGGCCAAAGAAAAGTTAAAGTTTCTAAATACTCTTTAAGAGATCAATGAGGGCCTAATCAGAAGATGAGATATTAAACTCCATAAAACATATTCAGAAACAATGGCATTATGAGAAAAACAATATAAAGAAAAAAGACAACATGGATGAAGTAGGAGATGGTGAAATGACTTGACAGCAGGATTAGGAATTAAGTATAATGACTGAATTTTCATTGTTCAGAATCTACTTGGAGGAAGGCTGCATAGGTCTGAGGACTTCTGGCCAGGATTCAGATTACATGTAAAGTTATTAGAGTGGTGGTGACCACAACTACAAGATTAAAAGCCTATTGTTATAAAAACTTGAATTTGGTATAATGAGTCAAAATGGACAGTCATACCAGGTCGTCAATTTTATTCCTACTGATCTAATTGGTTGGCTTATTAAACTGACTCTAAAAGTTTGTTTAAGAAACATGGATACACACAAATATAGTCAGAATTAACCAGTCCAAGAGCTGGTATTTAGAATGTATCCATGGATTAGCATATCTGTTAAATTAACATATTTGGGGAAATTTGCAGCTTTCAGCAGATGTTTGACTACTGGCAATAAATAATTATCTCACTCCTAAACATTTTGTACAGTCACAGCTTTACTTAACTGATAATATAAAGACTACATCAAGGATGAAAGAATAATTATTTCATTCTAGTAAAACTCTGGCTCAAAAGCAAATTTTAAAACACCCAGTGTAACTGCCTACCAGCACACAGTGTGGAAGGGTACTGAATCCTGTTCCACATAGCACTGCTAATGCAGCTGAAAGAAGGAAATGAAACGGATTTAGTTTTTTAAAGATAAAAAGATGAAAATAAAAAAGAAAGCAGGTCACATAAACTGAAATGGTCCACAGAGGAGCCTGTCATAGAACACATGAGGTCTGGCTGTGAAAATAAAAGCCTCTGACAATCCTGACTAAATCTAAAAACAAAATAACATAGGCAAATACGCTCTACATTATTAGATGGCAAAGAGCAGATCCTTGAGAAAGAGCAAAGGACCATGCTTTCTGCAGCTGGATTGCTGAGGCAGCAGTTTGCAGGTGTGGGTTAGGGGCGAGAAAAATAGCTGCCTGACCACTCAGTGAGGCTTAAGCAGCTGCAGCAGCAGATTTGAGGATCTTGTTCCAGTGGCTTTGTTTGTGGGAAAAAACTAATCAGTGAGGATAGTCAGAGACAGGGTTTTAATGTGAAGCTTGGTCAAACCCACGGACACTTTTCCAAAAGTGAAAAAAAATTCACATTGGAGAATAAATTTCAACATTCTTTATTTCTTAGGATAGAAAAACAAATCATTATCCCTTCGACACGAATGCATTCAGTAGAAATATAAAGATTTGTTTTTGTATTAAAGATATATGAGAGTGTGTGTTGTTTATCCTCTGAAAGTAACTGCCTTTGATGACAAGGTCTGGGCTTTTCTTTAAGTTTGATGAGAGCTCAGGCATTGGCACGGACAGGTAGCTCCTATAAATATTTGAGTGATTCCCCTGGTCCTTGAATTTTTGCCACCAGATGAAAAAGAAATATTGATGCCTAGTGTTCTTTCCAGAAGTCCCTGAAAGGCAATGGCTCCTCAAGAGAAGTCTGTCTGGCTTTAACATAAAGCTTCATGTCTCTGTTTTTCAGCACTGAAAGCAGAATGTGAAAACACTGAAGGGAGGACAGGGCCATCATTCCTACATTGTCAATTCTTGAGCTACATAGGGCAAGTAGCACAGCATTTCAGTAGCCTGAAATTCCAACCCCTGACTACACAAATCAACCAAGGCGCTTGTGCCTGCTGATACCAGGTCTAAACTCCTATAAGAGGGAAGTAGCTACTCTTATTTTTGTTTTGATGAAATGGTACACAAATCCAGTTAGCCATATGTGTTTAGCTTTTTTTCTGATTTCAGTGTCTAGGAGGATTAAGCAGACACAATCTACAAGTAACTGATAATCATCCCAAGAATATTCTTCTTAAATATGTTCAGAATAACACAATATGCCACATTTTTTGCATGTGTTCATAAATTTACATAATTTACATAAAGACTCCCACTGCTCAATGATTCTGCAATATGCATTCAATATTGTGTTTTTGAGATCTTCCTCTGTTGATACTTAGCCTGCTTTAAGTGGGGGCAGACTTGACTTTACTAAAAAATAATTGGGTATAATAATTCCAGACAAACAACAATGGTAGTCAAAAACCCAAATTGCAAGGCAAACTTCAAAGTGAGCTGTGCTGTTGAAACTTTTCTCAGTGGGATCAGCTGTACTATGAGACTTTGATTTCCAAATATAGGACAGAGATGATCTGAGATTTTTCAGCCTTGAAAGACTCACCACATTTTCCTCCTTCAAACCCATCCATCAAAGTTTAGATACTGTTGGATTGGGCCACATATTGCACTGAAAATGACTTCCACTCAGCACTCAAACTTCAATCTGAGTTTTTTTATTTCTAGCTCTAGATTATTTGACAAGCTGTATAATATTCCTCTGTACAAATCTTCCAAAATTTGTTTCTATATTCACACAGTGCTGAATAGTTGGAGTTTTCATATTTTTTCTTATTACTGTACAAATAATGCTACACTGAAAACTATTGTGCACATCTTCCTACATATAATACCACAAGAATGAGATGACAAAATCAGTCCCAACTATCAAAAGATGTTCATGTTAGTTTTTCAGTTAAATACTCAGCTGACATAATGTTTTGCTATAAAATAAGCACCCCCAGAGATCTTTAATATCACAGTCCCACAATATTTGTTCTAAGTAAGTATTACAAGTTGCCTAGTTTAAAAGTGTATATGGTTAACTTCTTTTCAAACCGTGTATATTCAGGTTTCTCTCTCAAAATTTGTTTCTTATGCATCCCTATCAAGTGGACATGAAATCTCTGAATCCATGTCTTTGTATATAGAGAATACTGCTGCTACTGCTAAGTCGCTTCAGTCGTGTCCGACTCTGTGCGACCCGGTAGATGGCAGCCCACCAGGCTCCCCCGTCCCTGGGATTCTCCAGGCAAGAACACTGGAGTGGGTTGCCATTTCTTTCTCCAATGCATGAAAGTGAAGTCGCTCAGTCGTGTCCGACTCTTAGCAACCCCATGGACTGCAGCCTACCAGGCTCCTCTGTCCATGGGATTTTCCAGGCAAGAGTACTGGAGTAGGGTGCCATTACCTTCTCCGATATAGAGAATAGGGGAGTATAAGTCTTGAATTCACTGAGCTATTTTTTTTTAATCCTCTAGTTTTGGTATGTAAGGAAATGAGATATCATCATCACCAGAACAAGCTACTAGGCCTTCTTTTTCCTACACTGCAATTCTTTAAAATAACAAAGCTTTTTTTTTTTTTAAGTACAGTTCTTTGGTCTTTTTAATATGGAAAATATACTTGATAAAATATACCTGAAATGGAATTTTCGATACTAGTAAATGGACATATTCGAATATAATAACTATTACCAAAGTAGTCAAAGTTTTGGTCTCCTTTTTTCTCTTATCATCAGTGAATAAGAGTTTTCATTTTCCTTCCATATATATTTCCTTCCAACAATAGGTGTTATACAGTTTTTACCAATCTGAAGCTAAAGAAAGTTATTTCATTCTAAGTTATTTTGTAAGCTGTTATTAAGAAATTTGGGGCCTCCCCAATGGCTTAGCGGTAAAAGAATGTGCCTACAATGCAGGAGACACAAGAGACACAAGTTCAATCCTGGGTTGGGAAGATCCCCTGGAGGAGGGCATGGTAAGCCACTCCAGTATTCTTGCCTGGAAAATCCCATGGACAAAGGAGCTTGGCGGGCTATGGTCCATAGGGTCACAAAAAGTCAAACACAACTGAAGTGACTGAGCATGCATGCCGGCATTCTTAAACTTAGAGATCTTTTGCATTTTTATTAGCCATTCAAAGCCTTTGTCTATGTTCTCTAGAATGGTTTGTCTTTCTCATTATTTTTTAAGATATAATATTGCAATAATCTGTATTTGGTCACATTTTGGAAATTTTCTAAGATTTAGACATCTAGAAGCCTGGAAGAAGATGTAATATTTCATCTGATATTTTCTACAATACTCAGGTAGATGTTGTCTTTGGATTTTAATAGTGTATTAGTTTTCTATAGCTATGTAGCAAAATATCACAAACTAGTGGCTTAGAACAGCACCTACATATCACCTCACAGTTCTGCTGATCAGAAGTCCAACCAGGCTCTGCTGGGTTCTCTGCTTTGCATCTCTCAAGGTCAAGGTGTCAGCTGGGTTAAACTGTTATTTGGGGCCTCAGGGAAAAAATCCACTTCCAGGCTCATTCAGATTTTTGGCAAAATCCAGTTCCTTGAGCCTGCAGGTCTGAGGTCTGCATTTTCTTTCTGAATATCAGCCAGGGACCAGCTTCTGCTCTTAGA
Source organism: Bison bison bison (assembly GCF_000754665.1). Taxonomy (NCBI): domain Eukaryota; kingdom Metazoa; phylum Chordata; class Mammalia; order Artiodactyla; family Bovidae; genus Bison; species Bison bison. The sequence goes on from NW_011494607.1 coordinate 15,840,803, forward strand.
GGTTGCCCTCATGCTTTCTCTGTCAACAACCAGCAATGATGTGTTGAGTCCTTCTCCCATGTCAAATCTCATTATAATATAGAAATTCTTTATTTGTCTTGTATATTTATCTTTTTATGATCTAGGTAACAAACAATTCCTACAAATTTCCCACTTGTTTTTGAATTTTGCTGACACTCTTTTTAATTGTCCATTTTGATGCCATTAAAATTTTTTCCTTTGTGATTTGCATTCCATTGTTGCTATTTATGTTTCTGGGCTGCACTGATACACTGTAAATTATGCACATTACTGTGTCTTCTCCATCTAAGATTTCTTTTACTTCTTTATCCCTATTGCACTTTCACCATAATCCTTACTTGGAGTATTATTAAAATAACTAGTTCACCTTTCATTCAGACTTTCCTCTCCTCATTCTTATCTTTTTTCAAAAACCTTTCCAGATTGCTGTTTGAATAAATTGCAATCCCCTGCCTCCCTATTGGCCTTCCCCAGTGGCTCAGCAGTAGAGGATCTGCCTGCAATGCAGGAGGCTGGGGTTCAATCCCTAAATCAGGAAGATCCCCTGGAGGAGGACATGACAACCTACTCCAGTATTCTTGCCTGAAAAATGCAATGGACAGAGGATTTTTGCACTCCATGGGGTCGCAAATAGTCAGACATGATTGAAGCTACTAAGTATGCACAACTCCCTATCTCTCCTCCTGCTTTGCTTTTCCTTTAACATTTGACACATCCTCAAATACTGTAGGATTTAATTCCTTCTTTTGTTTGCTGCCTAGCTATCCTGAGTTAGCAGGTCAAAGATATGCTGAGCAGGTATTTTGTCTGTTTTGTTCCCACCTTGCTGTATCATCGCACCTGGAAGAGGATCTGACACTTAAAAGGCATGCTATAAATATTTGTTGAATGAATGAATGAATAAACAGTTCCCTGTCTTTTTGTTTTAAATGCACATCTTGCAGATAATGGTGTCAGTTAATTTTGTTTGTTTGAAGCCCCTTCTGTATTCTTCTATCTGTTGGATGAGGCTGGGAGTCTGCAAATGACACTTCCCAAGATCTCTTGCCAACTAGCTTCCTGTCAAGTTCTGCTAACGGGAGTCCTGATAGGAATACGTATGGTGGAGGAGGGGAGAACTGCCTCTCATCCTACATCCCGTCTCTGGCAGAATCTTGAGTGGTGGCAGAAGCAGTGACAGAGCAATAGAGGTGACAGCACATCCACGTATGACAGCATTGGCTGTAGACACAGTGCAGGCCATGGTTCCAACCCTGTGAAAGAGGCAGCTCTTTGGTGAATCCTGAACAGGATGTGACATCTCCAGCAGTTCATCAGCAGGTGTAGACTCTTGGACTCCAGCATAGAAGTGTCAGCAAACTTCTGATCTTCGGGTATCACTCTTTCTTCTTTTTTGCTCCTGCTAATCATCTTCTGCATTTTACTCATCCAACATCTACATAACCAATGCCCTGTATTAAATTCTCTGTAAATACTTACATTTTTTTTTCCTTTGGAGGGATCTTTACTAATATAATATAGTCAATGACTATATGTCAATGATCTATAACTAATATAGCCATTTCCTTCTCCAGGAGATCTTCCCAATCCAGGGATTGAACCCAGGTCTCCTGCATTGCAGGCAGATTCTTTACTATCTGAGCTGCCAGGGAAGCCCCTAATACAACAACATACAGGTAAGCGTTACTTCAGATCCAATCTGTGAGTCTCTATCTTTAGACTTTTAAGTTGAACTCACATTTATCAAAATTACTCCTATAATGGGATTTGTCTGTGTAATGCTTAGTGTTCTGTATTACTATATTTTTATTGTTCCCTTTTTTCTTCTTTCCTTCTTAATATTAGAAAGATTGATTTTTTTTCAGTTGGTTGAAAGTTTTATATTTCATGGTTTCAAACATGCACATGTTTCATGATATCTAAAATGTATGAATTTGGTGATGTAATATCCTGAAATCAGGAGAGATCTGAACTCAGTACTGTTTTATGATCCCTGTTGGCCAGACAGTAGTTGTGACATAGCTGTCATTTACTGAGCCTTCAGGAATGTCAAAAGAGCCAGCATGGTAGCCTGTAGATTAGGGGCCAGGAGTTTGGAAGAAAATTGTAGAGAAAATAGTGGAGAAAAGAATATATTTAACCCTTGGGAACCAAAAGATACTGGAAAAGATGTTGATGTGTGTGACGAATTGGACATATTTAGCAACATTCCTCAGGAGAAGTCTAACGTAGGTCTGTTCTACATAGAATACATAGTAGCTTCTATAAATTCATTTTTTAAATGTTTTATCACCACTTTTCATAGCACAGAAGATTATTTTGTGTGGAAAACACAAATATTAATGACTAAAAAGTCATTTAGAAGAGTTCGACTCGGTATGAAGAAGTTTTAGGCATATACTTACCAGTATTATTTTGGTTTTTCTTTTTGTAGTTTTATGAAAATGATAGGACTAAAAGAGCTCTTTCAATCTGAAAAAAAAATTCTAAATAAGAATGCATTGTGTCATGACTGGCAGTCTCTTTTCACAGTTGGCAGCATTTTTTCTTTCATAGCGGTAAATGAAATAATGGTGTATTTTACAATTGATGATGTCTTGAATTTTATGTAAAATAGCAGACATACTATTTTTGTCTTTATGTGATTATTTCTAACTAAAGCCCAACTTTGCATTTATTTTTGTCTCAATTTCTAAATTTATTGATATTTTTGTATTTTCCTTAAACTATTCTCAGCCCCCACTTATGTTCAACATCTCAAGTCATATTAGAATCACTTGAAATTTTAATTCTGGATTGCTTTGGGGTTTGTTTGTTATTGCTGTTGCTTATTAAGGCAATAACAACACTTGCTAAGCTCTTACCCCATAGTGTCTCTTCATCCTATATTCATTTCTCTTTCTCCTGGAGGTCTTTCTGTAAGTGTAATTTCAAAGATAGTTTTTGTGTGATAAATTTTCTGAGGTTCATTTATCTAAACCTCAGAAAATAAAAATATTTCACTTTCATAGCTAAATGTTATTTATTTGAAAAACATCAATATTCAAAGCTCTTCATTTTTTCTCCTGTTTATTTCTCAATCCATCTGGAAATAACTTTTCCCCATACCACTCATTAATTAAATAAAGGTGTCCCTTCAGCAATGGTTTGTAATGCTTCCATTAGTATATACTTCAGGTGGCACAGAGGTAAAGAACCCCACCTGCCAATGCAGGAGACATAAGAGATGTAGGTTCACTTCCTGGGTCAGGAAGAGCCCCTGGAGGACAAGATGGCAACCAACTGCAATATTCTTGCCTGGGAAATCCCATTGACAGAGAACCCAGGCAGGCTATAGTTCACTGGCTCACCAAGAGTTGGACACGACTGAGCACACAAACACAATTCAGAGATACATCATTACATTTTCCATTCCATTTTCTGCACATTAATACTTTTGTCAGTACCACACTGTTGATTGCCAGAGCTCTAATGGAGTGATATATTAGGTGGAGTGGTATATAAAGATGCCAACTACCAGTCCTAGGTCATTTCACCTTCTCTTACAACCTTCCCTATCTTTATTTGTGGAGAATATGTCCCAAACTCAGATCAGATCAGATCGTCTCTCAGTAGTGTCCAACTCTTTGCAACCCCATGAATCGCAGCACGCCAGGCCTCCCTGTCCATCACCAACTCCCGGAGTTCACTGATACGCACGTCCATCGAGTCAGTGATGCCATCCAGCCATCTCATCCTCTGTCGTCCCCTTCTCCTCCTGCCCCCAATGCCTCCAAAACTACAGGTAGCTAAACTCTACAATATCCTGCAAGATGTAAGACTAAAACAATGAAAAAATGAAAGGACTGGTTTGTGTTTTCCCCTAACAGAAGTGAGTCTATAAATAAAATGGAAAGAAAAAGAGGCAGACCTTGAGGGTGGGAGATGATAGCTATATGTGGACAAGGTGCTTCATGCCTCTACCTTGATTGTGCCCATCCCTAGAAGAATTTCCCTTGCAGTCTGAGACAGAAGCATAATGAATTCTTCTCATTTGAAGTTATCATGAAGACTAGTGCTTACCCAACTTATGCAAAAGCAAACTAAGGCCAAATGAGTAAGTACCATTATGTATATCATACACACATAAGCACACACTCACACATCTGTAACACAATATAACTGTTATTGTTTAGTTCCTCAGTCTTGTCCGACTCTCTGTGGCCCCGTGGACGACAGCCATGGGGCTGTAGGCTTCCCTGTCTTTCATCAACTTCCAGAGCTTGCTAAAAATCATGTCCATTGAGTCAGTGATGCCTGTCATCCATCTGACAGTCATCCTCTGTCATCCATCCCCTTCTCCTCCTGCCTTCAATCTTTCCCAGCATCAGGATGTTTTTCAAGGAGTCAGTTCTTCACTTCAGGTGATCAAAGTATTGGAGTTTTAGCTTCAGCATTAGTCCTTCCAATGAATATTCAGGATTTATTTCCTTTAGGATGGACTGGTTGGATCTCCTTGCAGTCCAAGGGACTCTCAAGAGTCTTCTCCAATACCACAGCTCAAAAGCATCAATTCTTTGGCAGTCAGCTTTCTTTATAGTCCAACTCTCACATCCATACATGACTACTGGAAAAACCATAGCTTTGACGAGATGGACCTTTGTTGGCAAAGTAATGTCTCTGTTTTTTAATATGGTGTCTAGGCTGTTCATAGCTTTTCTTCCAAGGAGCAAGGGTCTTTTAATTTCATGGCTGCAGTCACCATTGACAGTGATTTTGGAGCCCCCACCCAAAAAAAGTCTCTAACTGTTTCCATTGTTTCCCGATCTATTTGCCATGAAGTGATGGGTGATGGGACCAGATGACATAATCTTAGTTTTCTTAATGTTGAGTTTTAAGCCAACTTTTTCACTCATGTCTTTCACTTTCATCAAGAGACTCTTTAATTCTTCTTCACTTTCTGCCATAAGGGTGGTGTTATCTGTGTATCTGAGGTTATTGAGATCTCTCCCAGCAATCTTGATCCAGCTTGTGCTTCACCCAGCCCAGCATTTCGAATGATGTACTCTGCCTATAAGTTAAATGAGCAGGATGACCATATACAGCCTTGACATACTCCTTTCCCAATTTGAAACTAGTCTTTTGTTCCATGTCCAGTTCTAACTGTTGCTTCTTGACCTGCATAAAGATTTCTCAGAAGGCAGATCAGGTGGTCTGGTATTCCCATCTCTTTGAGAATTTTCCACTGTTTGTTGTGATCCAACAGTCAAAGGCTTTGGCATAGTCAGTAAAGCAAAAGTAGAAGTTTTTCTGGAACTCTCTTGCTTTTCCAGTGATCCAGCAGATGTTAGCAATTTTATCTCTCATTCCTCTGCCCTTTCTAAATCCTGTTTGAACATCTTGAAGTTCACAGTTCATGTACTGTTGAAGCCTGGCTTGGAGAATTTTGAACATTACTTTGCTAGCATGTGAGATGAGTGCAATTGTGCAGTAGTTTGAACATTCTTTTGTATTGCCTTTCTTTGGGATTGGAAAGAAAACTGATCTTTTCCAGTCTTGTGGCCACTGCTGAGATTTCCAGATTTGCTGGCATATTGTATTTAGCACTTTCACAGCATCATCTTTCAGGATTTGAAATAGCTCAACTGGAATTCCATCACCTCCACTAGCTTTGTTCATAGTGATGCTTCCTAAGGCCCACTTGACTTCACATTCCAGGATGTCTGGCTCTAGGTGAGTGATCACACTGTCATGGTTATCTGGGTCATGAAGGTCTTTTTTGTATAGTTCTGCATATTCTTGCCACCTCTTCTTAATGTCTTATGCTTCTGTTAGGTCCATATTATTTCTGTCCTTTATTGGTGGTCATCTTTGCATGAAATGTTCCCTTGATAGTTCTAATTTTCTTGAAGAGATCTCCAGTCTTTCCCATTCTATTGTTTTCCCCTATTTCTTTGCACTGATCACTGAGGAAGGCTTTCATATCACTCCTTGCTATTCTTTAGAACTCTGCCTTCAAATGGGTATATCTTTCCTTTTCCCCCTTGCCTTTAGCTTCTCTTCTTTTCACAGCTATTTTTAAGACCTCGTGAGAGAGTCATTTTGCCTTTTTGCATTTTTTTTTTCTTGGGGATGGCCTTGATCACTGCCTCCTGTACAATATCATGAATCTCCATCCGTAGATCTTCAGGCACTCTGTCTATCAGATCTTATCCTTTGAATCTATTTCTCACTTCCACTGTATAATCATAAGGGATTAGATATAGGTCATACCTGAATGGTCTAGTGGTTTTCCTTACTTTCTTCAATTTAAGTCTGAATTTAGCAATAGGGAGTTCATGATCTGAGCCACAGTCAGCTCCTGGTCTTGTTTTTGCTGACGTCTTCCTGAGATCCTGGATGGTTCACACCCGCCAGGAGGCTTGCAGCCTGAGATAGCTCTCCAGAGGAGATATACAGCACACTTGAAATGGTGCTCTCGTGGAGCACCCAGGAAACCAAGTGGCTGGACCAGGGAGGTCATTAAGACACAAGGCTCACCTGGGACAGTGCGCTCACCAAGCACCTATTCGCCTGAGCTGCTCAGACATGGGAAGTGCACAAAATGCCAGCCCAACCCACAGAGACTGAGTCAGAACTGTGTCTGAGTGTCTCCTGTGGAGGTACAGGTCAGTTGTGCCTGCTGCAGGGGCTCTGGGTGCAGCAGACCTGCATATGGCATAAGCCCTGTTGAAGGAGGTCACCATTAGCCCCACCATAGAACCACCAGAACTTACACAGGCCTGGGGAAACATACTCTTGGAGAGCACGAACAAAAATTTCTGTGCACCAAGATCCAGAAGAAAGGAGCAGTGATCCCCCAAGAAATTGACCCAGTCATATCCATGAGTGTCCAGGAGTCTCCAGCGGAGGTGTGGGTAGGTAGCAGCCTGCTTCAGGGTCGGCAGTGGCCTGCTTCAGAGTCAGAGGCACTGAGTCTAGCAGTGTATGCATGGGACCTTTTGAAGGTCACCATTATCTTCATTACCTCCACCATAGTTTGGCCTCAGGTCAAGCAACAGGGAGGGAACACAGCCCCACCCATCAACGGAAAATATCCCTACAGTGATATAATTAAGAAATGGACAGAATGCTTAAAGAGCTCCATAAAAGCTCAAAGATACATGTGTTTTCTTATGGGAATACAGCTTGAGCCAGTTTGGATGGTAAAGGGAAGAGCAGAGGAAGAAAGGAGCTGGTTTTGCCAGCTCCAAGAACAGCTTGGAAGGGAATAAAACCTGCTGTATCAGAAGACTTTTGGAGTCACAATCCGTGGAATGTTTCTCTAGAATCCCCCATGGCAAGCAGTAGGGCATGTGCCCACCTGGGTCCCCAAGTGGGCCATTTGTCTAAATCAACAATGGGGTACATCTGTATCACAGACCAGTCAGGGATGGACAAGCAGCTGGAGCCTACAGAGCTTTGTGACCTAGCTCTTGAGACTTGATGATAAAGACTGACTCTGACTTTAAAATTATTTGGTCAAGTTTACTACAAGTTTCTTACTCTATTGAATAATGCAGGCTCAAGAATAGAGTTGAGACTAGTCATTAGAAAAGTAGAGTTTCTTGTTGTACACATTTAATTAATGGGTGTTCAGCTGATTATTATGTTGTAATAGAGGCGATAATCATTACTTTTACTTTTTCAGCATTTCTGGACAGTCTTGTTGTAATGAAAATTAAATGCATATCATTTAACCCAATAATTCCATGTCTAGGAACCTATTTGAAGGGACCACGTGGCCACGGACAAGATTCCTATGCCGGTTTCAGCTGCCCATCTTGGATGCTCTCATCCTTGACCATTTAAGTCTCCCAAAGATTTTGTTATAAATCATCTTCATGGGGTTTGCTGGCTCCTCTTCTCTCACTAAGATACAACACAGGCTAAATAGGGCCCACCAGAAAACAGGGCTCTAAGACAGAAGCACAGGCTTTGCCTCCTGTTTCCCTCCATCCCTGTTTCAAATAGTCTCTCTGTTGGATGGGCCTCTGTCCACCCCTTTCTGCTTCTTGTATTTTGCACCTCTCCTATCTACATTGATAATATGTAGAGTATATGACAAATGCTTAGAAAACTGTGCATAAATAGTGGATTCTTATATAGTTTAATGTTTTTACTATATGCCTGTCTGCATTCTCTAAAGTTTCTAAAATGTATACATATTATTTTTGACAAAAAGTCAATGTTTGCAAAAATTCTTAAATCCTCAAAGTTCTCTGTAATCAGCACTAACTCAGCCATATTGTGGTTACAAAATGCAATATTTATTGAGCACTTACTACATGCTGAGTACATTGCTAAGCACTATGCAAAAGCCTTTGACTGTGTGGATCACAATAAACTGTGGAAAATTCTGAAAGAGATGGGAATACCAAATTACCTGACCTACCTCTTAAGAAACCTGTATCAGGTCAGGAAGCAACAGTCAGAACTGGACATGGAACAACAGACTGGTTCCAAATAGGAAAAGGAGTATGTCAAGGCTGTATATTGTCACCCTGCTTATTTAACTTCTATGCAGAGTACATCATGAGAAATGCTGGGCTGTATGAAGCACAAGCTGGAATCAATATTGCTGAGAAAAATATCAATAACTTAAGATATGCAGATGACACCACCCTTATGGCAGAAAGTGAAGAAAAACTAAAGAGCCTTTTGATGAAAGTGAAAGTGGAGAGTGAAAATGTTGGCTTAAAGCTCAACATTCAGAAAACTAAGATCATGGCATCCGGGCCCATCACTTCATGGCAAATAGATGGGGAAACAGTGGAAACAGTGGCTGACTTTATTTTTCTGGCTAGAAAATCACTACAGATGGTGACTGCAGCCATGAAATTAAAAGACACTTACTCCTTGGAAGGAAAGTTATGACCAACCTAGGCAGCATATT
>NW_011494607.1:15849879-15900485 GCF_000754665.1 Bison bison bison
GTAGTGTTGGAGAAGACTCTCGAGAGTCCCTTGGACTGCAAGGAGATCCAACCAGTCCATCCTAAAGGAGATCAGTCTTGGGTGTTCATTGGTAGGACTGATTTTGAAGCTGAAACTCCCATATTTTGGCCACCTCATGTGAAGAGTTGACTCATGGGAAAAGACCCTGATGCTGGGAAAGATCTAGGGCACGAGGAGAAGGGGACAACAGAGGATGAGATGGTTGGATGGCATCACCAACTCAATGGACATGGGTTTGCATAAGTTCCGGGAGTTGGTGATGGACAGGGAGGACTGTCGTGCTGCGGTTCATGACGTCGCAAAGAGCTGGACATGACTGAGCAACTGAACTGAACTGAAGTTATAACAATGAACAAACAAGAGAAGTCCCCAAGAGAACCAGAATGTCCTATGTATTTTAGTTTTAAGTGAAGCCGACAATGGTAACAGAAGCAACGTGATTTAATCAGGAAGCATAACTATATACAAAACTGGTGTTTTAACATCACCTGAGAGATAAGTCATCAAATTTTTCTCTTTAGGGATCTAACAAATAAAGTTGGGCAAGAATAAGATTAATAATTGTTCAAAATTGATGTTCTTAAATGACATATTCTTTACATGTTTTCTTTTGAATAATTTATCCATTATCTAACATTTATGTTCAAGAATTTTAGAACAACCATTTATGTTTATCAAAAAGAATATGTGCTAAAATATCCATATTGGGCCATGGCATATATGTATATACACACACACACACTCTTCAGAGCACTGACTGTAGCTTTGACAGAGGTTCCACTTTCTACCTCTTTATTCATTTATGTCCATATCAGTCAAAAAACCTGTGAGGAACTTAAAGTCTTCATGAATGATGAAGTCACAAATCAGAATAATTGGAAATGGAAAAATATTTAATACATATGAGTTAAAACTAGGTAGGAAATGAATCTGAGGAGGAACTTTGTATAAGTCAAATTAAGTATGTAATGCTTAAAATGCTTAAAACAACTGATAGATGGAATAATACATTATTAATAATTAGTCAAATATTATTGTTAATTACATTAAAGTTCTTAAAATTCCTCTTGTTTCACAGTGCAAATTGATGTTAAGCTCTGATGCTTCATCTTAACAAAAGTTAAAATGCAATTTAATATGAAAGTGAAGTGAAAGTCACTCAGTCTTGTCTGATTCTTTGCAACCCCATGGACTATAGCCTTCTTTCCATGGAATTCCCAAGGCAAGGATACTAGAGTGGGTTGCCATTTCCTTCTCCAGGGGATCTTCCCAACCCAGGGATTGAACCCAGGTCTTCTGTATTGCAGGTGAATTCTTTACTGTCTGAGCTACCAGTCTTATCAATTAAATATGAGATTTAAATTTTCTTTCAACAATGCAAATGAAATCTGAGTTCATTATTTTTCCATCACACAGAAGTTCTCTCTTTCCCAATGTTTTTCAAGCTTAGCAGATAATTAACATGAATGAAAAAAATATACATTTTATTTTGTTATAAAATTTATTGATCAACTGGAATTTTAGAAAGTATTTTTCCACTTGGAAAATGATGCGACACATATTTCTGAAATTACATTATGCAAAGCAAACCATCATCTTCTATTTTTGAAGCAGATAGAGACATAGCAAAGGAAATGTGGGAAGAATGTGAACAACAGATATTATGAGTATATGTCTTCATAGAGTGCTTCTGGGGTTATTCCTACTACACAGTATTTTTAAAGTGCCAGTTAGGTGCTAAAAGTGGGCTATGTCATTGAATTAAAAATGTTATGAGATAGGTACCACTTTTATTCCCATTCAGATATGAAGGGAGTAAGGCACAGAGATATTAAGTAGCTTGCTCGAGGTCAGCCAGCTGGTGAATGATGGAGCCCAGAGTTTCAGCCCAGAAAGTTTGAACCTAGGCTTCTTAGCTATACTTGGTACCACTTCTTTCCAAGGACTTATACTCTCCAGTGACACTGTGGTTTTATGTCGTGACAAGCCACAGACTGATGTGATGCCACTGAGACTGAGCCCCTCTGACTTTAGCCTTCCTTACACTATCACCAACAGGTGCAGCTTTTAGGTGATCTGAACACCTAAAGTAATTATTCATGATTTTGGTTGTTTGCTGGGAGAATCACTGAAAGAGCAGAACACTGTCTTGCTTGTTAAAGCACACATGTGAAAAGATTTCGTAGAAAAGAGGACTCAGTTGGGAAAAGGACAATTTCTGAGTTTACTTGACATTACCTAGACAAGAGCAATTTTTTTTTTAATTCAACATTTTAAAAACTGAATTGAGACAATAATAATACTTTGATAAGAAAAAGACAGATTTATTTGGGGCAGTCCCTGGGTCAGGAAGATCCTCTGGAGATGGGCATGGCAATCCACTCCAGTATTTTTGCCTGGGAAATCCTATGGACAGAGGAGCCTGGCAGGCGATGGTCCATAGGCTCTCAAAGAGTCAGAGACGACTGAAGGGTCTTAGCATGCAACATGAGATGACAGATTACCTCAAATGTTCATCCTCTAAATGAATACCATACACAAAACTTTGCCAGGTGTTTGTTTGTTTGTTTGTTTTCCTTACATAAACTCATTTTTTCTAAATACAAGCATTGGCGATTTAACTGGGCTTCCCTGGTGCCACAGGTGGTAAAGAATCTGCTTGAAGTGTGGAAGGCCTGGGTTCAATCCCTGGGTTGGGAAGATCCTCTGGAGGAGGGCATGGCAACCCACTCTAATATTTTTGCCTGGAAAATCCCCATGGACAGAGGAGTCTGGTGGGCTACAGCCCATGGGATCACAAAAAGTGGGAAATGAATGGGTGCCTGAGCACAGCAAAGTGATTTAACTAACTTAAATTAAAAGTGTGCCTTTTTCCAGATAATCTTATAGTAAATATCTCAGCTAGCTTATAACCTAAGACCACACAATAAACATAGCACCACAAGATATTAAAATAAAATTTAATTAGCCAGTCCCATATTCATAAATTCATAGTCATCACAGGCAACATCTTACACATTCTGAAACCTTTTAGTTTATAGGCAAATTTTTTAAATTTTCTAGTATCTTTTGCAAATTTCAGTTGAACATTTCCCTGCTATTTGGCATTATTAATTGATAAAAACCAAGCCATTTCAAAAGAATTGAAAGATAACATTTCCTTTATTTTACCTTTAATCTTTCATCCAAAGAATCTACATATTATCCTCATAGCTCTAAATTATAAATATGATAAGGCATATTAAAGAAACATACACTAAACATTCCAATTTCAGATGTATGTAAAAAATGTAAGATGTGTCTCTGGTTCATTTGAATGAAATGACAGGCATCTTGTGCAGCACAGTGAGCAAATTATTATTTCTGAATTGTACATCAACAAAATCTCCTAAAAGCTCTTTCTTATACCAGCTGCTAAATGATTAATAGTGTTGCATTGATAATTTTCACAAAGACACTGCTAAATAAGAGAACACTGTGTCCAAGAAAATTAGTTTGAGGTTCAGGGAAACAAAACACTTTTTCATAGTTTTAAAAGAAACATAGCATTGAGTTATATCAACTCCCTATTGGTTTCTCAATATAAATGGGTCTGTTGGCCACCTCATGCGAAGAGTTGGCTCATTGGAAAAGACTCTGATGCTGGGAGGGATTGGGGGCAGGAGGAGAAGGGGACGACAGAGGATGAGATGGCTGGATGGCATCACTGACTTGATGGACATGAGTTTGAGTGAACTCCGGGAGTTGGTGATGGACAGGGAGGCCTGGCGTGCTGTGATTCATGGGGTTGCAAAGAGTCGGACACGACTGAGCAACTGATCTGATCTGATCTGTGCCTACCCCAGTCTTCTTCATTAGAATATGAGTTAGGCAGTTTGTTTTCAGTACTCGGCATCTGTAACACATAATAAATATATTAATACCATGTATTAATATTAGTATAAATAATACAAATATATTCCATAATATCAAATTATATTATACAATGTTTATGTTATGTATATTTTCAATATTCAGCATATAAAATATACACAATTATATGTGCTGAGTACTGAAAAATAGATACATACATACACACATATATATGTACATATTTATGCACCTTAGTACATCATGAGAAACGCTGGACTGGAAGAAGCACAAGCTGGAATCAAGATTGCCAGGAGAAATATCAATAACCTCAGATGTGTAGATGACACCACCCTTATGGCAGAAAGTGAAGAGGAACTAAAAAGCCTCTTGATGAAAGTGAAAGAGGAGAGTGAAAAAGTTGGCTTAAAGCTCAACATTCAGAAAACGAAGATCATGGCAACCAGTCCCATCACTTCATGGGAAATAGATGGGGAAACAGTTGAAACAGTGTCAGACTTTATGTTTTTGGGCTCCAAAATCACTGCAGATGGTGATTGCAGCCATGAAATTAAGAGACACTTACTCCTTGGAAGGAAAGTTATGACCAACCTAGATAGCATATTCAAAAGCAGAGACATTACTTTGCCAACAAAGGTCCATCTAGTCAAGGCTATGGTTTTTCCAGTGGTCATGTATGGATGTGAGAGTTGGAGTGTGAAGAAGGCTGAGCACTGAAGAATTGATGCTTTTGAACTGTGGTGTTGAAGAAGACTCTTGAGAGTCCCTTGGACTGCAAGGAGATCCAACCAGTCCATTCTGAAGGAGATCAGCCCTAGGTGTTCTTTGGAAGGAATGATGCTAAAGCTGAAACTCCAGTACTTTGGCCACCTCATGCGAAGAGTTGACTCATTGGGAAAGACTCTGATGCTGGGAGAGATTGAGGGCAGGAGGATAAGGGGATGACAGAGGATGAGATGGTTGGATGGCATCACCAACTCAATGGTGATGGTGATGGACAGGGAGGCCGGGCATGCTGCGATTATGGCATCGCAAAGAGTCCGACAAGACTGAGCAACTGAACTGAACTGATGCACCTTAGACTGATGACTTTAATACAGATATCATGATTCACTTTATGGCTTTTAATGTATTAGCTTTCCACCTCTGCTACTCTTAGCAAGACTGTCTGTGGTGGGAAAAACATGGATATTCAAGGCATAAAATCCTGGGTATAAAACAGAGCTTTAACACTTGTCAAGTGATCTTTACATCATTCTTAAATTGTGAATGGTCAGCTTTCTAAACTGAGAAATGACAAAAATTATACCAACCTCATTAGATTGAAAGAGAATGAAATCAAGTCTCTAGATTTTGCAGTCACTCATATAAAATGATCACTTTCTATAATTCTCCGATTCTAATGACTCTAGACATCTTCTCTGAGAAATTTGCATTTTCAAAAATTTCTTTGTTTCAGATAATACAGAGAATCCTATGTTGTACATATATTTGCCATTGTAATCCACAGCAAACATATTAGCAAATCAAATCTGGGAGAAAATATTTGCAAAACACATACCTGATAAAGAATTTTTATCCGAAATATACAGAGGATGCTTGAATCTCAGCACTAAGAAAACAAACACAATTTTTTAAATATGCTAGATATCTGAAGACACCTCACTGAAGAAAATATACCAGTCACTTGCCCATGGGCACTAAGAAACCACTATACACCTATTAGAATAAGTAATATTCCCATAACTTTCAGTAACAGTTGCTGGCAGAGAAACTGCTGCTGTTTTAATTTGCTCAGCATCATATGTCCTTAATCAAATGCAAATTAAAACAGCAATGAGATAGCATTACACATCTGTTGGAATGCTTGATACCCAAAAAGTTGACAATGCCAATTACTGGCAAGAATGAGGAGCAATAGAAACTTTCGTTCATTGTCGGTGGGAATACAAAATGGTGCAACCTCTTTACAAACTGTTTGGCAGTTTCTTACAGTCTAAACAGTGTTAACATAAAATCTACCAATAATTCTGCTAGGTATTTGCTAAAATGATTTGAAATTGTATGTCTACACATAAACCTGTGCACAAACTTTTCAGCAGCTTTGTTCATAATTGCCAAAAACTGTTAAGCGAATGGATTAACAAACTATGGTATAGCCATAAAATGGAATACTATTCAGTAATAGAAATGATGAGCTATCAAGGTGCATAAAGACTTGAATGAATCATAAATGAATGTTGCTAAGTGAAAGCCAGACTGAAAGATTGCTAACACAGAAATCCACTTATTTGACTTTCTGGAAAGGCCAAAAGTAACAAGATGGTAAATAGTCACTGGCAGAGGTTGGCAGGTGGGAGCAGGGTTCAGTAGTTGAAGGACTGCTTGGGCTGAATTCCCTACTTTTTTTTTTTTTTTTGGCCATGCTACTTATGGAATCTTAGTTCCCCAACCTGGGATTGAACAGCAGTGTCACTGCCTTCAGCAGTGACAGGCAGAGTCCTAACCGCTGGATGACCAGGGAATTCCCAATGGTAGGTTGTTAATTGTGAAAAACATACCTAATACAAGATGCTAATAACAGGAAAAAGTGGGTATGGTGTGTAATAGAACTCTTGGTACTATATTAGCAACTTGTGAAATGAAACAAGTGAAAGTGTTAGTTGCTCAGTTGTGTCCGACTCTTTATAACCCCATGAACTATAGCCTGAGAGACTCCTCTACCCATGGAAATCTCCAAGCAAGAATACTGGAGTGGGTTGCCATTTCCTTCTCCAAGTGATCTTCCCCACCCAGGGATCGAACCCATGTCTTTGCTGAGCATCAGAAAGCAACACAACACTGTAAATTCACTATACTTCCATAAAGTGTGAGCCGTACTGTGCTTAGTCGCCCAGTCGTGTCCAACTCCTTGTGACCCCACGGACTGTAGCCCACCAGGTTCCTCTGTCCATGGGGATTCTCCAGGCAAGAATACTGGGGTGGGTTGCCATGCCCTCCTCCAGGGGATCTTCCCAACCCAGGGATCTAACCCAGGTCTCTCACACTGTGGGCGGATTCTTTACCATCTAAGCCACCAGGGAAGCCCACTTTCAATAAAATAAACATTTTTAAGAAATAAACTAAACTTTAATAAAAAGTATATTAAAAAAGATATGAGTAGCCCTTAAAATCAAACTGTTTCTCTTCTGAAATTATCATTTTTATCAGATTTCAATGATACATTTATTTTACTTTGAAATTTTAAACAGCATTCAAGAAAATGAAAAAATGTTGAGGAAAAATGGAGTAGATTTTTTAAAAAAAATTTAAAGGCACTGATCTACAACATACACAACACTTCTACTGGATGCTGTAAAAATACAGAATGATGGTTTTGTTCTGAATCTGCTTAGAGTCCAATAGAGATGTAAATAAATAAATGGTTAAAAAAGCATAAACTGAAAAGTGATCAGTTATTTTACCAATCAAATCCAATTGCTAAAAAAGGAATTATTGCTTAAGCCAATATGTGATACTATCATGGCTGTAAAATCCAGTCTTGACTTGCCAGAATAACATGTGCATCACAAATATAACAAGATGAAAAGGATTTGCAAACTCTCATAAGAAGAGTAATTTTCAAGGTTTAAATTTCACTTTTCTAAGGAGAATATCTATCTCAGCACACATAGAAGTAACAATATTCAGCAAAACCATGTTGTAAAACATTTCATTATAACAGAAATTTAGTTCCACTACTGTTGAAACTATTTCTATGCATTAGACAATAAAGAGTACTTGCATTCTATGTTTACATGTTTGAATTCTCACTCCTTTAGCCTTTTGTTCTTTAGGCTGCATTCTACCTTTCCATGTGCCTTCCAATAACCAAGAAATAAAAAGCGCAGCACTCACATTTCCTGGCAGCTAAGACTCTGTATATGAAATAACTTCTACTGGTAAGACATACTGTGAGGAGACTTGGAAGGTAGAAAAGAAGCAGAGGACATCCTCTGTCACTATATCCACCTGGACAAGTGGTTTTGTGGAACCAGAAGGGCAGAAAGTAAGATGTGGTAGCTGAACTTGTCATTCAGAGGCCAGTCATCATTTTCATGGATGTTGAGACAAAACTGGGGCATCAGAGTGTCTGTGGACAAAGAAATTTTCTGGTGCTTGGACAGCAAATTTTTTTGGTTTGTTTTCAGATTCAATAATTCTAGCTATGACTTGCTTCTCAGCTCTTTCAAGGATTTCCAATGTTATTCCATAGGTTTCAGTGTAAAATACTCAGAGTGGTTGTAGTTTCTAAATTGAGTATTGATTGTTATAGTATTAGACTTACTCTTTAAAAATATTTTAAGACAATTTGAGTTGTTTATACTTATGATATTAATGTAAAGCATGTGTAATCTTTGTTTCAAACAATATTTAAAGCCAAGGAAAACACAATTTATTAAATCCATATAAATAGACTTTTAGGTTCATAAGACATATTTAAGAATCTATGAAGCCCCTTTTAGTTTAAATTATAGATCTGTCTTATTTTGTATTTAATTTTTAAAGAAAATTAAAAATATAATAGATTTAAGATTTTAGTGTGACATAGCTAAAGGTATTCATTAATCAACCATTTCAGTTAGGCAGTTAGTGTTAGTCACTTAGTTGTGTCCAACTGTTTGCAACCCCATGGACCACCAGGCTCCTCTGTCCATGGAATTCTCCAGGCAAGAATACTGGAATGGATTGCCGTTCCCTTCTCCAAGGGACCTTCTCAACCCAGGGATCAAGTCTGTGTCTCTTGCATCACTGGCAGATTCTTTACCATCTGAGCCACCAGGGAAGCCCAATCAACTAATTAAATTGCATTAAATCTAGGAAATTAAATTTCCCAAATCTGTTAAATCTATAACTTAATTGAATAGTAATAGAAAAAAATAGAATAACTATTTTAAGCAAAAAAAATAAATCTAAAATAAGATTTTTTACATTAATCTTAGAGAGTTGGTTTTGAAATTCAATTTATTAAAGTTAGAATTTCCTTATAGTACAGTTGACATACAATTTTATATTAATTTCAGGCATACAACATAATGATTTGACACATATACATTACAAATTGATCATGACTATAAGTCTAGTAGCCATTCAAAGTTATTGCAATATTATTGACTATGTTTCCTATGCTATACATTATATCCCCAAGACTTATTTATTTTATAGCTGGAAGTTTGTACCTCTTAACCCCCTTCATCAATTATACCTAAACCCCACTTTTCCTACCCTCTGGTAGGAGGGTTTGTTTTTAACCACCAGGTTGTTTTCTACACTTTTAATGTACATCACTGTAAGTTCCTTTTCCATATATTATAGCTTTCCCCTCCCAATACATGGCACTAAAAACCAAAGTGACTGCCTGAAATTTCAGACTTCATCTTTTTCTTACTCCCACTATGTAGTTTCCACAGTGCAAATATCTGCACAGTAAGTATTTGCCAGCAAATTCCTAGAGCTTTAATAAATTTTGAGATTGTGCCCAAATACATCCTAGTTTTACTATATTATTTTGTTAGACAACTTCATGATACCATGAAATACAGGTAAAAGAGTGAATAAAAAGGAAACTCATGGCAACATTTAATCAGTGATTACAGTTAGAAAACCTATGATAGGAAAGATAGGAAAGACTACAGTAGACACACAGGCTGGGAGCAGGAAGTCATGACCTCAAGAAATCACAAAATGAAGCAGAATAGCAACAGCTAGAGCAGTCAGGAAGCTACATTCAAGGCCAACAGGGCCAGCTTAGTGGGTGTCTGGCCAATCCTACCACCAGCCACTGAGAAAACGCCAGCCATGCCAGCAATACAGCCTAACTCCCCAGACATCTACAAAATCTGGTAGTATGCCAATGCTAAGAAATAAACAATGACAGGTAAATAAGGCAGTATAAGGCTGGTATTCAATCCCAACCAAATGCAAGAGAGAGTGGCAAGAGTGGGAAGAATAAGTGGTAAGCTTGCCCCTGTCAGTTGTGTCAGTATAGATCAGATGTGACCAGCCTCGTGGAAACCATCAGAAGATGGTATTGGCTAAAAGGAAATGAGTTTGAAATCTGGCTTACCATCAGATTTTGAACCCATGAAATGTTTAGAGAAAGGATGGAAAGGAACTTAACCATGTATTGAGCACTTGTTTATTTTCAAAATCCTACTATGAGGAAGGTTGTGTTTCCATTTAAAACAGATGAGAAATGGCACTGATAATAATTAGACAATCTAGAATTTGAGCCAAGCTTCGAATGACTTTATTATTATCAAGCCCAAAACATTAATGATCACACTGACCTTACATGAAACTGCTCTGATATCTGAGTACAATGGTGTAAATGTTCTAAGAGCTGTTACTTAAATTGTTCTTAATAAAAGATATGCCTTTGTTTAAAAACAGAACTTAAGGAATCATTTAGGAAGAAGGTGAGGCCTGAGGTTCAGCTGAAATGAAGCAACAGATGAGGGAGCTGAAGTGTGTTTGGGGTCAAGAGTGGTCAAAGAGATGACAAGGAAATTGGAAAAGTGGAACAGAATGATGGAGGAAGAGAGAAGGTAAAGTAATATGACAGGCAGATGGTGCCTCATTACTGAAATAGTAAAGAGACCAGGAATATCTAACTTTGATTTTGGAATTGCTTGTAATGCTGCCATGTTCCTTCATCTTTCAAACCTTTGCCAAATCCATCTACTCAAAGGCCTTTGTGTGAGTGGTTTGTTTGGCAAAATTTAAGAAAAAGTATGGAATTTCACATTTAGATCAACATGCATGAGCGAGGGACCACATAATGAAGGGGGAAGAGCAACCTTTAGAAAGAACAAAAGCAGCAACCGGAACTAGAGAACAAAACAAACAAAAAAGCACATCTACCCTTGTGGCTCCATTGGTACAGAATTTGCCTGCAATGCGACAGACCTGGGTTTGATCCCTGGGTTGGGAAGATCCCCTGGAGAAGGAAAAGGCTACCCACTCCAGTATTCTGGCCTGGAGAATTCCATGGACAGTCCATGGGATCACAAAGAGTCAGACACAACTGAGTGACTTCCACTTCCACCCTCTAGGAAATCACAAAAAAATGTTCAGAAAGACATTGTGATCTGCAAGGGTGGACAGTGGATTTTGAGGATTAGAGAGATGCTGACAGCAAAGTAGCCCAAGGGATTTGGAGAAATCAGTTATAAGTTGACATCCTTGAGGAGGAATTTAAAAACCAGATTTAGGATTATTTCTTAGCAGTAAACCTTAACATTACTATTTTTGAATCACAATTCTTTCTCCTCCACCCAACAAACTGTTGTATTGGGTTTCTTATCAATGTCTGTATGTTGGTATCACTCCTAAGCAGGTTTAAGAATTGCCTACAGAATAAGGCAATGAAACATGTTCCTCATGTAGTCTATATCTCAAATTAAACAATGGAGTGTTGCTATAGATAGAGATGTTCCTATAGAAATGTATAGTTGAAAATGTGCTTCTTGACAGTAATGAAACTGTCTGCTTTTTATTTAAATGCATTCTGATATGAAAGTAATAAGGCACTTTTGAAATAATTCTTTTAAACCTTTCATCAGTTCTTTTCCAGTGATGGCAAAACCTTGGAGTTATTAAAACTTTAGTTTTACTTGTCAAACCCAGACAGGTATTGTATCCTCTTAAAAGGGAATTGAAACATTGTGTAAAGTCAGCAATGCCATCAGAGTGGTGGTGTTTGAAAGTGAACCTGTCATGAATTCTAAGTGTGGCTCGAATAAAATCATTCTCTGCTTATGTCAAAGCAGGACTCAGATAGCAAGAATACTTAACTGTGTTCAATGGGGCTTAATGTTTTGTCAGTCATTTATCTGCACATTGAAAATATCCTGTCAACCAGAAGTAGACTTCTAGTAAAATGAATTACAAACCTCCAGAGAGAAATTGCCCCCTTCCCCAACCATGATGTATCCACTGAGACCAAAGAGATTGTTTTCCTTTCCTCTTTCAAGTAATGGAAACTGCAGTACTCAGAAATTCTCTTCAGTATGAGTAAATATCTAATGGATTTGTTCTTCCGGGGTTTGTTTTCAAAAGATGTGTTTATAACTGGGTTTAATATTTAATAATTAGAATAAAGAAATATAGTAAACCACCTAACTATCTAAACCCAACTATCTATTGGGAATGCAAAAAGGGAATAGACTCAGGTAACTTGGTGTTTTAGATATTTTTAATGGCCTAAAAAAAGTCAACCTGTCATTTCTAGAATTTATAAGAATATTGGTCTTTAAATGAGTTTCAAATAAAGACCAGGTATGTCTACTGAATACAAAAAAAAAGTAAAAGAACATCAAGGACAACAGCAAAGAACACGCCACCACAGAATAGAAAATTATGAGAAAAGAGTAAGGGAAAGGTGATGTAGATTTATGCTTTGGTATGCATTTTATTATTTGAGGCACTGTAACTGGAAAGGTAAGAGAGGAAACTACTTGGAAGGAGGGCTATATACATAATTATAAATCTGATCAGAGCACTGAAGGAGCAAAGACGAGTTCAGGAGGTGCTGTGGGTAAAGGAATTGTCATTCTGTGGATCTCAGAAAATTGTGTTGGGCATGGTACATGCTCAATACATTGACGAAATGAATTCTGAACTTTAGATGAAGATGACCCTGAATATCCTCAGTTGACCCACACATATGGATGACAGAATAGAATAATATGGACTTTGCTCTCAGGCAGACTGATTTAAACTCTAACTTTGCATTTTTGGGGTTGCAAAAAGTCAGACATGACTGAGCAACTAACACTTTTGCACTTTTTACCATGTGAACTGTGTCTTTCAGCAAGTCATTGACTTAATTAACCTTGGTTTTCCTTAGGTGTAAAAGGAAGATAACAATAGGAGAAACTATAAAGGGCTGCTGAGAGAATTAACTAGGGTAGTACATGAAGAACATTTTTCAAAGTGTTTCACAAATAGCAAGCTCTCAAACAATGGTAGCTTAAAATGCACAGATAATGTAAATCATGTGACCTTAAAAATTTTTATATTGAAGTTATCTTAGACCTACAGAAGACTATACAAAAATATAGTACACAGATATTTTCATATACTAGGGATCTGTAGGCTTTTTCTGTAAAGAGTCATAGTAAATATTTTAGGCTTTGTGAGTGAGATGGCTCTATCACAATTATTCAACTCTGCCACTGTAGTTAAAGCATCCTTGGACCTCACCATTAAGTAACACAAATGGGTACAGCTCCATTCTAGTAAAATTTTACAAAAACTGGCAGTAGGCTAGATTTAGCCCATAGTTCACAGTTTGCCAGTCTTAAACTATAGAGTTTATTCAGATACCCCGTTTTAGCACCAATGTCCTTTTTCTGTTCCAGGATCCAACCCAGGATATCACATGGTCATTTCTCCTTGGTCTTCTCCAATCTGTGGTAGTTTCTTGTCTCTTTCTTTTCTTCATGAGTTTGCACTTCTGAAGAGTTCTTGCCAGGCATATGGCAGAATGTCCCTTAATTTTGGTTTTTCTATTGTCTAATGATTATACTGAGGCTATGCATTTTTGGAAGAGTACCAAAGAGATGACATTCCCTTTTCATGGCATTGTATTGGGTGTATATGATATCAGCCTAACTTATTATTGGTCATGTTAACTTTGACCAGTGGTTGAGATGTTGTCTGCCTCTTTTCTCCAGTGTAAAAAGTATTGTTTACCCTTCCAAACTCTGTTTGTTACAAACAAAGCACTATGTCTGGCCCCCTCAAGAGCAGGGGAAACTAAGGTCCACATTTTGGAGGGAAGACTATTGCTATAGACTGAATATTTCTGTCCTTCTAAAATTCATGTTAAAACCTAAACCCCAATGTGAAGATATTAGGAGATGGGGCATTTGGGAGGTTATTAGGTCATGAGAGTAGCATCCTCATCATTTGGATTACTGATCTTTTAGAAATACCAGAAAACTCCCTTCTTCCAAATTGGTAGTAGTAGTTAAGTTGCTAAGTCATGTCCAACTTTTGCGACCCCATGGACTGTAGCCTGCCAGGCTCCTTTGTCCATGGGATTCTCCAGGCAAGAATACTGGAGTGGCTTGCCATTTCCTTCTCCAGGGGATCTTCCTGACCCGGGAGTTGAACCCAGGTCTCCTGCATTGACGGCAGATTCTTTACTGACTGAGCTATAAGGACACAGCAAGAAAACAATCCTCTAAGAAACAGGAAGTGGGCTCTCACCAGACATGGAATCTTCTAGTGCTGTGTGCCATGGACTCCCAATGCCCAGAACTGTAAGTTATACTTTTGTTGTTTGTAAGACTCTTTTTCTATTTTTATCTTATTGAATTTTAAGTTCCTTATATACTGAAAACAACTTTTTTCTTAGATATGTGATACTTAAATATTTTCTCTCCATCTGTGGCTTGTCTTTTCATTTTCTTAACATTGTCTTTTACAGAATAAAATTTTTAATGTCAATAAATTTAATACTGAACAATTTTTCTATCATGGATCGTGCTTGTGATATCATACCTAAAAACACATAGTCAAACCCAAGTTGATTCAAATTTGCTCCTCTGTATTACTCTAGAAGTTTTATAATTTTTGATTTTACATTTAGGACTATGATCTATTTTTAGTTAGTGTTGCATATGGTTTGAGGTTGTATTGAGGCTATTTTTTATTTTATTTTGTTTATGTATATGTTTATGTATATGATAGTTCAAATGTTGAAGCGCCATTATTTGAAAAGACTGTTCTTTCTCCATTAATTTGCCTTTGCATCTTTTTCAAAATGAATTGAATATAACCGTCTGTATTTTGTATGGGTTTATTTATGTGCTGTCTATTAAGTTTCACTGATCTACATATCTCCCCTTTCACTATTACTATACAAAATTATCACTGTAGCTTTAGTTTAAGACTTGAAATCAGATAATGAGCCTTCAAAATTTATTTCTTTTTCAAAATTAGTTTGACTATCCTCATTCCTTTGCTTTTTTATGAAGTGAAGTTGCTCAGTCATGTGCTACTCTTTGCGATTCCGTGGGCTGTAGCTTACCAGGCTCCACTGTCCATGGAATTTTCAGGCAAGAGTACTGGAATGGGTTGTCATTTCCTTCTTCAGGGGATCTTCCCAATGTGGGGATTGAACCCGGGTTTCCCACATTTCAGGCAGACACTTTACTCTGAGCCACCAGGAAAGCCCATATAAGTTACAGAATCAGCTTATTGATATCTAAAAGTATTATTTTGCTCAGGCTTTGAAATTGTATTAAATTTATATATATATCATTTGGGGATAATTGACATCTTAACAACACTGATTCTTCTAATCAATACACACTGTATTTCCTCACTTACTTAGATATTTTTTTAATTTCTTTTATCAGAGTTTTAAAGATTTTAGTACTCAGAATCTGCACATTTTTGCTTAATTTATACCTGTATTGCAGCAGTTGTAAATGCTGTTTTTCAATTTCAAATTCCAATTGTTCATTGCTGGTATGTAAGAATGACTGACTTTTGAATTTTGACCATTTAATCTACAAACCTGATAAACTCACTTGTCTACTCTCAGATGTCTTTTGTAGAGTTCATGGGATTTTTCTAAGCAGAAAATCCTGTTGTCTTCAAATATAGATCATTTTATTTTCACCTATGCAATCAATATGCCTTTTATCTCCCTTGTCTTATTTCACTGGCAATGACTTCCAGTACATTATTAAATAGGATTGGTCAGAGACAACATTCTTGCTTTGTTCACATCTTAAAAGAAAAACATTTAAAAAGTCAACAGTGTGATGTTTGTGGTAAGTTTTCTGCAGATGCTTTTTATTAAGTAAAGGAAGTTTCCCTTATTCTTAGTTGGCTAAGAGATTTTTTAATCATGAACGTAAATTGAATTTTGACGAATATTTTCTACACCTATTGATATGATCATGTTTCTTCTTATTCAGTCTGGTCATATGGTGAAATACATTTATTTTTCAAATTTTTGATGCAGTCTTTCATCCTCTGAATAAATCCCACTAGATTTCTATATACTGTTCTTCTTTAATATAATAGATATTACAAATTTGATGTACATATACTTCTTGAGAATATTTATGTCTAGGTTCATGAGGGATATTGGTCTGCAGTTTTATTTTTGTATAACGTCTTTCTCAAGTTTTGGTATTAATGTAGAGCTGGCTTCATAAATGAGTATGGAACTATTACTTCTATATTCTGGAAGAGACTGTATAGAATTGGTATTATTTCCTTATTTATATTGATAGAAATTGCCAGTGAAAAAAATCTAGGCCTATAATTTTATTATGTGGAAAGTTTTAACTATAGTTTAATTCTTTTGTAGAGTTACAACTATTTAGGTTTTCCATTTTTTCTTTTTTAAAAATTTTTATTGAGGTATAGTTGATTTACAATACTGTGCTAGTTTTAGTTGTATAGCAAAGTGAACCTGTTTTACATATACATATATCCACTCTTTTTTAGGTTCTTTTCCCATATCAGATCAGTCACTCAGTCATGTCCGACTCTTTGTGACCCCATGAATTGCAGCATGAGGGGCCTCCCTGCACATCACCAAATCCCGAAGTTCACTCAGACTCATGTCCATCAAGTCAGTGATGCCATCCAGCCATCTCATCCTCTGTCGTCCCCTTCTCTTCTTGCCCCCAATACCTCCCAGCATCAGAGTCTTTTCCAATGAGTCAACTCTTCTCATGAGGTGGCCAAAGTACTGGAGTTTCAGCTTTAGCATCATTCCTTCCAAAGAAATCTCAGGGCTGATCTCCTTCAGAATGGACTGGTTGGATCTCCTTGCAGTCCAAGGGACTCTCAAGAGTCTTCTCCAACACCACAGTTCAAAAGCATCAATTCTTCGGCGCTTAGCCTTCTTCACACTCCAACTCTCACATCCATACATGACCAGAGGAAAAACCATAGCCTTGACTAGACGAACCTTTGTTGGCAAAGTAATGTCTCTGCTTTTGAATATGCTATCTAGGTTGGTCATAACTTTCCTTCCAAGGAGTAAGCGTCTTTTAATTTCATGGCTGCAGTCACAATATGCAGTGGTTTTTGGAGCCCAGAAAAATAAAGTCTGACACCAGTTCCACTGTTTCCCCATCTATTTCCCATGAAGTGATGGGCCCGGATGCCATGATCTTCGTTTTCTGAATGTTGAGCTTTAAGCCAACTTTTTCACTCTCCACTTTCACCTTCATCAAGAGGCTTTTTAGTTTCTCTTCACTTTCTGCCGTAAGGGTGGTATCATCTGCATATCTGAGGTTATTGATATTTCTCCTGGCAATCTTGATTCCAGCTTGTGTTTCTTCCAGTCCAATGTTTCTCATGATGTACTCTGCATATAAGTTAAATAAACAGGGTGACAATATACAGCCTTGACGAACTCCCTTTCCTATTTGGAACCAGTCTGTTGTTTCATGTCCAGTTCTAACTATTGCTTCCTGACCTGCATACAAATGTCTCAAGAGGCAGATCAGGTGGTCTGGTATTCCCATCTCTTTCAGAATTTTCCACAGTTTATTGTGATCCACACAGTCAAAGGCTTTAGCATAGTCAAGAAAGCAGAAATACATGTTTTTCTGGAACTCTCTTACTTTTTCCATGATCCAGAAGATGTTGGCAATTTGATCTCTGGTTCCTCTGCCTTTTCTAAAACCAGCTTGAACATCAGGAAGTTCACAGTTCACATATTGCTGAAGCCTGGCTTGGAGAATTTTAAGCATTACCTTACTAGCGTGTGAGATGAGTGCAATTGTGCAGTAGTTTGAGCATTCTTTGGCATTGCCTTTCTTTGGGATTGGAATGAAAACTGACCTTTTCCAGTCCTGTGGCCACTGCTGAGTTTTCCAAATTTGCTGGCATATTGAGTGCAGCACTTTCACAGCATCATCTTTCAGAACCTGGAACAGCTCAACTGGAATTCCATCACCTCCACTAGCTTTGTTCCTAGTGATGCTTTCTAAGGCCCACTTGACTTCACATTCCAGAATGTCTGGGTCTAGGTGAGTGATCACACCATCGTGATTATCTGGGTCGTGAAGATCTGTTTTGTACAGTTTTTCTGTGTATTCTTGCCATCTCTTCTTAATATCTTCTGCTTCTGTTAGGTCCATACCATTTCTGTCCTTTATCGAGCCCATCTTTGCATGAAATATTCCTTTGGTATCTCTGATTTTCTTGAAGAGATCTCTAGTCTTTCCCATTCTGTTGTTTTCCTCTATTTCTTTGCATTGATCACTGAAGAAGGCTTTCTTATCTCTTCTTGCTAGTCTTGGAACTCTGCATTCAGATGCTTATATCTTTCCTTTTCTCCTTTGCTTTTCACTTCTCTTCTTTTCACGGCTATTTGTAAGGCCTCCCCAGACAGCCATTTGCTTTTTTGCATTTCTTTTCAATGGGGATGGTCTTGATCCCTGTCACCTGTACAATGTCACAAACCTCATTCCATAGCTCATCAGGCACTCTATCTATCAGATCTAGGCCCTTAAATCTATTTCTCACTTCCACTGTATAATCATAAGGGATTTGATTTAGGTCATACCTGAATGGTCTAGTGGTTTTCCCTACTTTCTTCAATTTAAGTCTGAATTTGGCAATAAGGAGTTCATGATCTGAGCCACAGTCAGCTCCTGGTCTTGTTTTTGTTGACTCTATAGAGCTTCTCCATCTTTGGCTGCAAAGAATATAATCAATCTGGTTTTGGTGTTGACCATCTGGTAATGTCCATGTTAGAGTCTTCTCTTGTGTTGTTGGAAGAGGGTGTTTGTTATGACCAGTGCATTTTCTTGGCAAAACTCTATTAGTCTTTGCCCTGCTTCATTCCGTATTCCAAGGCCAAATTTTCCTGTTACTCCAGGTGTTTCTTGACTTCCTACTTTTGCATTCCAGTCCCCTATAATGAAAAGGACATCTTTTTTGGGTGTTAGTTCTAAAAGGTCTTGTAGGTCTTCATAGAACCCTTCAACTTCAGCTTCTTCAGTGTTACTGGTTGGTGCATAGACTTGGATTACTGTGATATTGAATGGTTTGCCTTGGAAACGAACAGAGATCATTCTGTCGTTTTTGAGATTGCATCCAAGTACTGCATTTCGGACTCTTTTGTTGACCATGATGGCTACTCCATTTCTTCTGAGGGATTCCTGCCTGCAGTAGTAGATATAATGGTCATCTGAGTTAAATTCACCCATTCCCGTCCATTTGAGTTCGCTGATTCCTAGAATGTCGACATTCACTCTTGCCATCTCTTGTTTGACCACTTCCAATTTGCCTTGATTCATAGACCTGACATTCTAGGTTCCTATGCAATATTGCTCTTTATAGCATCAGACCTTGCATCTATCACCAGTCACATCCACAGCTGGGTATTGTTTTTGCTTTGGCTCCATCCCTTCATTCTTTCTGGAGTTATTTCTCCACTGATCTCCAGTAGCATATTGGGCACCTACTGACCTGGGGAGTTTCTCTTTCAGTATCCTATCATTTTGCCCTTTCATACTGTTCATGGGGTTCTCAAGGCAAGAATACTGAAGTGGTTTGCCATTCCCTTCTCCAGTGGACCACATTCTGTCAAATCTCTCCACCATGACCTGCTCATCTTGGGTTGCCCCACGGGCATGGCTTAGTTTCATTGAGTTAGACAATATATAGGCCATATAGGCCATATTTCCCATATAGGCCACAATAAAGTATTGAGTAGAGATCCCTGTGCTATACAGTAGGTCCTTATTAGTTATCTATTTTATATATAGTAGTTGGAGAAGACTCTTGCAAGTCCCTTGGACTGCAAAGAGATCCAACCAGTCCATTCTGAAGGAGATCAGCCCTGGGATTTCTTTGGAAGGAATGATGCTAAAGCTGAAACTCCAGTACTTTGGCCACCTCATGCAAAGAGTTGACTCATTGGAAAAGACTCTGATGCTGGGAGGGATTGGGGGCAGGAGGAGAAGGGGACGACAGAGGATGAGATGGCTGGATGGCATCACTGACTCGATGGACGTGAGTCTGAGCGAACTCTGGGAGTTGGTGATGGACAGGGAGGTCTGGCATGCTGTCATTCATGGGTTGCAAAGAGTCGGACACGACTGAGTGATTGAACTGAACTGAGTGTATATATGTCAGTCCCAATCTTCCAATTTATTCCCTCCTTACTCCCTGGTAACCATAAATTTGTTTTCTAGATTTGTAACTCTATTTCTGTTTTACAGACAAGTTCACTTGTACCCTTTTATAGATTCCACATATATGCGATATCATATGATATTTGTCTTTGTCTGTCTTACTTCACTTAATCTGACAATCTCTAGGTTCCATCCCTGTTTCTGCAAATGGCTTTATGTCGTTCTTTTTTATGACTGAGTAATATCCCATTGTATATATACATACCACATATTCTTTATCCATTCCTCTGGTGATGGGCATTTAAGTTACTTCCCTGTCCTGGTTATTGTAAATACTGCTGCAATTAACATCAGAGTGCATGTATCTTTTTGAATTATGGCTTTCTTCAGATACATGTCTATACAAAAATAAAATCAATATGGAATAAAGGCCTAAATGTAAGGCCAAATACTACAAAACTCTTAGAGAATAACATAGGGAGAACACTCTGACATAAATTGAAGCAAGATCTTTTACGATCCACCTCATACAGTAATGAAAATTAGAGGAAAAAAAAAAAAAAACCAACAATGTGGCTTAATTACACAGCAATTACAAAGGCTTTACACAGCAAAGAAAAACCATAAACAAAATGAAAAGACAACCCTTGTAATGGAAGAAAATATTTGCAAAAGAAGCAACCAATGAGGGATTAATCTCCAAAATATGCAAACAGATCAAGCAGCTCAAATTAAGCAAACAAACAACCCAATCAAAAAATGGGCTGGAGAGCACATGTACACCTGTGGCAGATTCATTTTGATATATGGCAAAACCAATACAATATTGTAAAGTTAAAATAAAATTAAATTAAATTTTAAGAAATGGGCTGAAGATCTAAATAGATGTTTCTCCAAAGACAATATATAGCTGGTTAAAAAATGTATGAGAAGATGCTCAAAATAACTAATAATTAGAGAAATGAAAATCAAAACTATAATGAGTTATCACCTCACACTGCCAGAACGGCCACCTGGCTGTCTACAAACAATAAATGCTGGAGAGGATGTGGAGAAAAGGGAAACTTCCTACACTGTTGGTGGGAATGTAAACTGGTATAGTTGCTATGAAGAACAGTATGGAGCTCCCCTAAAAAAATACTAAAAATAGAGCTACCATATGATCTATTTCTTCTGGAGTGAATTTTAGCAGTTTGTGTCTTTCAAAGACTTAGTCTGTTAGTCTTAGTTGTTGAATATATAGGCACAAGGATATTTTTAATAATCCCTTACTATTCATTTATTAAATGTAGGTTTATAGTAATGCCCTAATTTTATTTCTGATATTATTATGTGTCTTCTCTTTATGTTTCTTGGTCAGTCTTGCAAGAAGCTGATCAACATTATAAATATAAGCGTATGAATAATGAGATTTGCCCTCTGGTAGTTGCAACATGTGTATCATCTGAATGTTTTTCTAAAGATTGTTTTTTCACTTCAGACTTTTTTTCCCTGCCATGTCATGTACTGCATAATTTTTGTTGAAGCTATACATATGTATAGATCTGTTGATACTGGGATAATATATTTTATTCTTGGAGTAAATAAACTTTCTCCTTTGCTAGGCCTTCAGGGAAGGGTTTTGTTGATCTGGTTAGAAAGGAACTGTGTTTGAAGTTTGTTATTGCTACAGGTACCCACAAGGCACCAGAGACTTCAAATTCCTCTGCCGATATTTTGCGTTTAGACTGTGGTCTAGTGGTTAGCGAGTTTTCCTTAATGTTTGCTCCCCACTTGGCTTTGGGTCCCCCTCTTGCCATCTTCTCAAGAGAGAACCTGACTCAGATGTATTTCTCTTTTTTTGTTTTTTAATTGGTGTTTGTTAGCCGGGAAGGTAGTGGTTGGGGAAAGGGAGCCTTCTCTGATGTTCTGTGTAATCTCATTCTTTGCAGCACGGTCAAGTTGCGTCTGCATGTTGTGCTTTCACCAGTATTCCTGCTCCCCCTCTAGCTGTAATTCTGGGTCTGGCGTGTACTCCTGCCCCTTTCCCAGAGGTGGAGCTTTTCTTATTCCCTTCTCATTTTCTTCCCACTTCTGCAAAAACCCAGTGCTCTAATACACCAGTTTTTTTGGGTTTTGTTGTTGTTGCTGCTGCTTTGGCTGTTTTCCCATGTGCAAAAGTCCATCAAGACTTTTGCTCTGTAACTGAAATAAAGAACATGGATCTGGGTGACCTTTGTCAGGGACTGTTGTTCCCCTTGTCCAGTCAGAACCATAGGAAACCATTCTCAGAATTTTCATAATCTTCCATGTGAGCATTTGATGGCTGTCATAGAGGAAAACCTACAAAAGGATATAAACTACCTATGCCTGTGACCCCAAAGTTTTCAAAGTAGCTCATATGATGCATTTAACAATGCTTTCAAAGGAATTTTAGCTACATTTTCATATTGGTCAATACGGTTTTTTGGCAGCATCTGTCCAAGTAATCAAATTTCAGAGTTCTGTTTTTCCCTGTGTCTCACCAGTTTTTGGAAGTAGTTATTTTGCTCTGAAAATTCTTTAATTTGCAGCTAGTCCACCTTTTTTCATGTTACAAGGGTAGGAGTGATGTCATTTCCAGCTCTCTACATCTTTGAGCTCTCAGCTGACATTTAAAAAGTTCCTTTAAATATGCTTGAGGATATTGCTAGGATTAGACTATCTTTACTCAGCTCAAAGAGCATCATGATTTGCTGTGATGCCACCAATATGGAAATAAGTGAGTCCTTATGTTACCAATATATAGGTTGGCAATAACTATGACATCAGTGTATAAGGATGATTTAAAAAAACTCAAAATGTAATTTAATCAAATGCTAGAACAGATGTTTTGCAAATGTTAATGGCTTAGCTGTTCTAATGCTAAAATATATTTTTATAAAATAAAAATCAACAACACAAGGAATGAATTTCATTAGACTTATATCAACAGTTCTACAAGAAAAAAAAATATAGCATGGTATTTACAAGTAGTGTTAATATACAAGTTGACAAGAAAAAATATCCAGAGTGTGGACTTAGCACTCAGGAAAAAAATGGCAAAGAAATTCCAGAAGAACGTGAAGCGTTCAAGAGATGACCTTCAAACACCCTTTAAGGCAAAGCCAGGGAAGAATCTCACTTTAATTGCCATTTTCACAGAAAGTCTGGATGCACTTATGTTTACAAGGTGATTCCAATAGTCATTTACATCTCAGCTTTGTATAAGCCAGTGCACAATATTACACAAATATTTACACATAGAAAATGCTACTTTGGCCTCAGAGAAAACTAATAATTTTATATATAATTCCAAGTGCCTTAGAAGGAGCAGGGATGTTGTTATTTGTACTCCATGCATTTTTATAGATGTAGAACAGCAAGTTTGGGCCAGGAACTAGAGATCAATATTGCTGTACGTAATCGTGATAGGGCAGTGAGGAGAAGGGATGGGAAGGTCAGGAGAAGAGCAAGGAAGTTGGCAGTCAGCCAGGGTGCCACCTGGTTAGGAACAGCTATAGGGTCTCTAAGTGGGAAATAAACTGTGTGGTTTTAAATTATTGTGAGGTGAGTAAGCTGACCCTTTAGTAAAGCTTTAGTTTAAAAAGCTGCTTCATGTAATTTCCTTTGATCTGTGGTGTTTTGGAATGTTCTGATCCCAATGTAGAAGATGTTTCCGCTTTTGGATCAACCCCAGGGCAAAGATAAAAGACTGTCCAGAAACAGGAGTCAGTCAAAAGGGACTTAACAAAGATTTGAAGTAAATACACGTATATGTATAACTGAATCACTTTGCTCTACACCTGAAACTAACACAACATTGTTAATCAACTATACTCCAATATAAAACCAAAAAAAACACTTTTTTTTAAAGAATGAAAGTCCCTTTACCTTTTTCCATTCTACTCTATGACACAGAACTCAGCAAAGACTTGAAAGGCACTTTGGATTTTCACAGTTCCTGAAATGAGACACTCCCCACACCCCCTGTGTTTGCCAGCAGCCATCTATCTCCCTAAGTGTCTCATTCTTTGTAACACTGGAGTTACATTGTCCTCCATGTTCCTAGAGTATATCACTCATCTGGGAAATCAGAAGAATGTACTTGATGCTGTGCTTATAATAATTCCAATGGAAAAATAAAAAGAATCTGCTTGCTCCTCCATCCTTGCAGCTTCAAACATATGAACCACAGAACCCCCAAAGAAAACATGATGACCCAGGACCTATGGAGCAAAATGTTTCATGAAAAATCATCACAGCAAGCCACTGGTACTGGTTCCTGGCATTATTTACAACACTTTGTTTTCTTTGTGAGGATCTCATTTTTCTCAAAAACTAACCCAGTGAAATTTGTACTACTATCCTCAGGAACTCAGGTTTCTGACTCCAAACCTAAAATGCTACCACCAACCACAGCTTTCTCCTTCTCACCTTATTGCCTCAGCTGAAACTACCCATCCACAAACACACAGGATTATGAGACTTGAGCACTGGTGCATTTTCAACATTCTTGTTAGTTGTATACAAAAAAAGACTGAAAAGGTTCTTTGATAATAAAGAAAGAACACTTTTTTGTGAACATGAAGTTCTTAACAAGTTGTTTAAAAAAAACCTGGAAACAAGGACGTTGAGCCATGCTATTTAACACTGAAAATACTAATGAAGACTGTTGTTCAGTTGCTAAGTCGTATATTACTTTTTGCCACCCCTGGACTGCAGCACACCAGGCTTTCCTTTCCTTCACTGTCTCCCAGAGTTTGCCCAGATTCATGTCCATTGAGTCAGTGATGCTATCTAACAATTTCATCTTCTGCCACCCCTTATCCTGTTGCCTTCAGTCTTTTCCAGCATCAAGGTCTTTTCCAATGGGTCGTGCCTTTGCATCAAGTGGCCAAAGTACTGGAGCCTCAACATCAATCCTTCCAATGAATATTCAGAGTTGATTTCCTTTAGGATTGACTAGTTTGATCTCCTCGCTGTCCAAGGGACTCTCAAGAGTCTTCTCCAGCACCACAATTCAAAAGCATCAACTCTTTGGCATTCAGCCTTCTTTATGGTCTAACACCCACATATGTATATGACTACTGGAAAAAACATAGCTTTGACTAGATGGACCTTTGTCGGCCAAGTGTTGTCTCTGCTTTTTAATATGCTGTCTAGGTGTGTCTTAGCTTCTTTCCAAAGAGCAAGCATCTTTAAATTTCATGGCTGCAGTCACTGTCTGCAGTGATTCTTGAGCCCAAGAAAATACAGTCTGTCACGGCTTCTACTTTGTTGCTGGTGTTCACTTGCCCAGTTGTGTCAGACTCTTTGCAACCCCATGAACAGCAGCAGGCCAGGCCTCCCTGTCCCTCACCATCTCCTGGAGTTTGGTCAAGCTCATGTTCATTGAATCAATGATGCTGTCCAGCCATCTCATCCTCTGATGCCCTCTTCTCCTTCTGCCCTCAATCTTTTCCAGCATCAGGGACTTTTCCAATGAGTTGGCTATTCGAATCAGATGACCAAAATACTGGAGCTTCAGCTTCAGCATCAGTCCTTCTAGTGCCTATTCAGGGTTGATCTTCATTAAGATTGACTGGCTTGATCTCCTTGCTGTCCAAGGGACTTTCAGGAGTCTTCTCCAGCACCACAGTCCAAAGGTGTGAATTCTTTAGCATTCTGCCTTATTCATGGTACAGCTCTCACAACTGTACATGACCACTGGGAAGACCATAGCCTTGACCTTTGTTGGCAGAGTAATGTCTCTGCTTTTCAATACACTGTCTATGTTTGTCACAGCTTTCCTGCCAAGAAGCAATCGTCTTCTGATTTCATGGCTATAGTCACCATCTGCAGTGATTTTGGAGGCCAAGAAGAGGAAATCTGTCACTACTTCCACCTTTTCCCCTTCTGTCTGCCATGAAGTAATGGGGCCAGATACCATGATTTTAGTTTTTTAAATATTTAGTCTTAAGCCAGGTCTTTCACTCTCTTCCTTCACCTTCATCAAGAGGCTTTTTAGTTCCTCTTCACTTTCTGCCATTAGAGTGGTATCATCTGCATAGCTGAGGTTGTTGATGTTTCTCCCACTTGTCTTGATTCCAGCTTGTAACTCATCCTGCCCGGCATTCCTCATGATGTGCTTAGCATATAGGTTAAACAAACTGTGACAGCAGATAGCCCTGTTGTACTCCTTTCTTGATCTTGCATCAGTCAGTTGTTCCATACAAGGTTCTAACTGTTGCTTCTTGATCCGCCGCATACAGGTTTCTCAGGAGACAGGTAAGTCGGTCTGGTACTCCCATGTCTCTAAGAGCTTTCCACAGATTGTCATGATCCACACAGTCAAAGGCTTTAGTGTAGTCGATGAAAGAGAAATAGATGTTTTTCTGAAATTCCCTTGCTTTCTCTATATTCCAGCAAATGTTGGCAATTTGATCTCTAGATCCTCTTCCTTTGCTAAACCTAGCTTGGACATCTGGAAGTTCTTGGTTTGCATAATGTTGAAGCCAAGCATACAAGAGTTTAAGCATGACCTTACTAGCATGGGAGATGAGAACAATTGTTTGATGGTTAGCACATTCTTTGGTACTATCCTTCTTGGGGACTGGGATGAGGACTGACCTTTTCCAGTCCTGTGGCCTCTGCTGGGTTTTCTGGATTTGCTGACATAATGAATGCAAAACATCGTTGGCATCATCCCTAAGGGATCTGAATAGTTCTGCTAGAATTTCATCACATCCACTAGCTTTATTAACAGCAGTGCTTCTTAAGGCCCACTTGACTTCACTGTCTAGAACATCTGGCTTTGGGAGATTGACCACACCATCATTGTAATCCGGCTCATTAAGATCTTTTCTATAGAGTTCTTCCATGTAATCTTTCCATCTCTTCTTTATTTCTTCAGCATCTACTAGGTCTCTACCATTTTTATCCTTTATTGTGCCCATCTTTGGGTTGAATGCTCCATTGATATTTCCAATTTTCCTGAAGAGATCTCTAGTCTTTCCCCTTTTGTCATTTTCTTCTATTATTAAGCATTGTTCATTGAAGAAGACCTTCTTGTCTCTTCTAGCTACTTCTAGCTATTTTTTGGAATTCTGTGTTTATTTGGGTGTGCCTTTCCCTCTCTCCCTTGCTTTTCACTTCTCTTCATTCTTCTGCTATCTGTAAAGCCTCCTCAGATGATCACTTTGCCTTCTTGCTTTCCTTTTTCTTTCATGTGGTTTTGTTTGCCGCTTCCTGTACAATGTTATGGATCTCTGTTCCTAGTTCTTCAGGCACACTGTTAACTAGATCTAGTCCCTTGACTCTATTCACTACCTCTACTGCAAATTCATATGAGATTTGATTTAAGTCATACCTTCCTGCCTATTGTTATTCCCATTTTTTTTTCTTTTAGTTTAAGCCTGAATTTTGCTATGAGAACCTGATGATCTGAGCCACAGTCAGCTCCAGGTCTTGTTTTGCTGACAGCTTCTCCATCTTTGGCTACAAAGAATGTAATCAATTTGATTTCGGTATTGACTGAAATTGGTGATGTCCATGTGTAAAGTCAACTCCTGTGTTGTTGAAAAGGGTATTTGCTATGACTAGAGCATTCTCTTGGCAGAATTCAGCTAAACTGCCGTGCTTCATTATGTTCTCCAAGGCCAAACTTGCCTGTTACTCCAGATATATCTTGACTTCCTACTTTTGCATTCCAATCCCTGGTGATGAATAGAACATCCTTTTTAGGTGTTAATTCTAGAAGATCTTCTAGGTTTTCATAGAACTGATCAGCTTCAGCTTCTTTGGCATTGGTGGTAGGGACATAATAGATTTGGATTACTATGATGTTCACTGGCTTCTACTTTATCCCCTTCTGTTTGGCATGAAGTGATGTGATCAGATGCCATGATCTTAGTTTTTTTAATGAAAGGCCATTAAATTTTTTTAAGTATTAAATTCACATTTTCCCTAATTGTAAACAAATAGAAGACTGTGTTAACAATGCCCCACAAAAATTTAAGAACAGAAAAAAAATGTATAAAACTATATAACAATATTTCATTGTTATCTCTCTGTTGTGAGTTACCTATAATTTTTACTCCACAATTTTTTTTTTGTTTGGTATTTTTCCAGTTCTTTCCAAGTTGTGTGAAATGAATAAACTAAGAAAAGTTTGTTTTTTCCACAATTAGTTTCTATGTGGCAGATATTTATTTTCTATAGTTAGAAGGATTTTCCTCCCACATAGCCTAGCTGTTCTATAATTTGAAAAATGAAATGTTATTTTAAAAATAGCCAAGAAGCTATTGAAATGTAGAGAGGTATACTATCTTAGGTAAACCAGAAAGGTCAGAAGCTTGGAAGCAAAAATCAATGTATTTTAAAGTAGGATCTTTTAAATAGGCCAAAATTATCACTTTAGAAAAAAATAGCTAGTCAAATTTCTTCATTTTACAAAAAACATTGGGAAGGCAAAATGACTTTCCCCTAATCACAAAAAGAGTGGAATGCCCAGAAACAGAATGTAGGTCTTCTGACCCTCAGTACTGTCCATGATTTTTACTTTACCACAGGAATTTAAAGTCTTTAGTACAAAATGACTTGTGGTCTTTCCTAAAGATACCTAATGTCATCATCTTTTCCATTTATTCATATTAACAAGTGTCAAATCTAGAGAAAGAAAAAAAAAGCTCATAAAGTTGAAATCCTGGCTCATCCCACACAATTAAATTCCCTCATTATACATAAGCAAATGGGAGAAAGAGGTAAGTGTCATTTTATTTTGGCCAAACAAGGAGGTATTTGTTGTGCATTGAGAAATAAGGGTATATTTTAACAGCTGGCTCCAGATTCCCAGAGAGAAGTGCCTTTGCATAGGAAATACCTTAATAGCATTCTCCTTAATAGTAGGGAAACAGCAAAGCCTGAGTGTGTTCTTCATAGACATAGCAGAGTGTTCTTCATAGACATAGCAGAGTGTTCTTCATAGACATAGCAGAGTGAAAAAAAATAAAATAAAACAAACACAACACCCAAAATCTAGGGATATAGGTAGCCATTTAACAGGAATTTGGAATAGAGGGAAGAGCTCATGGTTAAGAAAGAAATTAGTCTAAATTGCATAGCAGCATATTGGACAGTGTGGATATAAATGAGAATGTTGATAGTAGAGTCTCTAAAATCTTTTGGGAAAATTAGTGCTTTTAAAATCCTAAAAGATGATGCTGTTAAAATGCTACACTTACTATGTTAGCAAATTTGGAAAACTCAATAGTAGCCACAGGACTGGAAAATGTCAGTTTTCATTCCAATGCCAAAGTGTCTTCAAACTACCACACAAGTGTACTTATTTCACATGCTAGCAAGCTAATCCTCAAAATTCATCAAGCTAGGCTTCAGCAGTATGTGAACCAAGAACTTCCAGATGTACAAGCTGGATTTAGACAAGGCAGAGGAACCAGAGATTAAATTGCCAACATCCATTGGATCATAGAAAAAGCAAGGGAATTCCAGAAAAAACAAATACTTCTGCTTCATTGACTTTAGTTCAGTTGTTCAGTCATGTCTGGCTTTGCAACCCCATAGACTGCAGCACACCAGGTTTCCCTGTCCATCACCAATTCCTGAAGCCTACTCAAACTCATGTCCATCTCATCGATGATGCCATCCAACCATCTCATCCTCTGTCATCCCATTCTCTTCCTGCCTTCAATACTTCTCAGCATCAGGGTCTTTTCTAATGAGTTGGTTCTTCACATCAGGTGGCCAAAGTATTAGAGTTTCAGCTTTAGCATCAATCCTTCCAATGAATATTCAGGACTGATTTCCTTTAGGATGGACTGGTTGGATCTCCTTGCAGTCCAAGGGACTCTCAAGAGTCTTCTTCAACACCACTAAAGCCTTTGATTGTGTGGATCACAACAAACTGTGGAAAATTCTTAAAGAGATGGGAATATCAAACCACCTTACCTGTCTCCTGAGAAATCTGTATGCAGGTCAAGAAGCAACAGTTAGAACTGAACATGGAACAACAGACTAGTTCCAAATATGGAAAGGAGTACATCAAGGCTGTATGTTGTCACCTGCTTATATAACTTATATGCAGAGTACATCATGTGAATTATCAGGTAGACGAATCACAAGCTAGAATAAAGACTGCTGGGAGAAATATCAACAGCCTCAGATATGCAGATGATACTACCCTTATGGCAGAAAGTGAAGAGGAACTAAAGACTCTCTTGATGAGGGTGAAAGAGGAGAGTGAAAAAGCTGGCTAAAAACTCAACATTTGAAAAACTAAGATCATGGCACCCTGTCCCATCACTTCATGGCAAATAAATGTGGGGAAAGTGGAAACAGTCACATATTTTATTTTCTTGCCTCCAAAATTGCTGTAGACAGTGAATGAAGCCATGAAATTAAAAGATGCTAGTTCCTTGGAAGGAAAGCTATGACAAACCAAGACAGCATATTAAAAAGCAGAGACATCACTCTGCCAACAATGGTCCATCTAATCAAAGCTATAGTTTTTCCAATATTTGTGTACAGATGTGAGAATTGGATCATAAAACCTGAGTGATGAAGGACTGATGCTTTTGAACTGTGGTGCTGGATAAGACTCTTAAGAGTCCCTTGGACAGCAAGGAGATCAAACCCATCAATCCTAAAGGAAATCAACCCTGAATATTCATTGAAAGGACTGATGCTGAAGCTGAAGCTCTAATACTTTAATCCCTTAATGTGAAGAGCTGATTCATTGGAAAAGACTCTGATGCTGGGAAAGATTGAAGGCAGGAGAAGTGGGAAACAGAGGATGAGATGGTTGAATGGCATCACTGATTCAATTGCCATGAGTTAGAGATAGTAAAGGACAGGGAAGCTGGAGTGATGCAGTCCATGGGGATGCAAAGAGTCAGACAGGACTTAGAGACTGAACAATAATAAGAACAATGTTTAATTTAGTTTATGTACTAACAAGATAATCATTATTGAGTGTGTGTGTGTGTGTATGTATGTATGTATGTATGTATATATATATATACACTATAACTGAGAGGGAAAATACCAAAGCGTGTTGAACAAATAAAATTTCTGGGTAAATGGTATCATGAGAAAGAAGAGTTATGTAGCTTATATAATTAATGCCTGAAGCAAAAAAGAATAGCAGCTCTAGGAGAAAAAAAAATAGGTTCAGACTGAATTCAATGGGAACAAAAGCTTGCTAGGAAAAAATGAGAAGTTACAGAACTCCAGCATAAAAGTACATCTCCTCCAGGCAGTCTTGACACATTAAGAGAAACATTGACCTCATCATTTTTTGTGGTAGAAGTTTAACTCAATTTGCATTTAATTCTCAAGAAATGTCATGACCCCAGTTGACATCTGGGTTATACTGGTATAAATCATAAGTGTAAAAATAAAAATGCAAGCCTAACACTAGAGGATTCTTGCCTCTCACTTTTACTGTCACATTGTATTCGGCACTTATCAAAATCAGGGATGGCTCCTATCTCTAGGCAAGGCTTAATTCTGTTTGGATAAGCTTAGTTTGCTTCTTTGTTTTGGTAATATACAATGAAGCTAAAATGTTTAGGAAAATTATTTAGATCACACCTAATGACATTCACAAAAAAAAACTTGATGGAAATTAAAGAGATATATTTAACTTTAGGGTAGTTAAAGAATTAAATGTAAAAGATTAAAATTAAGCTAAAGAGAATGGCATTAATGAACAGAAGAATTAGAAAAAGTTACATCATTGGTTCAAAAATATATTGACCAAAGGAATAAAACATATTTAACTTTGACTATTATGAAATAAATTAAATGAAATGGAATCTAACAGATGGTAAATAAGGACTAATACAAACGTTATACAGATTATTATATCAATCATACAACAAAAAATATTCAAATAGTTAAAAGGACAAAGAACATTAAAGTTTATTTACAAGAAGGGGACATCCAATTTTAAGAAAATATTTAAGGAAATGTGTAGCCACATGTTGACCAAAATAATTAAGGTTTATTTATTGTCTGATAAATTCTTAAAAGTTAGTGATAATATCTCATACTAACCAGGATGTCATCTCATCACCAAGGTGTGACTGAACTTGGTTATATTTGCAATGTACAGTGTGAAAAAAACTTTACATTGGTATTTTTTTGAAAACAAAATAACAGTATTTACCCAGCATCACAACCAAGTGTTTACTCTTTGACCTAATAACCCTAAGGAAATTATAGTCTTTTTAAAAATTTATTATATACATTCATTTTAAAAAATTTTAGATTGCATATATAAGTGAATTATCTTTCTCTGACTTATTTCACTAAGCATAAAGTCTCTAGGTACTAAGAGATATAAACTACTATGTATAAAATAGATGAGACAAGGATCTATATTGTATACCATAGGGAAATACAGCCAGTATTTTGTATTATATTTAGGTTAGATGTCACATTAAAAGGAAAAAAAAAAAAAACCTATTCTAAAAATTTTTTAAATATAGACAGAGAGGTAAATTATGAAGTAGACCAATGAACAGCCATGCAACAATTTTAAATACTGAAAATAGTGACACAGAAAATAAAATGTAAGGTCAGCATATACATATGTATGCATATATGCAACAGAGGGAAACATGATAAGATTAAACACAGTTTCTTTAATTAGGTGAAATGTAGAGAGAAAATTTTTCTAGTCTGTTTTTATAATAGTCATATGAGAAATAAAGTATTTTTAGGGCAGAAGAGGACATACTGAATAAGGCTCATGTATCACTTCATGGGAAATAGATGGGGAAACAGTGGAAACAGTGGCTGACTTTATTTTTCTGGGCTCCAAAATCACTACAGATGGTGACTGCAGCCATGAAATTAAAAGATGCTTACTCCTTGGAAGAAAAGTTATGACCAACCTAGATAGCATATTCCAAAGCAGAGACATTACTTTGCCAACAAAGGTCTGTTTAGTCAAGGCTATGGTTTTTCCTGTGGTCACGTATGGATGTGAGAGTTGGACTGTGAAGAAAGCTGAGTGCTGAAGAATTGATGCTTTTGAACTGTGGTGCTGGAGAAGACTCTTGAGAGTCCCTTGGACTGCAAGGAGATCCAACCAGTCCATTCTGAAGGAGATCAGCCCTGGGATTTCTTTGGAAGGAATGATGCTAAAGCTGAAACTCCAGTACTTTGGCCACCTCATGCGAAGAGTTGACTCATTGGAAAAGACTCTGATACTGGGAGGGATTGGGGGCAAGAGGAGAAGGGAACGACAGAGGATGAGATGGCTGGATGGCATCACTGACTCGATGGACATGAGTCTGAGTGAACTCCGGGAGTTAGAGGCCTGGCGTGCTGCGATTCATGGGGTCGCAAAGAGTCGGACGCGACTGAGCGACTGAACTGAACTGAACTGATATCTCCTGCTTTCCTAAGTTATGTCATTTCACTGTTGACAGATCCCATTATCTTACTCAATTAAAAGAAAAAGAAAGCTATAATATTTGCTCAAAATTCTTATTTTCTTTCTTACATCCTAAACAATAACAATTTCTTGGAAGTAAGGTTTCTCCCAGCAATAGAGAGAGATGCAGCCCTAGTTAGGCATCAACACCAACACTGAAAATGAAAATAATTTATTCTAAGGTGAATTTAGACTGCCTTGGTATTACCAACTCACCTTTTTGAGTTACGAATGTTAACAGATTTTCTAATGTTTCACTTATTTATATATTGAAGCTATATTGTTTGCACCCAGCAAACTGAGTTACAGGTGTCTCACATTTTTTTCCTATACAATATTATTTGAATTTTTCATTTTGCTCATTCTGATAGGTTTCTAGTGGTATAACATTGTGGCGCCAGGTGTTATTTTAGGTGCTTTATTGGTAATACCTATCGAATCTCTAATAAACCCATATGAAAACTGAGGCAGTAAGAAATGTCCAACTAGCATTAGAATCAGATTGCAAGCCTAGGCTCCTGACCTTTGTGATAGGACTGCCTCTACAAGCACCGCATCAATTCTCTACTTAATAACTTTGCAGGTTGTTGCACCAGCATGGTTGTTTTAGTGAAGGAGATTAAAATCAACCATTCTTTTCCCATTAGCTCCAAATATTAATCGAACTGATGTTGCATTTTCCACCTTTAACCTGTGACATTCATACATCTGTCTTTTGAGCACTAAGCAATCAGCATCCAAGCTGAAATATCAGTTAACATGACTGATAAAGCAAACAAAGAGAAATTCTAGAGCTGTCACCCAACTATAATTATATACAATTTAAAGTTTTAAACCATAACTGTGTGATGAATGCCCTCCTTAACACACCTAAAAATATGATTGTGGTAAAGCTGAGAAATTAGCCAGTCCTTATGGCATATTAATTTACTCTTTCAGGTGTTCTCTATAGAATCAGTCTTAAAGTTGCAGTTTTATTAATGGCAGTGTACATAAATGCAGTCAATTAACTCCTTCCCCTGACTTCTTACTGATTTATCTTTTCTCCATTAAATGAAACCCAAAAGGTTAAAAATTCCAAACTTTATAATGATTAAACATGGTTTCTTTTAACCTTTAGTTATCTTCTCCTAACTACTAATGACTTGCTTTTTTCTGCCATTTAAGTCAGTCTACCACACCAGATAGTAGTTGGAGTCGAAGGAACATGTTTCAATTACACTCTAGAGGTTAAAAATTAATGTCATATCTAATTTATAATCTAGAGGCAGAACAAAATGTAATAATTTATTTTGCAATTTCTATTTTGAATTTTGGTTGACAGGGTCAGGGTTGGGAGGAGCTGGCATTCAAGAATGCAGAGTTCTACAAATAGGTTTAAGCAAAAGTAAGGGGAAGGGAGGTATGGAAGCAAGCAATTCAAGGAAAATAATTAATTTAATTTGGGAAAGGAAAACATTTTCATTAAGTCTTAAAACTCATGTATCAAAAGCACTGCAGTATTTTTACTGTGCATTATTCCAAGTGCACATATATTAATAGAATTTTCCTTTGTAAACAATAAACTTTTGTGAAAAGTTTATCTTTATTGCACAGCACTGTGACTCTTTTCATGACTTAGTCCAAAAACTGACCTTGTACATGAGCTTGAATAGACATCTTCATGAGCTGCTTGAGGTGATGAATAATAATATTCATGTAGCTCATTTCTCCCATACTAGTTTTCACAAAGCTCTAAGTGTTACTAACAGTATTACCTCAGACAAAGAAATCACAAGCTAAAATTAACATGATTTTAATGAAGAATAGTGTATTTGTTCTCTAAGTGCAATGGAAAATATTGGTATTTTGCAGTGTTGAAAATCTAGAGAAAGACAGGGAAAGCTAAGTTTCATTATAGAAACATTAGTCTAAAATGGTCTGATATGATGCTGAGATCACCATAAACAGAATAGATTATTTAAATTGAATTTTCAAGGCTCTATTTTAGGTTTTGTTTTCTGCTTTATTTCATAGGAAACTTATATGGGCAATCGAACCTAATTTCCTAACTTGTTCCACAGTTACATATTGAATGAGAAATTTTGTGCACTAAAGTCTTCTATAATATTATTTTATGTTTGCAAAAAACTAACAAAACTAAACTCTCATGTTTGCTGATCTTTCAGAAATTGGTCCTCAATCAATCTGATTGCTATCAAGTAGAAATAATTCTAATGCTATGATGTTAAACAAAATTATTGCTAAATTTTAGAGAAATGCAGATCAAAACTACAATGGGGTATCATCTCATGCCGATCAGAATGGCCATCATTAAAAAAATCTACAAATAACAAATGCTGGAGAAGGCGTGGAGAAAATGGAACCCTCCTACACTGTTAGTGGGAATGTAAACGGTCCAGGCACTATAATAAATAGTGTGGAGGTTCCTTTAAAATTGAAAA
Organism: Bison bison bison; assembly: GCF_000754665.1. NCBI lineage: Eukaryota > Metazoa > Chordata > Mammalia > Artiodactyla > Bovidae > Bison > Bison bison. Next base: position 15,885,825 of record NW_011494607.1, read on the forward strand.
TACAGTTGCCCTATGATCCAGCAGTCCAATTCTTGGGCATCTATCTGAAGAAAACTCTAATTCGAAAAGATACATGCACCCTAATGTTCACAGCAGTACTGTTTACAATAACCAAGACATGGGAGCAACCTAAATGACCAAGGACAGAGGAATGGATAAAAAAGTTTCCTAACACAGGCTTCCCTGGTGGCTCAGACTGTAAAGAATCTGCCTACGATGCAGGACACCTGGGTTCGATCCCTGAGTTGGGAAGATCCCCTAGAGAAGGAAATGGTGACCCACTCCAGCATTCTTGCCTGGAGAATTCCATGGACAGAGGAGCCTGGCAGGCTACAGTCCATGGGGTCGCAAAGAGTCAGACATGACTGAAAAACTAACAGTTTCACTTGTAATACTGCTCACCATAAAAAAGAGTGAAATAATGCCATTTGCAACAATATGGGTGGACCTAGAGATTATCACACTAAGTGAAGTAAATCAGAAAGACAGCCATTGTATGATATCATTTATATGTGGGATCTAAAATATGATACAAATGAACTTATTTACAAGACAGAATCGGACTCACAGATATAGAAAACAAACTCATGGTTACCAAAGGGGAAGGATAAATTAGGATTTGGGATTAGCAGACACTAACTACTGTATATAAAATAGATAAACAAGGTCCTGTACATAGGGAACTATACTCAGAACTGTATAAAAACCCATAAAGGAAAAGAATCAGAATAAGAATAAACATATATATGTATGTGTGTATGCATATATATACGTATAACTGAATCATTGCGGTGTACAACTGAAGCTTACACAATATTATAAATCAACTAAACTTCAATTTAAAAGTTTAAAAATAGATTTAAAAAACCCTGAACTCTAAAACAAACAGAAAATGTAAAATTTTTCTAGAAATTTTCCTTTAACAGAGGAGAGTTTTAGGAGTAAAAAGAACATTTTGGACTGAATTAGGTGAGTATTTCCAAGTGAGATGTAAAATGAGAAAAAAATTATTTCCCACTAGAGCTTAAATCATAAATCATTTTCAAGGAAATCAATGTACATTTTCTTCTGTCTGGGATTTCAGTCCCTTATATAATGCATCTTTCTAAAACAAATGGAATTCTTTTATACCCTTGCTAATAGAAAACTAATAGTAGGCCATACATCAGATACCTCATTTATAATATTTTATGCTTATCATTTTATATCTCTATAAAGCTTCATTTTTATGTTCCACTGGGTATTTTTAAGGAAAGAAAATCTGCTCTATATCATTAGCTTGTGTATTAGAAAACATATATTTACTGTATATAATTGCATGTTTTTAAAGTCAATTAAAATCAGACAATAAAGTATTGCATTAGATTTCCAATACCTGAACTAGTCTTTAATAATAATCTTTAAAAATCATTCACATAGATCTAAGCGGCTTTCATAACTTCTTTCAGGGTTGGATTTATCTAGAAAGAGAAATAACAGGATAGGATTAGACGACTGTTGTACTTTCATCTCTAGCTTTCAACATGAATAAACTAATCATGTTATTTATATTAACAAGTGGGATTATGTTTTATTTTGTGTGTGGAGGGTATCGAGACACTGATGTCAAAAAGTCTAGAATCTAAGAGTAAAGCTAAAATGTCATCAAATAACTCCAACACAAGATGAAAGTTAAAAGCAGCCATAAATTGGGAATCCTGTGAAGAGCAATGAAGGCGCAGGGGCTCCTTTCTGCTTGGCAAGGGCAGGGTCAGGAAAGACAGCCCTGAAGGAAGTGACATTTGAGCTAAGCCTTGAAGGATAAGTACAAGAACAGAGTGTCAAAGAGCATGGAACTATCTTTTCATAGCACACTCATTAATTCCTAGTAGCATCTTTGGAATAGAGCACTGAGAAAGATCAGCTTGGGAAATGCGTGTGTGCATGCTAAGTCGCTTCAGTCATGTGCAAGTCTTCGTGACACTATGGACCATAGCCCATCATGCTCCTCTGTCCATGGGATTCTCCAGGCAAGAATACTGGAGAGGGTTGTCATGCCCTCCCACAGGGGATCTTCCTAATCCAGGGATCAAACCTGCATCTTTATGTCTCCTGCATTGGCAGGTGGGTTCTCTATCCCTAGGGTCACCTGGGAAGCCCATCTTGGGAAATATCACTGTACAAAACTGGTAGCTGTGATCTCTGTGAAGCAAGTAGGGCCATACTCTGAACAGTGTTCTCTTATTTTAATACCAATTTAATTATATGATACCGATATCATATCAGATCAGTCGCTCAGTCGTGTCCGACTCTTCGTGACCCCATGAATCGCAGCACGCCAGGCCTCCCTGTCCATCACCAACTCCTGGAGTTCACTCAGACTCACATCCATCAAGTCAGTGATGCCATCCAGCCATCTCATCCTCTGTCGTCCCCTTCTCTTCCTGCCCCCAATCCCTCCCAGCATCAGAGTCTTTTCCAATGAGTCAACTCTTCTCATGAGGTGGCCAAAGTACTGGAGTTTCAGCTTTAGCATCATTCCTTCCAAAGAAATCCCAGGGCTGATCTCCTTCAGAATGGACTGGTTGGATCTCCTTCCAGTCCAAGGGACTCTCAAGAGTCTTCTCCAACACCACAGTTCAAAAGCATCAATTCTTCGGTGCTCAGCCTTCTTCACAGTCCAACTCTCACATCCATACGTGACCACAGGAAAAACCATAGCCTTGACTAGACGAACCTTTGTTGGCAAAGTAATGTCTCTGCTTTTGAATATGCTATCTAGGTTGGTCATAACTTTTTCTTCCAAGGAGTAAGCGTCTTTTAATTTCATGGCTGCAGTCACCATCTGTAGTGATTTTGGAGCCCCAAAAAATAAAGTCAGCCACTGTTTCCACTGTTTCCCCATCTATTTCCCATGAAGTGATGGGACCGGATGCCGTGATCTTCATTTTCCAAATGTTGAGCTTTAAGCCAACTTTTTCACTCTCCACTTTCACTTTCATCAACAGGCTTTTGAGTTCCTCTTCACTTTCTGCCATAAGGGTGGTGTCATCTGCATATCTGAGGTTATTGATATTTCTCCCGGCAATCTTGATTCCAGCTTGTGTTTCTCCAGTTCAGCGTTTCTCATGATGTACTCTGCATAGAAGTTAAATAAACAGGGTGACAATATACAGCCTTGACAAACTCCTTTTCCTATTTGGAACCGGTCTGTTGTTCCATGTCCAATTCTAACTGTTGCTTCCTGACCTGCATACAAATTTCTCAAGAGGCAGATCAGGTGGTCTGGTATTCCCATCTCTTTCAGAATTTTCCACAGTTTATTGTGATCCACACTAATTAATATGGTAATATTTAGCTCTTGTTTGCAATCTAGAATAAACCATATTTGTCTGTGGTATTTTATTTATATATTTAAACTATTCCCTAAAATGCTTTTTGACATTTTTACATCTATATTGAAAAGTAAGATGGATATAACTTACTATTTTGTGACATCTTTACCAGATTGGGTTTCAGGATTGGGTTAACTCTGTGAAACAAGATGGGAGCATACTCCACCTACACACAGACTGGGAATGTGAGATGTGCATACAAATTACCGAGGGCAAAAAGTTCAAAAGAATTCACCAATTAGATATTCTGATTCCAGAGTATGCAGCAGAGTTTCCAGATGCTTTTTCAAGTTTTACCTACTTTCTACTACCTATGTAAGAAAATTCTGGAAATTATATATACATAAATGTATTTTATAGGTAAAGAATCCACCTGCCATTGCAGAAGATGTGGGTTTGAGCCTGGGTCAAGAAGATCCCCTAGAGAAGGAAATGGCAACCCACTCCAGTATTCTTGCCTGGGAAATCCCATGGGCAAAGGAGCCTGGTGGGCTACAGTCTATTGAGTTGCAAAGAGCTGGACATGACTTTGCATGTCAGAGCAACTGAGCACACACGCTCCTAGAGGCTAAGGCTAAGATATAAAACATACAGATATTTTCTAAATATACTAGCACAAAACATAGCCTATTCAGTGTAGCTTGGTCTTAAGAGCCTACCTGAGTCACGTACCTGGGATTGAATCCCAGAACTTCAATTCCAGCTCTATCACTGAACATGCAAGATTTAGCAAGTAAGTTTACTTCTTTATGCATCAGGTTTTCTAGCAGTAAGAGCGGGTAAGTAATAGTACACATCTCTTTGGTTTGTTTTGAGTGATTTGACACATACAAAGCATATGTGGAATTGAAACACAATATTCAATATTTCAACTTCCTTTTGGCTAAAATGAAAAGAAAACCACCTCATGAGTTATAGACCTTTTTCATAATGATTGAGATTGGTTTTATTTAAATTTCTGGTTTATGCTTGTGCATAAAGCGACTGTGGAATCCTTCAGCTTTCTGAGTCTCTGTCTGCAAGAATTTAACGATATGTAACTAACACTTGATCAGGTGCTACACAAAAGAAACCTATGATAATTTTGTGGTGTGAGGAATTCAGTGTTGATGTGAATAGTTTTACTTGCTAATTTATATGTTAATCAGAAAAGTGTTTAAGTTGCATTTAGCATTCTGTTTGATAATATGATGGGCAACCTCCAGGGTTCACCACATTGTATTTTCTGGAGAACATCAGGCCAGCCACCTAATCTCTAGTTTTTCCCCCAGGAGGTTTCATTTATCATCCCTCTATCCTCCACAACTCAGAGTTGCACGTTCAATGTTTTCAGAGCTCTTGGCTTTTGTCCCCAGCACTTTTCAGGGCCAGAATTGTACATTTGCAGTTACTCATGGAATTAACTAGTTTAAAGTCAGAATGCAGGCTCCATAAACACGGACTCTGCCTGTCTTATTTACATGTTGTATCTCCATTACCGGTTTCAAAATCTGAGAACTAGGAGACATTCAACAAATATTTCATAACAGCACAATATAGTGCTTAATAGTATAGACTTTGGAGAGAGAAATTTTTATTTTGAGTCCCTCTCTGCCATTTTGCATAGATAGATTTCCTCTAAGGAAGTTACTTAATATTTCTTTTTCTTTTTTTTTTTTTAGCAAACAACTCTATCATACTTTATTTATTTATTTACTATTTTGTTTTATTTTTTAACTTTACAATGTTGTATTGGTTTTGCCATATATCAAAATGAATCTGCCACAGGTACACATGTGTTCCCCATCCTGAACCTTCCTCCCTCCTCCCTCCCCATACCATCCCTCTGGGTCGTCCCAGTGCACCAGCCCCAAGCATCCAGTATTGTACATCGAACCTGGACTGGCGACTCGTTTCGTATATGATATTATACATGTTTCAATGCCATTCTCCCGAATCATCCCCCCCTCGCCCTCTCCCACAGAGTCCAAAAGACTGTTCTATACATCAGTGTCTCTTTTGCTGTCTCGTACACAGGGTTATTGTTACCATCTTTCTAAATTCCATATATATGCGTTAGTATACTTTATTGGTGTTTTTCTTGCTGGCTTACTTCACTCTGTATAATAGGCTCCAGTTTCATCCACCTCATTAGAACTGATTCAAATGTACTCTTTTTAATGGCTGAGTAATACTCCATTGTGTATATGTACCACAGCTTTCTTATCCATTCATCTGCTGATGGACATCTAGGTTGCTTCCATGTCCTGGCTATTATAAACAGTGCTACGATGAACATTGGGGTACACGTGTTTCTTTCAATTCTGGTTTCCTCAGTGTGTATGCCCAGCAGTGGGATTTCTGGGTCATAAGGCAGTTCTATTTCCAGTTTTTTAAGGAATCTCCACACTGTTCTCCATAGTGGCTGTACTAGTTTGCATTCCCACCAACAGTGTAAGAGGGTTCCCTTTTCTCCACACCCTCTCCAGCATTTATTGCTTGTAGACTTTTGGGTCGCAGGCATTCTGACTGGCATGAAATGGTACCTCATAGTGGTTTTGATTTGTATTTCTCTGATAATGAGTGATGTTGAGCATCTTTTCATTACTTAATATTTCTAAGGCTTAGTTTCCTCATCTGGAAAAGGGGTGCAACAAAACTTTCTATCCTCATGGAACAATTGTGAATTTAAAGTGAGATTATGTTCCTGAAAGGCTCAGCACAGTAGCCAGTATATAGAATATAGTACACTGTGTTTATTATTATTAGAATTATTAGTTAATAGGTTATTATGCCTTCAATTCTAATTATACCTTTCTGTTTAAAATACCTTACTCTAGAAAAATTCTGAACTTTGGTTTCTCTTTTGTTAAATGTACTTTTTTGCTGTGAACTAAGTCAGTTTGGTCCCCCGTGATTATTAGATTCTTCAGATAGCACTATTGCAAATGGCCTGAATTATTTCAAGACTGAAGAGGACCAGGGCCTTACCTCACTACCCAGTAACAGGCTGCATATTTCAGTGAAGGCAGGATCAGTTTCAATCTTGTCACATCTGCCCGAATTAACAGCAAGTGGCATAAGAACAGTCATCAGGAGAGTCTGTTCCTAGGAAGCTAGATGAAGCCCCAGCTCCCTGTCCTTTGCATCACTCTGGCAGTGAGTCACATGAGGCAGGTATGACAGTGTGGTGGAATCCAGTCAGATTTTAATCAGAATCAGGTGACAGAATCAGGTGACAAAATGTGTGTGTGTGTGTGTGTGTGTGTGTGTGTGTGTGTGTGTGTGGTCATCTCAGGCCTAGGCTGAATGTAGGCCTTTGGATACTGCTTCAAGGGAATGAGCCTCTTTATTTTAAACCTTATTTATGCAAAGGTGCTTGATTAATATCTCTGGCCAATCCACATATCTTAAACATCAATAATTTCACAAATAAAAATGATTTCTCACACCCCTTTGTAGTGATAAGTAAGCTATCTAGTTCTATCCAAGGACAGAGTTCATTTACTTGTAACTATTGCCTTTGGAGTCATGCGTGTGCTAAGTTGCTTCAGTTGTGTCCAACTCTGTGTGACCCTATGGAATGTAGCCTGCCGGGTTCCTCTGCCCATGTGATTTCCCAGGCCAGAATATTGGAGTGGGTTGCCATTTCCTCCTCCAGGGGATCTTCCTGACCCAGGGATCAAACTCACATCTCTTACATCTCCTGCATTGGCAGGCAGGTTCTTTACCACTAGCACCACCTGGGAAGCCCTTGGAATCATGAATGATGACTTTAAAGGATGTCTTACGATTACTCTCCTATCCACTCACCCACCCACCTCATGTTAACCATTTTGGGGTGTATAGAAATCAAAGCTCACATACACAACAGTTTTAATACTGAAACATTTTAAAGTAAATTAAAGCAATGTATTGTATTTGCTGGCTTCCCAGGTGGCACTAGTGGTAAAGAATCTGCCTGCCAGTGCAGGAGATATGAGAGACAAGGGTTCAACCCCTGGGTCAGGAAGACACCCATAAGGAGGACATGGCAACCCACTCCAGTATTCTTGCCTGGAAAATCCCATGGACAGAGGAGCCTCGTGGGCTACAGTCCATAGCGTCACAAAGAGTCAGACATGACTGAAGTGACTTAGCATTATATTTGCTACATTATTTTACATTTAACTCTTTGCATCCTAGAAATATTTATATACCCTCTCTGTGCCTCAGTTTACATCTATAAAATGAAAACAATGATAGCAATTTCCTTATAGGATTGATGTGAGTTATAAATAAGTTACCTATTAAGCATCTAGAACAGTGTCTGGCATACACTGAAGTTCAATAAATTCTGATAGCAGCTGCTGCTACTCCTGCTATTACCATTTTATAATGATTACTATTTACTGGGATTATAAGCAGATTTAAACAAATTCTTTGACTTCTAGTGTGTAGTTCTTTGGGGCATTTTTTTTTTTTTCTGAGTTCTCAGAATCCTGCTCCAGTTTTGTTTGTGGGGGTTTTGTTTGTTTGTTTTGTTTATATCGATTCTTTCTTGGTTCCTATATTTATTTTTCCCATTTACCCATTTATGAGTAAAAAGAAGTCATTGCTCTTATTTGCCTCGTTTTATAGAATTAAGTCAACATTTTAAAATTGAGAGATATTCCACTAAAACCCACGTTTCAGTGAACTATCCTAAGATAAGGCAACAAACAAACAAACAAACAAAAAAAAAACTGTGTAGAACCAAGTAGCAGCTGCCCCCGCACCAAGGTCGTGTCCTTTCCGTTTGTCCACAAGTTTCCACTGTGCCTGGACTCCCCACCACAAGGTCAAGGGGTTCACATCTATGGCTCTCTTCTTTTACTTCTTTTAATACAGATATAGTTCCTGTACTCGATCTACCTGTATCTGTGCCCATGTTTTCTGCCTTCCGTAGTGTTAAAAGGGATAAAATGTGAGGCTTCCAATGGTCAACCCATCACTTGTGCTCTGAATCCCATTCTCTTTTTGTATATTCAAAGATTTTGCACTCTCAGTTTTTCCCTCTCAACTGGCTTATTCTCATCACATTGCAAAAATGCAGTAATATCTTCTATCTTTAAAATACTCCATTTTTTCACATCCCACATCAAACCACTGCCTCATTTCCCTCTCATAACAAAACTGCAACTAGTTGATGCATGAGTTGTATCTCCTCCCTCTCTTACTCTCTTTTCAAAGCCACTTCAATCAGGCATTTATTGCCTCTACTCTGAAACCTCACTTGTCAAAGTAATCAGTAAGTTCCATCTTGCTAAATCCCAACTCTTTGTTGTTACCTTAACTAGATATCTCATTGGCATTTGGAAAGTTCTCCAAAAATCCTTGTTTAAATACTTTAGTCAGTTGATTTCCATAACACTACACTGTCCTGCTTTCCTCCTGCCTCACTTATGCTTTTCAGGCTTCTTTGAAGGGTTCTCTTCAACTTAACTGTACCCTACTGCTTATTTTTCCATCTATATTTAATGTCCTACATCTAATTCTTCATATCTCTTCTCTTCCTTGACCTTACCCATGTTGTAGGCTTTAACTATTTCTCTATATATATTGATGACTCTCAGAATTCTCTAGTTACAATCATGACCCAGACCAATTCAACATCTCCACTTGAATACAGATTAGGCTCTCAAGTGTATATGTCTGAACCCAAACTCCTGAATTTCTTCTTCAAAGCTGCTCTTGCCTCAACTTTCCCCACCTCAGTAAAAGGAACCACAATTATCCAATTGTTTATGCTTATCTATTCTCTTTTCTTCTTACCTGGTATGTAATCTATCAACATCTACTCACATTTCTTTCAAGATATTTGTCTGAATCTGACCTCATCTCACTGTGGGTCATCACTAAAACTTTAGTAAAGACTACAGTCATCTTTCACTTAGATTATAGCAATTATTACCCAACTAGTTTCTCTGCTTCTACTCTCACCTTCCTAGTCAGTTCTTTACCATAGTGATCTTTGTAACAGTTAAATCATGTCACGTTATGGCCCTTGCTTAAAAATACCAGATTGTTTCCCATCACTAGCTTGACCAGATCATTTTCATTTACCTGAGCCACTCCTAGATTCAACATGAAATTCCTATGTCCCAGTAACTCCCTTGGTCCTAGGAAATTTGAGGTAAAAGGTCATCCTATTATATACAGAATAAAATAAAATCAGATAAAATTAAAACCCCTACTATGTAGTAGGTCAACTACACAATATTGCCTCTGCCATCATCTCCCATTTCTCTTAGCCTTAATCATCTCTGTATATGACATCGTCTCCCATTAATCATTCTACTCTAGCCACATTGCCCTTCTGTTCTCATCTAAAAACATCAAGTTTGTTTCTGCCTTAAATATTTGTTGAATAATTGAATGTTCAATATAAAGTAGAAAAGCAAAAGAAAATAATGATCATGATATATTTTAAGAAAATAAGGTATTTATTTATTTAAAATAAAGGAGAATTATTTCTATTCACTTCACATTCTATTCTATTCAATATCTATTCAATAGATATTGAAATGTCTATCTTCTTTGTTAATTTATATTACTAGTCTAGGGCCAGTAGCATCTGATTTTTCAGCTTCTGCTCTAAGCCATTCTAAGGAGCTTAGGCCATGGAGACATGCTGTATTACGTAGATTAAGGAAGATCTGAGGCCTCATCTGTGCCTAGCATCTGGGCACTAAGCAGTTGATGGACACTCTTAATCAGCTAGGGAGTATGCTTAGAAAGAAAACTTCAGTTCAGTTCAGTCACTCTGTCGTGTCCTGCTCTTTGTGACCCCATGGACTGCAGCATGCCAGGCTTCCCTGTCCATCACCAACTCTCAGAAGAAAGAAAACTAGATTGTCTATCAAGAAATATGGGTCCTAGTCTTGGCTTTGCCAGTCTAATATGACCTTCAATGAGTCACTTATTCTCAGGCATTAGGTTTTTGCATTTTTTTCTTTTCTTGTTGTTGTTATTGTTTATTTGGTTGGTTGGTTAGTTGTTCTTTAATCCAAAATGACAAGTTGAGTTGTAAAGTTGTCTCTTTAGACTCTTCCAGCTCTATAATTTTTAAATAATTGATTCTTTTTGGCTTTTCCCTATCTGCCATACACTCATATTTTCCCGATACAATAGTAATAAGTGGACAATATATGTGAGCCTAATCTATTAAGGATGCCATAAATTAGAGAAAAATAATGCTGGCTACATGGTACCTCTTTCACCAAGCCTAAACAGTTATTTTTTGCATAGTTTTCAAAAAGATTATTCAGTGAAATGCAGACATTGCAGTTATGCATATCATCAAGCTTTTAGCACATCTTTGGGGCTCTGTTTCCCTATCATTGTTGAGCAAGTTTTTTGGATAGTAATATAAAGTGACTTTGCTCAATTTCCTCCTATTTCTTTTCATTATTCTCTTTCAGATCAGACAGAATTCTCCTTCCCATTTTGGTGCTTAAAACCTTCAAATATTTTGTAGTAATGTACCATGCCCTAGTAGCTTTCTAAGCTAATTTCAAATCCCTAGAGTCTTGAAAATTTGGTTGCTGCCATTTCTCCATAAAGGTAGACTGTAAATCAAGTTAAAATATTTCAAATCTAGCTTCACGATCCCCTATTTAAAATTCTATTTTTATTTCAAATAGAATAAATTTCCTCACATATTCCTTTCCTAAATGGCAAAAATCCTAGGGGAAGTGAAAAGTTGTATCTCCTGCTGTGTCATTTTCACTGCAGAATGGAAAGGAACTGTCACCTAGCTAGTTCATAGTTTGATGCTTCAGAAAATCTACTCCAACTTAAATTTTCTTTCTATTCTATTTCCCATTATGCATGCTCTCCTAACTTCCCCTTAACTATGAAACTTGCTTATTTTTATGCTCCCTGAAATATAATATTCTTTTCTATTTAATGTTAATATACTACATTCTCCTCCTAGGTGTTTCACTCTTCATGGATATTTCATTACATTTTACTCATTTTATAAACTCTGCTCATTCTTCTGTATGAGACTCACATTTCTTCTCCTTCCAGTGAAGAATAGATGATAGTTGTCTGTCATCAGTAAACTTTATGAATTTATGTCTTGTCTGTTTTGTTTTTTAGGAAGACATTTAATAATTCTCAGTATCATGGTAGCATTTATCATCTTATAACTCTCTGTATTTTAAAATTTATAAAATAGGAATTTCTATAGTAACTATTGGAAGTAACTAAATGTTGGTGCATGATTTGAAAATATTTAGAAATTGAGATTGTAAATAATTATATACAGCAATTGAAGTCAATCATTCTCCTTCCTTGAAATGGTTAATCTGGTTATGGCATGGCCCACCCATCAGTATCACACCATTTGGTCTGCCTTTGTTGTTATTGGGTGGAAGGGATCTTCAAATTGGCTTACTTTTCATTCAGCTTCCTTTTAGGACAGAGGTGGATTCAAGTGTATCTGCAACATGGATGCTCAGTCATGTCCAACTCTTTGAGACTCCATGGACTATAGCCTTCTAGACTCCCTTATCCCTGGAATTTTTCAGGTGAGAATACTGGAGTGGGTTGCCATTTCCTCTTCCAGGGGATCTTCCCAACCCTAGGAATCCAGTCCAAGTCTTTTGCATCTCCTGCATTGGCAGGCAGATTCTTTACTCTGAGCCACCAGGGAAGCCCTATTTGAAACATGATATAACTTAAATATTAGTTTCCCATCTATTCTGAACAGAAACTGAATTGCATTCTATCCCCTGGGACGGACTGTTTTGAGTACAATTATAAAAATCAATTACAACTTAACAGGTCATAGGATGAAGATAGATTTTTCATACAATGCCACTGTGTGTAATTATCAGTGATGTTCATTCTGTGTTCAGTCAAATTAGGGAAAAAAACATATACACAAATGATTACCATCCAGTGGGAATATTGGTTCTAAAAGTATGAGTGAAGTGCAGTGAAATCACTAGAGATAAAATCATAAATTGTGCCTTGGAAATTCAATATTTACACAAAAGGCTAAGAATTGAGCACTATAGTTTGAATCCCAGAGAAAGAAAATAGTGAGTAAAATCAGTTCTGAACTACTAAAGCATAAGATTTAAGTAAAGTCAAGAATGGTTAGCATCAAAAAAAGAAAAAGAAAGTGAAAGTATCTTGTTAATACAAGCAAACTACAATAATTATACATATGCTACTAAACCCAAAGAAAACCCAAACATCTAGAACATAAAAAGATGTGGAAACTAGAGAGGACTGATGTTTCTTGGGAGTCAGAGGATGGTTCCCCCCACCCATGGTTTTGAGAACAGAGGCATATTAAAAAGCTGAAGTTTGTGTTGGCAGAAGATGGAAGAGGAATACAAAAGGATTTTAAGAAAGAATTTTGATGATTTTGTGTACCTTTCAGATGTTTAATAAATGCAAGTGAAAGGTTTTTGTATTCTTTTCAAATTACTTCAGTTCTCCTGCATGGTTTTTAAGCAGGTAAATATAAAAGGACCAGGTACACGACAGGAGGACCTCAACTTAATCAAGAGTCCAAAGACACTTCACTGAGATTAAGGTGTCAAAACTCATATTTAAAGATGAGGGTCCAGCAAAAGGCAGAGGGCTCAGGGGAAAATGATTAGCATTTTAAAAGCCTATAGGAAAAGTCTGTAAAGTACTTCAATCAAGTAAATAAATCTAGTCTGTTGAAGCATTCAGAGATAAATCAGTGAGTTCTAGTTGAAGGAAACTATGGTTTAGAAAGTGGGAAAGACATGATATACACCTTTGAGATGGATTTTATACAGCATGTGGATCAGACCCAAAGCCTTAAACTTAGACTTAGAGACCTAGAACTCGGCTTTTCAGGGTTTTTTTTTTTTTTTAAGTTTAGGCTATACAAGAATTTTTCCACCCTTAGGTAATGGATAGGGAAATATTCTGTTTATGAATTGGAAGTTTCAATATTATTAAGATGTCAAGTCCTCCCAGCTTGATCTATAGATTAAATGTAATCCACTCAAAGTCCCAGCAAGCCATTTTGTAAATACAGAGAAACAGATTCTGATTCTAGCATTCATATAGAAAGGAAAAACCCTTAGAATAGCTAAGACAATACTGAAGAAGAAAAAAAAAATTATGTAGAACTCACCCTACTTCAAGATTTACTATAAATCTACAGTAATCAAGGCACAGTATCAGCTGACTCCTCTGGTGTCGCAGTGAATAAGAATCCGCCTGCCAATTCAGGAGACATGGGTTTGATCCCTGGTCTGGGATGATTAGGAAGTCAAGAAACACCTGGAGTAACAGGCAACTATGGCCTTGGAATACGGAATGAAGGAGGGCAAAGACTAATAGAGTTTTGCCAAGAAAAAGCACTGGTCATAACAAACACCCTCTTCCAACAACACAAGAAAGACTCTACACATGGACATCACCAGATGGTCAACACCAAAATCAGACTGATTATATTCTTTGCAGCCAAAGATGGAGAAGCTCTATAGAGTCAACAAAAACAAGACCAGGAACTGACTGTGGCTCAGATCATGAACTCCTTATTACCAAATTCAGACTTACATTGAAGAAAGTAGGGAAAACCACTAGACCATTCAGGTATGACCTAAATCAAATCCCTTATGATTATACAGTGGAAGTGAGAAATAGATGTAAAGGACTAGATCTGATAGATAGAGTGCCTGATGAACTATGGAATGAGGTTCGTGACATTGTATAGGAGACAGGGATCAAGACCATCCCCATGGAAAAGAAATGCAAAAAAGCAAAATGGCTGTCTGGGGAGGCCTTACAAATAGCTGTGAAAAGAAGAGAAGCAAAAAGCAAAGGAGAAAAGGAAAGATACAAGCATCTGAATGCAGAGTTCCAAAGAATAGCAAGAAGAGATAAGAAAGCCTTCCTCAGCTATCAATGCAAAGAAATAGAGGAAAACAACAGAATGGGAAAGACTAGGGATCTCTTCAAGAAAATGTCCAAGGGGACATTTGATGCAAAGATGGGCTCGATAAAGGACAGAAATGGTATGGACCTAACAGAAGAAAATATTAAGAAGAGGTGGCAAGAATACACAGAAGAACTGTACAAAAAAGATCTTCACGACCCAGATAATCACGATGGTGTGATCACTCACCTAGAGCCAGACATTCTGGAATGTGAAGTCAAGTGGGCCTTAGAAAGCATCACTACAAACAAAGCTAGTGGAGGTGATGGAATTCCAGTTGAGCTATTCCAAATCCGGAAAGATGATGCTGTGAAAGTGCTGCACTCAATATGCCAGCAAATTTGGAAAACT
>NW_011494607.1:15900783-15929833 GCF_000754665.1 Bison bison bison
CAGATATGCAGATGACACCACCCTTATGGCAGAAAGTGAAGAGGAACTAAAAAGCCTCTTGATGAAAGTGAAAGGAGAGTGAAAAAGTTGACTTAAAGCTCAACATTCAGAAAATGAAGATCATGGCATCCGGTCCCATCACTTCATGGGAAATAGATAGGGAAACAGTGGAAACAGTGGCTGACTTTATTTTTGGGGGCTCCAAAATCACTACAGATGGTGACTGCAGCCATAAAATTAAAAGACGCTTACTCCTTGGAAGGAAAGTTATGACCAACCTAGATAGCATATTCAAAAGCAGAGACATTACTTTGCCAACAAAGGTCTGTTTAGTCAAGGCTATGGTTTTTCCTGTGGTCATGTATGGATGTGACAGTTGGACTGTGAAGAAAGCTGAGCGCCAAAGAATTGATGCTTTTGGACTGTGGTGTTGGAGAAGACTCTTGAGAGTCCCTTGGACTGCAAAGAGATCCAACCAGTCCATTCTGAAGGAGATCAGCCCTGAGATTTCTTTGGAAGGAATGATGCTAAAGCTGAAACTCCAGTACTTTGGCCACCTCATGCGAAGAGTTGACTCATTGGAAAAGACTCTGATTCTGGGAGGGATTGGGGGCAGGAGGAGAAGGGGATGACAGAGGATGAGATGGCTGGATGGCATCACTGACTCGATGGACGTGAGTCTGGGTGAACTCCGGGAGTTGGTGATGGACAGGGAGGCCTGGCGTGCTGCGATTCATGGGGTCGCGAAGAGTCGGACATGACTGAGCAACTGAACTGAACTGGAACGATTCCACTTGCAACTTAGCCCTTTAGCCACAGCTACTGAGCCCACACTCTAGAGCCTGGGAACTACTGAGCCCACACGCCACTACTGCTGAAGGCTGCGCCCTCTAGCGTCCATGAACAGCAACTGCCGAAGTCCGCCACCTACAGCCCACGCTCTGCAAACAAGAGAAGTCCCTGCAATGAGAAGCTCCCACACTGCAAGGAAGAGTAGCCCCTACTTGCCGCAACTAGAGAAAGCCTGTGCAAAGCAATGAAGAATCAGTACAACCAAAAATAAAAGTAAAGAATTTTTTGAAAGATGCAGTATTAGCTAAAGAACAGACACATAGATCAGTGGGATAGAATAGAGCGACAAAAAGTAGATCTACAAATACAGTAAATTTCTTTTCAACAAAGGTACAAAAGCATTTCAATGGACAAAGGATGGTATTTTCAACAAACAGTGCTGGAACACTTGGATGTTTATATGCATGGGGATGAGACCCAAATTCACAAGATCCCTAAGGTACAGAAACCTCACCTAAGAACTACTATATAAGCATAGTCCTCAACTGGTGACCCAATAGACCCTGGTTAACATTGAAAGTGCAACATAGAGACTCTTGAAAAATCTAAGAAATGTCCAGGCCTTTTGTGGGGGGGGGGGGACTCCCACTGGAGACAAGTTCAGGAAAAGCCATAATGGGATCACTCATACTAAGGAAATAGAGATCAAAGAAATTATATGTTTTAAAATAAACATATTTAAAATATTCAGAGAGATCAAGGCAGCAAGAGAATTCACAAGGAATAAAAATTTTATGAAGACAAAAACTCAGATGTTTTTGAAAAGGAACAAAATGGAGATTCTGGAAATAAGATAGTCACTGAAACGTTAAAATAAATAAATAAATAGATATTTTAAACATCAGGCTACTAAAAATTAAACCACTTAAGAACTGAAAATGTCTGCTTCATTAATCCAGCAAAAAAAAAAAAAAAAAGATGACTGCTTGAATAGGGTTTTCGCAATAGGAGTAGAAAGTGGAGAAACTTAAGAAGTATTTAGAAAGTAGAGTTAACAAGATTTAGTACATAAGCCTCCAAAAACTACATTCCTGACCCAAAAGACAGGCACTGTGGTTTTAGCTGATATATGGTAACTTCTTCACAGTTCCTGTCCCATTGTAAACACTCAACAGATTCTTGTATTGTTCTTGTCCTATTATTAATGTTGATGAACAAGGCTGAAAAGTAAAGAAGGAGGTGGTAGGCCTCATAGCGAACAGGGACCCTATCTTTTGTCATCTTCCAATGTCAAGCTATTTTACGGACAGCTTGGCATGCCAGAGCTGCTTTATTTCAGCTTCAGTCGTGTCCGACTCTGTGTGACCCCATAGACGGCAGCCCACCAGGCTCCCCCGTCCCTAGGATTCTCCAGGCAAGAACACTGGAGTGGGTTGCCATTTCCTTCTCCAGTGCATGAAAGTGGAAAGTGAAAGTGAAGTAGCTCAGTTGTGTCTGACTCTGTGGGACCCCATGAACTGTAACCTACCAGGCTCCTCCATCCATGGGATTTTCCAGGCAAGAGTACTGGAGTGGGGTGCCATTGCCTTCTCCATTATTTCAGTCACATTACCCCCCCAAATAGACTTAAAGATTTATATTTCAGATATCTCGGAAAACATATATCAATGTATGCAATAATGTACGAAATGATTAAGGAAGCCGCTCCAATCAGCATTGGAGAGACAGGATAGTTAAATCAGTGATGCTGGCCCAGCAACAGCAGCAAGGAGCAACAATGTACTGTTATTACCTCATGCTGATGTGATTCAAAAAGCATACAGAAAAAAAAATTTATTAAATTAAAGAGATGCAGTTCTAAAGATTTCTTTTGAAAAATACACAGATATTATTTTTGTGGACAACTCTCCTCAAAATAAGAAATAATTTTTATGGGAATATGCAATACTCAATGGTGTGCAGTTAAATAAGAACATTCTTACATTGCTGGTGAAAGAATAATATGTATGGCTTTAAAACACTGCTATCAAGTTTTAAAAGGCCTAAGAACATTTGTACCTTTTAATGTAATAATTCAACACCCAAGAATTTCTCCAAGAAAATTATAGAAGTAAAGAAATATATGAATTTCCATGTTGTTTATAGTAGCAAAAACACCTGATACGATCTAAGTAGTTAATCAAAAGGTAGTAGTTGTAATATATGGTATGATTATATTGGAATATTATGTGGCCATAAAAATCTGTTAATAAGAAATTTTTAACAACTGGGATGCTGATTATTGTCCACTTGGCTCCCTACTCTGCCAGATCCATTCTCTTCCATTTTGTTCCCTGATCTGTCTTTGAGAGGTCAACTGTTAAAGACTGCATCACACAGTTAACTCAAGTTCCCACTGAGCTCCAGAAAAAACGTGTCTTTATTTTGCCCATTGAGCCCCGTAACTTCCTTCATTGCAAGTGTCTGATGATCCAGCATCACCTGTTTTGTTTCTTAATTCTAGCCACACTTCTGTCTGGAGTTGCTTCATAAAAGTCTCTTCATTTAAACCTTCTTGCATGCATGCTAAGTTGCCTCATTCGTGTCCCATTCTTTGTGCCCCTGTGGACTGTAACCCTCCAGGCTCCACTGTTCATGGGATTCTCCAGGCAGGAATATTGGAGTGGTTGCCTTGTCCTCCTCCAGGGAATCTTCCTGACCCAGGGATTGAACCTGGGTCTCCTGTATTGCAGGCAGATTCTTTACTGACCGAACCATCTCCATATCCAGAGATGCACATGAATTTCTTTTGTCATAAAACTGCATAGTCTACATGATCTAATGAGAAAACATAGAGGAAAAACTTATAATGAAACACATAAACATGAAGACTAATTGCTTTTGAGAAGTATCAGTAAGATCCTTTTCCTTCCATTTTCTTTTTTTTTTTCTAATTTTATTTTATTTTTAAACTTTACATAATTGTATTAGTTCTATTTTCTAAATAATTTACAGTAGAAGTAATTCCTAACAACTCTAAAAATTAGATAAATGTATTTTAAATATACCCTTTATTTTAAAATATAAATTAAGCTACATTTTTTATAACTTTCAATTGATTTTCAATAGTTCAGTATTTTTTTCACAGAAAATTTCCTAGACCTATAGTCTACATCAAAATAAATATCTGGCCAGAAATTTCTACAACTTTTCACTTTCAATTGAGGTCTTTTTCTTGAAAGACCTCAAGAATATTTTATCCCTCCTTTTTTTGAGACAGGAATGTAAGTATATTGCCACTAAAGACATGTTCACATTTGCTGGGCAAGCTTCCATCTACTCTTAGTTTTCCTTGTGTTGAGAGAGGTCAACTAATATACTTTTGGCATTTTTGTACTTGTTAGTCACTTTCTTCCTTGGAAGATGGAGTGCTTTTTCTGCATGAAAACATAGAAAGAATAATAGACATGCTCCACCCTCCAGTTTTCTCCTGAAGCCAGCTTCACCCATAGACTATTAGTTAGCACTTTCATGCTAGACATCAGGTAGGAGCTGAGTCTGGGGAGTGTCATGAAAGAAGATCTTCCTCAGTCCATGCTTTCTGTAAACGAATGAAGTCCCCTGATTCTAGGATCTCCGTACCAGGCCCATTTGACTAACAGACCTAATGCCATAATCTGCATCTTTATCTCCAACAGTGATAAACGTGTTATTTCAGCTCACATATTTGTTTATTTCTCACATCATTTAGTGATCATGTATCCATGTCAATAGTATTCATGTCAATAGTAAAGAATATCATCCTCAAAAATTTCATCAATGAAGTTGCAGTGATAAGTGCACATGTTTAACATTTACATAACAAGACAGATGTTCTGTTTGGTTCAAGTTTTGCTCTATGTTGTCATAATTTTGGATACCAGGGCCTCATATCATTCTTAAACTGGCCATGGTAATCTCTTGAGAATGCAGCAAGTCTAACAGCAAAGGAAGCAGAGTAGAGATCATTTAGGGAGCTGGTTCCTCCCACACATCAGGACTATGAAAGCAGTTGCTGAGCTATATATTGGTTTTCTCTTTTCTCTTATCCTTTTAGCCCTGGAGTTCCAAAAATGCTGGCAAAATAACTATTCAGGACCTAAATTATTCTCCTTAAAACTTTTTTTTTTATATGACTCAGTAATGCTTCATTTAAGAGTTGGGCAATGAGGCTACCTTAATCTAACAGATATTTCTTCTAAATATCAAGATAGTAAATTAGATCACTATTGCCTTTTTAGTTTCCTTATCTTAAGCATTAGTCATTTAAATAATTTTGAAATCTTTCATTAGTAATTCTATTAATTCCACTTGAATAGATCTTCATTTAATGAGTCACTGTACACCCTTATTTTCTTCTAAATGAAATATTTTAATGCAATCATTCTATGCAAATTTATACTTTGTTATTAATATGCTATATTTTAAAGTTATATTCATTATGTTATCTATTAATAAAAATCTGATGAAAGTAGCCCATTAATTCATTTCCTTCAGACTTTATGAAAAATGTATTATGTAGACTATGTGGCAACAAGAGATTATTAATCATGGGACATACTTCACACCACATGACAAAGTATGATCATTGTACTTGTGTGAGATCAATGAAAGATTGTTCATTAATCAAACAAAACTGTATTGAGTACTTAGCATGTATCAGATACTGTGCTAGTTAATGGGGATATACTGTCTCTGTCTTAATGGGCCTAAAAGGATAATGATACAAATGACAGATGTTAATGGCATGACCACACCAATAATTATGAAAAACTATGAAAAATGCCAAACATAAAAATATAAATGACCAGAGTTGGCAGGGAAATGTAGGAAAACTTGTAGATAGTTTAAGGATCCCATTTTTGTTGTTCAGTCACTGAGTTGTGTCCTACTCTTTGAGGCCCCATGGACTGCAGCACACCAGTCTTCCCTGTCCTTCACTATCTCCCAGAGTTTGCTCAAATTCATGTACATTGATTCTGACTATCTCATCCTGTCACCCCCTTCTCCTTTTGCCTCTTTCCCAACATTAGGGTCTTTTCGATTAGTCAGCTTTTTGTATCAGTTGGCCAAAGTAATGGAGCTTCAGCTTCAGCATCAGTCCTTCCAATGAATATTCAGGGCTGATTTCCTTTAGGATTGACTGGTTTGATCTCCTTGCTGTCCAAGGGACTCTCAAGAGTCTTCTCCAACTCCAAAGTTCAAAAGAATCAATCCTTTGGCACTCAGCCTTCTTTATGGTCCAACTCTCATATCCATACATGACTACTGGAAAAATCATAGCTTTGACTATACAGACGTTTGTTAGCAAAATGATGTCTCTGCTTTTTAATATGCTGTCTAGGTTGGTCATGGCTTTTCTTCCAAGGAGCAAGCATTTTTTAATTTCATGTCTGCAGTCACCATCCACAGTGATTTTGGAGCCCAAGAAAAAAAGTCTATCACTGTTTCCATTGTCTCCCCATCTATTTGCCATGAAGTGTGGGACTGTATGTCATGACGTTAGTTTTTTGAATGTTGAGGTTTGAGCCAACTTTCTCACTTTCCTCTTTCACACTCACCAAGAGGCTTTTTAGTTCCTCTTCATTTTTTGCCATTAGAGTGGCATCATCTGCATACCTGAGGTTGTTGATATTTCCCTCAGCAACTTGATTCCAGCTTGAGCTTCATCCAGCCTGGCATTTCGCATGATGTACTCTGCATAGTAGTTAAATAAACAGAGTGACAATATACAATATACAGCTTTGTACTTTCATAATTTTAAACTGGTCCACTGTTCCATGTCCAGTTCTAACTTTTTCTCTTGACCTGTATGCAAGTTTCTCAGGAGACAGGTAAGGTGGTCTGGTATTCTCTTGAAGAATTTTCCACAGTTTGTTGTGATGCACACAGTCAAAGGCTTTAGTATAGTTAATGAAGCAGAAGTAAATGTTTTTCTGGAATTCCTTTGCTTTTCCTATGTCCAATAGATGTTGGCCATTTGATCCTGATTCCTCTGCCTTTTCTAAACCCAGCTTGTACATCTGGAAGTTCTCGGTTCACATACTGCTGAACCCTAGCTTGAAGGATTTTGAACATAACCTTATTAGCATGAAAAATGAGTGCAATTATTTGGCAGTTTGAACATTTTTTTGGCATGGCCCTTCTTTGAGATTGGAGTGAAACCTGACATTTTCCCGTCCTGTGGCCTCTGCTGAGTTTTCCAAATGTGCTGATATATTGAGTGTAGCACTTTAACAGCATCATCTTTTAGGAGGAACATCATCCAGCTCAGCTGGATCCCATTGGCCTACAGTTAAACAAAATTTTCACCCTCTAAAATTTACCTCTTGCCGCTAAGTTGAATCACCACAGAAATTTGCAATATTTATAATCAATTTTTCCTTAAAATTCATCCAAAGACAATTATATGGAGAAACATTTTTTTCAAAGTTAAAGTGTTGTGATCCACATGTCAGAGCTCCTGACCTCAACATCTGACCCTTCCCAAACTCCAGTGGGAGCCTTAGGAAAGTAATTTTGCATCTGTGGACCCCAGTTGCTTGGCTTGCAAAATGAAGTTGCTTGCCGGGTCATCTCAAGGCCTACACCAGTCTACATAGTCTATGGTCTATAACTTAAGAGAAATAGTCTCCAGTCTCCATTACTAGAATAAGCTTGTCCCTGTAGAGGTTACTTTTCATATAGAAGCCACAAGAATATTGATCTTAAATGAAAATACAGAACTGGATCCTTTTAGTCCTTCATTAAAATAATTCATAACTATGCGGAGCTACTATATGAGGTAAAAGGGACAATAACTTTCTGTTGTGGCTATTGCATCTGATTCTTCTGGAAAATTGTTTCCCAAAGATGCATCTGTTCACCAGCAGCAGTTGGTGTGGGATATACTAAGTAATGACTGGAAGCTAAATTAAATTGAATTATATATAAGTAGTAGCCAACCCAGAAGATATTCCTTTTCCCCCAGAATAATGTAAGTCCACTTGCTATACACATGTGTAGGAACACTTCATTTTCCCAAAACACAAAAAATATTGATTACTATCTGTTTGGCAATACCTTTCTTTCCCACTAGACATAATACCTCCATCATTTACTTTTTGCTGCATTAACAACCAAATTTAGAGTATTAGAACAATAAATCTATTATTTCTGTATGATTTTGTGATGGCAGCTTGGCCCACCTGGACTCTCCTGAGCTTGCCTATGCATAACTCTAGGCTGCTGTCTGGGTTTGTGTCTGCTCTGTTTCTTATTCTGGAACCAAAACCAGAACCAAGAAACAGTGACTACATGGGTCATGTATGTCAAATGTCAATAGTGCAACAGGAAACAGAAACTATGATCCTTAAGCCTCATATTGCACTGGTCAAAGCAATCACATGGACAGGACCAAAATCAATGGAAGGGGGAGGTATAGGCTGCCGATGTGTTGGGGGAGGGTTCGATGAATTACCAAACAGTAATAAATACTACAACAGCTGCCCTACATTCACTGCAGAACACAGTCAATGGCACATAGTAGATGTTTAGGTGTGGGTTTGTTTTTTTTTTTGAGGAAGTCATAAAATTTGATAACATGTCATTCATCTACCCCAAACAGTCCATGTTCTCTTGTTTATCTTTGCAATACAAATGTTCTTTTCCCTCTGTAGGATCAGATCAGATCAGATCAGATCAGTCGCTCAATCGTGTCCGACTCTTTGCGACCCCCTGAATCGCAGCACGCCAGGCCTCCCTGTCCATCATCAACTCCCGAAGTTCACCCAGATTCATGTCCATCGAGTCAGTGATGCCATCCAGCCATCTCATCCTCTGTCGTCCCCTTCTTCTCCTGCCCCCAATCCCTCCCAGCATCAGAGTCTTTTCCAATGAATCAACTCTTCGCATGAAGTGGCCAAAGTACTGGAGTTTCAGCTTTAGCATCATTCCTTCCAAAGAAATCCCAGGGCTGATCTCCTTCAGAATGGACTGGTTGGAGCTCCTTGCACTCCAAGGGATTCTCAAGAGTCTTCTCCAACACCACACTACCTTAATACTTTAATTTTCACCAATTCATGGGCCAGGAATGGTTCACCATCCTAGCCCTAGTTCTGAGTTCAGTGACTTTTACATAGTCAGTTCTCAATAACCATTTTTAGATAAATGAAAAAATAAATTAATGAATCCATAAGACAAATATCATATAGTTTGTTCTTTTGTTTGCTTGTTTGTGAAGTGCTTTTTGTTGTTTTTTTACAAACAATAAAACTAAGGTTGATATCTACTGCTGCTGCTGCTAAGTTGCTTCAGTCATGTCCGACTCTGTGCGACCCCATAGACGGCAGCCCATCAGGCTCCCCCGTCCCTGGGATTCTCCAGGCAAGAACACTGGAGTGGGTTGCCGTTTCCTTCTCCAGTGCATGGAAGTGAAAAGTGAAAATGAAGTCGCTCAGCCATGTCCGATTCTTCGTGACCCCATGGACTGCAGCCCACCAGGCTCCTCTGTCCATGGGATTTTCCAGGCAAGAGTACTGGAGTGGGGTGCCATTGCCTTCTCCAAAGGTTGATATCTAGTAACTGGTAAATCCTACAGTGCTCTAATATCTCTTTTCATATAAATTAAGAAACTAATTACACTCCTTTGTAAACACAATTAAATCTATGGTATGCTGGTTGGAAATAGTTTTGAAAGACAAATATACACTATTGAAATTATATTGGCACCGTGGAAATGTTCTAATAGACCAGTAAATTTCAACACTCATGCTTTAAGGGTGATCATCATTGTCTTAAAAATTAATATTTACTATCTCCAAGATAGTATCTTATTTTGATGTATTAGCCATTATTGTATATTAAAAATATTTCCCAAGCCTCTGTTTGAAATACAAAGATACATAAGAAAGAGTTTCCTTTGTTCAGGATTTGCTTTCTGGTTGAGTAGATGTGCTATGTTCCAAAATAGCTCCAGTAATATCTGTGAGCATCAAATGAATAAAACATAAACCTATAGAAATTCAGATAAAGGAGATAACTTCATACAAAAATGATGGAAAATCTCACGGAAGAGAAAGAATTTAATGGAAACTTAAAAAATGAGTAGGATTTTCATAACTGAATTAGAAAGGGAGAGTATTTCAGGGAGAATGTGTGTGTGTGTGCACTCAGTTATGTCTGACTCTTTGCTACTCCATGGACTGTAGCCTGCCAGGCTCCTCTGCCCATGGAATTTTCCAGGCAGGAATACTGGAGCAGGTTACCATTTCCTTCTCCAGGGGATCTTCCTTACCCAGGGTTCAAACCCACATCTCTTGCATCTCCTGCATTGGCAGTCGGATTCTTTACCACTGTGCCACCTGGGAGAAAGAATCCAATAAATTAGAAAGTAAAAAGTATCATCCAACTTTCTCATCCAATATCAAGAAAGTGGCACTAAAAACTATACATAGGAAAATAACTCGAGACAAGGCTGGGAAAATACAGAATAGATTGTGGATGAAGGCATAAAATGATGAACTAAGGAATGTCAATTTGATTTTGTAAGCATTGTAGAGTCACGGAAATTTTTCACTAGGAAATGTATCACAGAGAAATATATATTTAGGATTATTAATTTGGTAATATTATAAACAACCAATTTGAGGAGGAGTACCATAGAGGCAATTTAGAAGAATGTTTCCATTATCAAAGTATGAGGTAATTACATTTAAATGAAGGTAGATAGCTACAGTGTGAGAAAGGATTACATCATGAGTACAGTCAGATGCCTTGGGACTAAAACAAAGAGCAGTAACTTGGCCATGGTTTCCTTCATGGTCCCAGAATTCAGATCAGAGACCACTAGGGTCAGAGTACTGAAAGCACAACAAGTTGTGCTAAGGCTCAGAATCAAAAAAATAGAAACAAGGGCAAGGGTTAGTTACTCCAGAGATGGGCATGATTCCTAAAGTAGCAATGTATGCAAGAGACGTAGCTCAGGGGCATGGTATTAGCATCATTAGCCAGAGTTCAAACTAAACAGGGCATCTAGATTTTGGATTTTATAAGAGAGAGGCCATACATTCATTTAAAACTAATTTTGGACAGAATTTATTGAGGGAATCAATTGAACTAATGTTGAGTATTCTGACTCAAACCTAAGAGAAATTTCTCTCACTGAGAACAATTCAAAATAATACTTGTCAGAGTAACTGAATGGTCGTGTCTGTTGTTGTCATTCAGTCCAGCCTGAACAAAAGCAGTTCATGTACCTGGACACAAGAACTAGAAGCAGAAGCGATGAGATGATGGTGATTCCCTTCAGGGAGGTGAAACGTACATGGTCCATGTTGAAACTTAATTCATGTATTTTCATCAAGTAAAGAATAACTTGCATGATTTTTACATCCAGTCATTTATTCTTCATCAAACAAAGGCATGTTCTATATTCTAAATTTTATCTGGGTTATGCAATTCTGAGTTTGTTCCTTCTAGTTTTTTCTATAGTAAGATCTCTAACATAAAGGATTAAGGATGCTAATAAGCCTATATACACAGAGAAACAAAAAGGAGTGCTAAGGTGGTACAGGAGAAAGAGAGAGAGGAGAAGAAGAAGGAGAGAGAGAGAGCCTTTATGTTAGGTTAAACAGAAATCATTAATAAAGATATAATAGAAGCACATTTTGTGAATATAAAAATATATCTAAGATATAGTTTCTTCTCAAAAGGAAACTTCAAAATATTTTCAGTGTTTATGGATTACTATATCACCATGTAAAATATTATCAAGCGGTGATTTTTTTCATCCATGAGTGTGTTCATTTGTTGTATGATTCATAACTCCAATATACAGAAGCCTGACTTCTATGTCACTAAGGGGAGATTTTAGATGCAACACTGTGCCTTTGTTCCTTGAAAACTGTCAGCAGATACTGAAGAAAATAATATATTCTCTACTTACCTCCAGGTACCAAGATACCAAAAACAAGATTTCTTTTTCTTTGTGAACTGAAATTTCAATGTTGGAAATGTAACAGCACAAGAGTTCAGTGCCAGGAGGATTCATTGATTACTAATGGATCACAGAACTACCAAAACACACACACACACACACACACACACACGTTAACTATGGCTGCTGCTGCTGCTAAACTGCTTCTGTCATGTCCGACTTTGCGCGACCCCATAGATGGCAGCCCACCAGGCTCCCCCGTCCCTGAGATTCTCCAGGCAAGAATACTGGAGTGGGTTGCCATTTCCTTCTCCAGTGCATGAAAGTGAAAAGTGAAAATGAAGTTGCTCAGTCAGTAGGTTTCAAATATGTGGGCATCAATCATTTGTCTAATTCGATCACAAGCAGTACACTACCTTTCTAGTCATCATCAGCACATCTTTATCTCTTTGTGAACTGAAATTCTTACTTGCCTGTCTATTCTTTACATCTACCCAATCTCTATTCACCTTTTACTTGGAATCATCTCTATTGTTTGGAGTCTTTTGGTCAAGCTTCTTAATTTTATAAATCTTTTCCACTTTCACCGGTACTTTGGCTTTGCTTTTCCAAACACATCAGGTGTTGGTGTCAACAGTGGATGGAGATATGATGCATGTGTTGAGAGGGCCAGGTTGTATGTAAGGATGAAATTTAGAAAAGATACTAATTTCAAGATTAAATTGTTGCTTTCTTTGCCTCTCCACCCCAATGTCAAAACCCACAAGCTTCAGCATTATTGTTCAGTAAATAGGAGTTAACAGCAAAAACATACTGAATTGATAAAGTAAAGGAAAAGAATCTGTCTTGTTGAAACTGTCATTTCCTAAAATAGTCACATGAGTCAGAATCTCCTGTAGAGTTTCTTAAAAATTCAGATTCCTCAGAATCCACTCCCACAGAGATCCTGATTAAATGAGTCTGGTGTAAAGGCCAGAAATAAAAATTTTCAACATGCTCTCTGGGTGATTCTAATGCATGGCCCTGCACTCATTAGTCTAGAAATTAAAGAAACAAACACTTCTCTGTTCTAATCTGACTAAGAGTAAGTGATAGCAAAGTTGATGGTGATGTAGACACAAGGAGAGAAAGTCGAAGTAATCAGAAAGTTCATAGAACCTGAGAGGAAACACAAGGCAAATCTTAAACTTAAGATTGTTTTAGGGGTTGATGCAAATTTAGTGAACATTTGAAAAAATATGATAGTCATGAAAATATTCAGGGGAATGTACAATGAAGAGGTAGATAAGAATGAAAATAAATAAAAGTAATGAGACAGTCTTGGAGAAGATGGTCTCTTCCTTAAGACATTAGGATCTCAGATTTCCTAAAAAGTAAGAAGAAAATAGATTAAATCATGTGAGCTAAAACATTTCACATTCCTTTTAGGTTGCTGCTGTGTAACTAAAACACACTAGACCCCACTCATCCCATTGTCATCCCACAACTGCCTACTTTTCCAGTTCTTTCACCTCTTTTACCATGTATACTACTTTACCATCTCTTTATTTTTTAATATAAATTTATTTATTTTAATTGGAGGCTAATTACTTTACAATATTATATTGGTTTTGCAATACATCAACATGAATCCGCCACGGGTGTACATATGTTCCCCATCCTGAACCCACCTCCCTCCCCATCCCATCCCTCTGGGTCATCCCAGTGCACCAGCCCCGATCATCCTGTATCCTGCATCGAACCTGGACTGGCGATTCGTTTCACATATGATATTATACATGTTTCAATGCCATTCTCCCAAATCATCCCACCCTCGCCCTCTCCCACAGAGTCCAAAATTCTGTTCTATACATCTGTGTCTCTTTTGCTGTCTCGTATACAGGGTTATCATTACCATCTTTCTAAATTCCATATATATATGCGTTAGTATACTGTATTCTGAGAAGGCAATGGCAACCCACTCCACTACTCTTGCCTGGAAAATCCCATGGACTGAGAAGCCTGGTGGGCTGCAGTCCATGGGGTTGCTAAGAGTCGGACACGACTGAGCAACTTCACTTTCACTTTTCATTTTCATGCATTGGAGAAGGAAATGGCAACCCACTCCAGTGTTCTTGCCTGGAGAATCCCAGGGACGGGGGAGCCTGGTGGGCTGCCATCTATGGGGTTGCACAGAGTAGGACACTACTGAAGCGACTTAGCAGCAGCAACAGCAGCATACTATATTGGTGTTTTTCTTTCTGGCTTACTTCACTCTGTATAATAGGCTACAGTTTCATCCACCTCATTAGAACTGATTCAAATGTATTCTTTTTAATGGCTGAGTAATACTCCATTGTGTATATGCACCATAGATTTCTTATCCATTCATCTGCTGATGGACATCTAGGTTGCTTCCATGTCCTGACTATTATAAACAGTGCTGCGATGAACATTGGGGTACACGTGTCTCTTTCAATTCTGGTTTCCTCGGTGTGTATGCCCAGCAGTGGGATTTCTGGGTCATAAGGCAGTTCTATTTCCAGTTTTTTAAGGAATCTCCACACTGTTCTCCATAGTGGCTGTACTAGTTTGCATTCCTACCAACAGTGTAAGAGGATTCCCTTTTCTCCACACTCTATCCAGAATTTATTGCTTGTAGACTTTTGGATTGCAGCCATTTTGACTGGCATGAGATGGTACCTCACTGTGGTTTTGATTTGCATTTCTCTAATAATGAGTGATGTTGAGCATCTTTTCATGTGTTTGTTAGCCATCTGTATGTCTTCTTTGGATAAATGTCTGTTTAGGTCTTTGGCCCATTTTTCGATTGGGTCGTTTATTTTTCTGGAGTTGAGCTGCAGGAGTCGCTTGTATATTTTTGAGATTAATTCTTTGTCAGTTGCTTCATTTGCTATTATTTTCTCCCATTCTGAAGGCTGTCTTTTCACCTTGCTTATAGTTTCCTTTGTTGTGCAGAAGCTTTTAATTTTAATTAGATACCATTTGTTTATTTTTGCTTTTATTTCCAATATTCTGGGAGGTGGGTCATAGAGGATCCTGCTGTGATTTATTTACCCTCTCTTTAAAACTCAATTTTTAGCCCTTTTCTCCATGTGTGTAGGCCTCTACTAGCCTTACTGTTTTCCCTAAACTTCCAGTTCTGGAGACCTTCATTTCACAAAGCCTACTGTCAACGCTTTTAAGCACGTTTCACTGTTGCTCATACCACTTGTTTTACTAAATCCTTAAGCTAAACTGACCCCAATCCTACTTCTGCTTCTACCACTGAACACCACTGAATAAAAGCCTTACGATGATACTGTTACAACATATGATCTTTTCTCTCAGCTGGATGTTTAACCCCACAGCAATCCTTTATATGTATTTTTAGAATTCTGCCTCTATTTCCTCACAGTAACTATCCTAAATCTTTATTAGTTCATTTAAAGACCCTATCAATTTTCTCAACACAAAAAATAAAATCCATCACATAGGAACTACTTTAACTTCCCATCTTCCTGCACATAAATGCCTATGATTGTACCACTAGTCAAATACCTAGATCTACATCCACGGCTGCCTTCACCTTTCCCAGAAAAATAAGTGCTTCTGTACAAAGCTAACAGATCTATCCCATCTGCTCCAAGACTGTCTCATTACTTTTATTTATTTTCATTTTTATCTACCTCTTTCTTCACTGTACATTCCCCTGAATATTTTCATGACTATCATATTTTTTCAAATGTTCACTAAATTTGCATCAACCCCTAAAACAATCTTCTTTATTTGCTTATTTTTTGTTGGAAATTCAATGAATGGGGATTTAACTCTATTTTTTTATATCTTCCATTCATTTTTTAACTCCTAATATCCTTACTACTCCCATCTGCTCACTCAAGTTGATCTTGCTAAGGTCAACAATAACCTCCTCATTTACAAATCAGAGAACACTTCTCACAGTCTAGCTCACTTAATTTTGAGGAATTGACATCATCTGCTCTTGATGTGCTCTCTTCCTGTAGGCTCTATGAAAGCAGTCTCCCTGGCTTTCCTTCTATTTGTCAGCCTCGTTCATGCATTGTGGACATATGTTGTTTCCAGCACTTACCAACTATGCAACCTCTCTGATTCCAGTTCCCTCCTCACATAAAAGGGAGGTGATAATTATATATATTTCATTAGGTGGTTGTGAGACTCAAGTGACAAAATATGTCATAAGTGCTTAACACACAACACCTGACAAACATTAAGGTGGTGCAGTAAGTGGGAGACAGTGTGATATTGATCCATATGTTGTATAGTTGCATTATTATTATCACTATTACTATTATTATCTTAACTATTCCTTATCTCAAAATGTTTCCAAATGAATGTTTTTTTGTGTGTTTCTTAAAATATATATCCTTGGGTCTTACCCCAAACCTAACAAAATGGACCCTTTGGAGTTTATCTCAGTAATATGTATTTTAAAGAGTCCCTTGGGTAACTTTTCTGCTAATTAAAGTTGGAGATCCACTATCTCATCCTCTTCTGATGGACCTTGGAATCAGAAAGGCTTTGGATCAAGTTTAAGGATAAAGACAGCTTAGTTTTAGCTTTCTTAGCTTTAGCTTTCATAACTATAAATATAGCTTAGTAGTACTGACTACATGCGCTTGTTGAGAAGATAAAATTAGGTGGTATATATAAAGGGTCTAATATAATGTTCTTCATATAGGCCACTCAACAAATATTTATAATACATTTCATTTCCATTCTCAGTCAAAAGATGAAAAATAATATAAACGCAGTAGAGGGAGCAAGTTTTATCCCACCCTGTGTACTTTCCCTCCAAGATATATCTAAGTCTACAAAGATACAGCTTTAGTTGCCTTACTTGGTGAGAAGTGCAGTAAGTGTCACAGTAAATTGGAAAGCAAGATACCAGGAAAAAAACTTTTAAGTATGCAGTAACTTAGAACCAATAGTCCAGGAAAAAATGGGATGAAGTTAGAGTGTCATGTATTGTGAAATAAATATAAAGTGAACTAGACCATTTTGGCAGGTAGGTCTCATTTAACAAAGAGTACTGTTCATATGATAAAAATGTCCAATATGATTAGCACTATGCTCGCTAATGTGAGAAATTCAAAGGAAGTTCCAGATTTGACCTCTGCCCTGAAATGTTTAGTATCTAATGGGTTGAAAGACTAAAAAACACATGAAAAATTAAGACACAAATTTAAATTGTATTGTTCTATTGAATTAAAACATCATCAGTTCAGTTCAGATCAGTCACTCAATCGTGTCCGACTCTTTGTGACCCAATGAACCACAGCACGCCAGACCTCCCTGTCCATCACCAACTCCCAGAGTCCACCCAAACTCATGTCCATTGAGTCAGTGATGCCATTCAACCATCTCATCCTCTGTCATCCCCTTCTCCTCCTGCCCTCAATCTTTCCCAGCATCAGGGTCTTTTCAAATGAGTCAGCTCTTCGAAGCATGTGGCCAAAGTATTGGAGTTTCAGCTTCAACATCAGTCCTTCCAATGAACACCCAGGACTGATCTCCTTCAGAATGCACTGGTTGGATCTCCTTACTGTCCAAGGGACTCTCAAGAGTCTTCTCCAACACCAGAATTCAAAAGCATCAATTCTTCGGCACTCAGCTTTCTTTATAGTCCAACTCTCACATCCATACATGACCACTGGAAAAACCATAGCCTTGACAAGATGGACCTTTGTTGGCAAAGTAACATATCTGCTTTTTAATATGCTGTATAGGTTGGTCATAACTTTCTTTCCAAGGAGTAAGCATCTTTTAATTTCATGGCTGCAGTCACCATCTGCAGTGATTTTGGAACCAGAAAAATAAAGTCTGACACTGTTTCCACTGTTTCCCCATCTATTTGCCATGAAGTGATGGGCCCGGATGCCATGATCTTAGTTTTCTGAATGTTAAGCTTTAAGCCAACTTTTTCACTCTCCCCTTTCAGTTTTATCAAGAGGCCCTTTAGTTCTTCATTGCTTTCTGCCATAAGGGTGGTGTCATCTGCGTATCTGAGGTTATTGATATTTCTCCGGGCAATCTTGATTCCAGCTTGTGCTTCATCCAGCCCAGCGATTCTCATGATGTACTCTGCATAGAAGTTAAATAAGCAGGGTGACAATATATAGCCTTGACGTACTCCTTTCCCTATTTGGAACCAGTCTGTTGTTCCATGTCCAGTTCTAACTGTTGCTTCCTGACCTGCATACAGGTTTCTCAAGAGGCAGGTCAGGTGGTCTGGTATTCCCATCTCTTTCAGAATTTTCCACAGTCTATGTGATCCACACAGTCAA
Organism: Bison bison bison; assembly: GCF_000754665.1. Lineage (NCBI taxonomy): Eukaryota > Metazoa > Chordata > Mammalia > Artiodactyla > Bovidae > Bison > Bison bison. The sequence continues at coordinate 15,918,814 of NW_011494607.1, forward strand.
AGGCTTTGGCATAGTCAATAAAACAGAAGTAGATGTTTTTCTGGAACTCTCTTGCTTTTTCCATGATCCAGCGGATGTTGGCAATTTGATCTCTGGTTCCTCTGCCTTTTCTAAAACCAGCTTGAGCATCTGGAAGTTCACAGTTCATGTACTGCAGAAGCCTGGCTTGGAGAATTTTAATCATTGCTTTACTAGCGTGTGAGATGAGTGCAATTGTGTGGTAGTTTGAGCATTCTTTGGCATTGCCTTTCTTTGGGATTGGAATGAAAACTGACCTTTTCCAGTCCTGTGGCCACTGCTGAGTTTTCCAAATTTGCTGGCATATTTAGTGCAGCACTTTCACAGCATCATCTTTCAGGATTTGAAATAGCTCCACTGGAATTCCATCACCTCCACTAGCTTTGTTTGTAGTGATGCTTCTAAGGCCCATTTGACTTCACATTCCAGGATGTTGGCTCTAGGTGAGTGATCACACCATCGTGATTATCTGGGTCGTGAAGATCTTTTTTGTACAGTTCTTCTGTGTATTCTTGCCACCTCTTCTTAATATCTTGTTCTTCTGTTAGATCCATACCATTTCTGTCCTTTATTGAGCCCATATTTGCATGAAATATTGCCTTGGTATCTCTAATTTTCTTGAAGAGATCTCTAGTCTTTCCCATTCTATTGTTTTCCTCTATTTCTTTGCATTGATCATTGAGGAAGGCTTTCTTATCTCTCCTTGCTATTCTTTGGAACTCTGCATTCAAATGGGTGTATTTTTCCCTTTCTTCTTTGCTTTTTACTTCCTTTGTTTTAACAGCTATTTGTAAGGCCTCCTCAGACAGCCATTTTGTCTTTTTGCATTTCTTTTCCATGGGGATGGTCTTAATTCCTGTCTCCTGTACAATGTCATGAACCTCCATCCATAGTTCATCAGGCACTCTATCAGATCTAGTCCCTTAAATCTATTTCTCACTTCCACTGTATAGTCATAAGGGATTTGATTTAGGTCATACCTGAATGGTCTAGTGGTTTTCTCCACTTTCTTCAATTTCAGTCTGAATTTCATCAGCACTTACCAAGTGAAAAGTCATACTATTTAGACAGTGATTCAGTCACTTAAATATCCTGCAAACAAGTAGCGAAGAATGATATCTGCATAAATAATATAGGGGTAACCCTGGAAGGAGAATAATGAAATTTCAAAGGGTTAATTAATATGGAAACAGTCATTCTAAAGTTTCCATGTCAGAATTTCTATAGTGAATCTGTAGTTTAGGAACTGAGATGAAATTTTAAATAAGGTTTGGGTCACAAAGAAGACAAAACTGCACTCAGGCAGAGAAAACATCAGTGGAAGGATGGGGTAAGATTGCATATGGCTTGTCCATGGAATAATGAGAAGGACTATGTGGCTTCAGTAACTACCTAAAGTTACGTAAGATAGAGAGGATGTGATTGTCATTGCACAGACTGAGAAGGTTTGTAAGCAATGCAGATTTGCTTCTATGGAAATAGGATAGTTCTTTTTTAAAAAAGAATCATAACAAAACAATGGATAATATTAGTCTGTTAGTCATATTCATGTATTCAACAACTAGCTACAGGCAGCTAACAAAGCAAATGCTAGGCACTGTAGGAAATAAAATTGAGTAAGATATAGTACACTGCTCTGAAATCTATTTAAAAATTAGGACATAAAATCATGACAAAAATCATTAGAATCACAGCAGAATATAAGTGCTACCAGATAGATACATGACAGTACTGTGAGAAGTAGGTAGCTTATGAATTGTGGTAACATGATATTTGGATAGGACCTCAGAGGGTAGATATAGGTAAAGATAAGAAAAGATAAGAGATATAAGTAAAGATAAGGAGTATCTTTGGGAGAAAACAGTATGACTAGAAGCAGTTTATTTTAACAACTGTCGCATGCCCACTGTGTGCCAGGTCCTGTAAACATTCATCACAGCCTCTGCCCTTAATTGCTTAACACAGGTGAGCAGAGCACTTGTTCTCAGGGACATTTGCGGAGTTGCATTCAGGCAGAGCATTTCTATATAAGAAAGAAATAGAATGAAGCTGGGAAGATAAATTGAACCAATATATTAACGAGAGCTTTAAATGCCAGGCTAATTTATATTCAATTCTACTGGGTATAGGTTCATTGAAATCTGTTGCCATAGTTCTTAGCAGGGGAGTGAAATTATGACAATTGTGTTTTAGGCAGTTTAAACTGGAAGAAATGTATAGAATGGACTTTAAAAAAGAGACTTGAAAACTAGGAGGTTATTGTTACACTAATAAAGAACAGGGTGACAATAGAGTCGGATAGCTGGTGACAGTAAAAGCTGACACATATCAAGAATATGTTAATTCTCTAGTCATTTGTGCAGGGTTTAAGTGAGTTACAGCATTTAATCTTCACAATATCCCTATGTGATGGGTACTGTTATTATTCCCAAGTGACGGATGAGTAAACTGAGCACAAAGATGTTAAGGAGCATGCCCATGACCCACAACTAGCAAATGATGGGGCAAATCTCTAGAAATTGTACTTTTTAACTGCTGGCTATAGAGTTGAAAAGAGAAATAAATTTTGAAGTTGCATGTCTGATTTCAAAAATAGCTCAATTCAAGGAGGTTTAAATACTTTTTTTCACTTAACTTTACCAGCTTAAAAAGAAGTTATATCATCCCTTTCCTAAATCAGACTCACTGAAAAGGTTAGTGGTTTTCAAATTCAATAATAGAATTTTAATAGCAGAATATATCTCAGAGAATACTTACTCCCACCTTACAACTTTATGGAAGAGGGAGCTGAGACCAAGATTAAGAGAACTGCCCAAAGTCAAAAAGCTAGCTAGGGATTGGACTCAGATTAAAATCCATACTTCCTGTTTTCTGGCCTACTGTAATATAGTAGTTTGATTTTATTATATAAAAAGGGACATAACTCTTTATTAGGTTTTCCATAGCAAACATGAGAGATCATAATATTGAGTCATAGAGGGAGAACAGTTTTTACTTATAAATTCCAGAAACATATGTGATTGGTTGCATACCTACTAACTCAAAATCAAAACCGTAAGAATATTAACCACTTAGTCCATTTATCATTTTAGTAGTTTTAACAGATGAGTTTATCGGCAACAGTGGATTTTCAGGCAATGATGTTCAGCAGGTCGACTTCCATATTATACCAAATTCTTAGTAAAGAAGTAAAGCAAACTCCTTGTACTCCTTGTTACCTCATGATGATAAATAAGCAACGGGATATTTTTTATGGGGGTAGAGGTCACCAAAATGCACCCAAGTTTGAAATGCATCACTGTCTTGAGTGTACATCTTCCTAGGAGTACTTTAGCCTTTTTCTGGTCATATTACCAGGTTTTTCTCCCCTTGCAGCAGTAGAGTCATCATTGATAGTAAAAGCATATCCAGATCAATTCACTCTCATTTATTCCATGAATCATTGACAGACTCAGAGATAAGAACAAAAGGAAGCACATCTTTTTCATGTCCTTTTCAATTGAATGGCACTCAATGAAATTTCTTTATAATATTAAGTACATAAGGGAATGTCTCACATTAATGTAGGACCAAAATGCTTGGACAACTCCGTGGGTTCAAGGCTACTGGAAGGTGCCAAGAAGGCCACCATACAGAGAGGCCACATTGTGAGGCTCAAAGAGCAACGCTGCAGGTTTCTCTGTCAGGAACAAGACGAGTCCAAATAACAACTGGGAATACTTTATCAGCTCTTTCCCCTTAAGTCTCCCCAGCTACAGATATAACATTAATAGTAATAATAATAATAAAAGGAGTTCAGAAGTAAGAATAAAATATAAAGCAGTGAGTTTGTAAAGAAAAGCTTGATTCGCTTCAAATTCATGGGATTATCAATTGATTAAAGATGAATGCATTATTAACACAGAGTTCATGTCACTAGAGAACATAAGAGAGAGATAAAAGAAACATGTTGAAATGGGGTGGAGTGAAGAAAAAAGAGAGGAAAGCCAATAAAAATATTTAAAGCAAAAGAAGAGGAGAAGAAAGAAAATGAAAGAAATTAAGCTGACAGGAAGGAACATATGAGATGCAGCTGTGATGCTCGTTTGCTCTTCTTTTAAAATGTAAATTACTTCTGATTTTGAAATCAAGATCTAGCTATTTTCCTGTGGAAATATAGCCATATACACTTTAAATAATCTCTTCTACAAAGGAGAGAAAATTAGAAAAGATAATGTAGTTTTACTGTAAGGAATTAAAAAATAGTCCTAAAAACCTAAAGGCATTTCAGTGTAACTTGTCTGCAGCAGACAACAGCTTTGAAAACCTCCAAATTTCCTAGCCTGATGTAGGCACAAAGAGAGCCTGAGACTTGGTTGCCTGGCAACCGCGCTTATCACAGGCAGCTGGGGTAAAAGAACCGGCTGGTGCCAAATGGCCTTTCACCTGCTTCGTTAAAGCGAAATCTGTGAAAGACTTACCTCGAAAGGCCCAAAGTCCCCCTTGAGAAACAGAGGCTTGAGAAACCTTTCTGTAGCTTCACTTTCTTTGCCAAATCACTTGAAGTGGGGTTTCTAATGCCTAAGTAATCAGGGGCGCTTTTTTCTCTCCTCCCCCTCCTCTGGGTGCCATTCTGGATAGAGCAGGCTGCAAGCTTGGTGTTTGGACTTTGTATGCAAGGGAAAGGAAATCACTTTTTTCTTTATCCCACCCCTACTTCGATGTAAAAACAGAATATTTTTATATTTATTCCTAAATTGTGTATAAACTTATTAGTCCTAGTTTTATCAGAAAGCAAATCTAATGAAAGAAAATGAGATGTTCATGAAATACAGTACAGTGTGTGTTCTCAATCCTGTCCAACTCTTTGCAGCCCTATGGACTACAGCCCACCAGGCTCCTCTGTCCTTAGGATTATCCAGGCAAGAATACTGGAGTGGGTTACCATGTCCTCTTCCAGGGGATCTTCCTGATGCAGGGATTGAACTCACGTCGTGCACTGCAGGCAGATTTTCTACCGCTAAGCCGGGGAAGCTCTGTGTGTGTGTGTGTGTGTGTGTGTGTGTGTGTGTGTACACACCTCCCCCATTCCACCTCCAGGTTAAAGAGGAAATACATTTTTATTCTCAACGTGATCTCCCCAAGGCAGTCTTTTGTGATTGTCAGTAGCTATAGCATCATCCAGAAGACTTTGGTCAGTGAAGGTGAAGAGGTGTCAAATAGCTAAAAAGAAGCAGGGAACAGCTTATAAGCATTCCTAATACTTCTCCCAGAGGTCAAATCAATTACTAAAGACTTGGGTCAAAGAAGATAGAAGGAATGTAATTTTGCTTTAAGTTGAAAATATATCTGACCCCAAGTTTATGGCTTTCACCTTCTCAGGAATGGTTATGAGGATTTTCACTGACATTATTCATCTAACCTTATCTTAGAAGTAAAACTTCCCAGAAAATGTATTATATGTCAAAATGTGATGTATTTGGTCAACCAGCTGTTCTTAAGTAATTAAATGTTTAAGCAGATTCTTTGCTTTTCAAGGACAGTTGAGTGTTTCTGTAATTATATATTATTAAATAGCTTTTCTTTTTAAGTAGTCTTCATTTACAAAGTTAAAAATGGAAGATGGCTTTTTTTCTTTAGAAAGCTGGCAATATAATTCTTTTGGCGAAAAGCAATTTAGGGTTGAAAGTGAGACCTTGAGGCCATAGGTTAGTACACAAGTCCTTAACCTTGTCTGTACATTAGAAGTACCTGGGCAACTTTTTAAAATCACTGATTTACTACTAGAACCTCTCTTCTCCATCAGGGCTGTAATCTTGATTTCACATTTGAGTCACTTATGTATGAAACAGCATCAGTATGTCCCCATGAATTAACTTAACTTAGATTTTTTAAAGTTTTAGAACTCTCTTACTGTCTTATTTTCTGGGAGACTGACTTTAAAAGACTAGTTAAAATACTGTAGAAAAAATAAGGAGTGGTTTGTTTTTGTTTTTGTTTTTGTTTTGGCTGGGCTTAGATCTTGATTGCTGCGTATGGGTTTTCTCTAGTTGCTGTGAGCAGGGGCTACTCTTCATTGTGGTGCTCAGACTTCTCATTGCTGTGGCTTCTCTTGTCGCAGAACACAGGCTCTAGGTGTGTGGGCTTCAGTGTTTGCAGCACTTAGACTCAGTAGTTGCAGCTCCTGGGCCCTAGAGCACTGGCTCAGTAGTTGTGGCACACCGGCTTAGCTGCTCCACAGCAAGTGGAATCTTCCTGGACCAGGGATCAAACAAGTGTCCCCTGCCTTAGCAGGCTGATTCTTATCCACTGCACCACTAGACAAGTACAAGCATAGGATGAAGGCAATGGCACCCCACTCCAGTATTCTTGCCTGGCAAATTCCATGGATTGAGGAGCCTGGTAGGCTTCAGTCCATGGGGTCGCTAAGAGTCGGACACGACTGAGTGACTTCACTTTCACTTTTCACTTTCATGCATTGGAGAAGGAAATGGCAACCCACTCCAGTATTCTTGCCTGGAGAATCCTAGGGACGGGGGAGCCTGGTAGGCTGCCGTCTATGGGGTCGCACAGAGTCGGACACGACTGAAGTGACTTAGCAGCATGCCTAACTGCTTTTCCCAATACCTGTGTCTCTCTAGTTACATGCTACTGTACCCTTCCATTCTATGCTGTACCTTAATAATGTACTAAAAAAGCTGAAAAGGCAATTAATGTTCATAAAAATATTCTACATTTTGTGGATGTATAAGTAGTAAAGCATGTGGTAGTTCTTACTATTAGCATCCCGCCAGGTTTTGCTCTGGTCACAGAGGGCCATAACTGCTATACTGGCACTGTACAACTCCAAGTTGTGTGTGTGTGTGTGTGTGTGCATGTATGTGTGTGTATATATATATATACACATACACATAGAGAGAGAGAGAGGAATTTTTAGATACACGTGTGTGTGTGTGTGTGTGTGTGTTAGCTGTTCAGTCATGTCCAACTCTTTGTGACCCCATGGATTCTAGCTCACCAGGCTCCTCCGTCCATGGAATTCTCTAGGCAAGAATACTGGAGTGGTTTGCCATTCCCTTCTCCAGGGGATCTTCCTAAACCAGGGATCAAACTTGGGTCTCCAGTATTGAAGGCAGATTCTTTACCATCTGAGCCACCAGTCAATCATAGGCTGAGCTATTTTTTCCAGAAGACCAATATATATTTTCTTAACATGTAGCATTATTTTCTGATAGGGTTATTAGAGTGTTTGTAATGCAGATGGTGACTGCAGCCATGAAATTAAAAGACGCTTACTCCTTGGAAGGAAAGTTATGACCAACCCAGACAGCATATTGAAAAGCAGAGACATTACTTTGTCAACAAAGGTCCGTCTAGTCAAGGCTATGGTTTTACCAGTGGTCATGTATGGATGTGAGAGTTGGACTGTGAAGAAAGCTGAGTGCCAAAGAATTGATGCTTTTGAACTGTGGTGTTGGAGAAGACTCTTGAGAGTCCCTTGGACTGCAAAGACATCCAACCAGTCCATTCTGAAGGAGATCAGCCCTGGGATTTCTTTGGAAGGAATGATGCTAAAGCTGAAACTCCAGTACTTTGGCCACCTCATGTGAAGAGTTGACTCATTGGAAAAGACTCTGATGCTGGGAGGGATTGAGGGCAGGAGGAGAAGGGGACGACAGAGGATGACATGGCTGGATGGCATCACTGACACAATGGATGTGAGTCTGAGTGAACTCTGGGAGCTGGTGATGGACAGGGAGGCCTGGCGTGCTGCGATTCATGGGGTCACTAAGAGTCGGACATGACGGAGCAACTGAACTGAACTGAACTGAATATTATACCATCCTATGAAAGAAATAAAAAGATCCATGTTGTTAATAATTCTCTACTTCTAATATTAATGATGAAAACAGTGATTCGTAGGTAAGAATTAGGATCCATCTTTTGTCATTTTCAGATCTTGTTTTATAAATTCTGTTCTCCACTAAGGGAACCAGGAATCCTAGGAGAAATAGACAATACCAGTGCTAAGGCATGGAAAGTACAAGACAAGCTTGTTGTGATATAAAGTACGGAGTAAAGAAAAAAGGGACATGTCAAACAAATACACAATTCAGCTCAAAAAGACTCCCCCTGGCTAAATCTGGGACAATTTGACCACCAAAATAAATATTGGTAGTAATGGATTATAAGCTGGTGAGTGAAATCAGTTCAATTCAGTTCACTTAAGTTCAGTCATTCAGTTGTGTCTGACTCTTTGAGACCCCATGGACTGGAACACTCCAGGCCTCCCTGTCCATTGCCAACTCCCAGAGTTTACTCAAACTCATGACCATTGAGTCGGTGATGCCATCCAACCATTTCAATCCTCTGTCATCCCCTTCTTCTCCTGCCTTCAATCTTTCCCAACATCAGGATCTTTTCAAATAAGTTAGTTCTTTGCATCAGGTGGCCAAAGTATTGGAGTTTCAGCTTCAGCATCAGTCCTTCCAATGAATATTCAGGACTGATTTCCATTAGAATGGACTGGTTGGATCTCCTTGCAGTCAAAGGGACTCTCAAGAGTCTTCTCCAACACCACAGTTCAAAAGCATCAATTCTTTGGTGCTTAGCTTTCTTTATAGTCCAGCTCTCATATCCATACATGACTACTGGAAAAACCATAACTTTGACTAGATGAACCCTTTTTGGCTAAGTAATGCCTCTGCTTTTTAATATGCTGTCTAGGTTGGCCATAGCTTTTCTTCCAAGGAGCAAGCGTCTTTTAATTTCATGGCTGCAATCACCATCTGCAGCGATTTTGGAGCCCAAGAAAATAAAGTCTCTCACTGTTTCCACTGTTTCTTCATCTATTTGCCATGAAGTGATGGAACTGGTTGCCATGATCTTCGTTTTCTGAATGCTGAGTTTTAAGCCAACTTTTTCACTCCCCTCTTTCACTTTTATCAAGAGGCTTTTTAGTTCTTCACTTTCTGCCATAATGGTGGTATCATCAGCATATCTGAGGTTATTGATATTTCTCCGGGAAATCTTGATTCCAGCTTGTGGTTCACCCAGCCCAGCATTTCACATGATGTACTCTGCATATAAGGTTAAATAAGCGGGGTGACAATATACAGCCTTGATGTACTCCTTTCCCGATTTGAAACCAGTCTGTTGTTCCATGTCCAGTTCTAACTGTTGCTTCCTTACCTGCATACATATTTCTCAGGAGGCAGATCAGGTAGTCCAGTATTCCCATCTCTTTCAGAATTTTCCACAGTTTGTTGTGGTCCACACAGTCAAAGGTTTTGGCATAGTCAAAAAAGCAGAAGTAGATGTTTTTCTGGAACTCTCTTGCTTTTTCGATGATCCAGCAGATGTTGGCAGTTTGATCTCTGGTTCCTCTGTGTTTTCTAAATCCAGCTTGAACATATGGAAGTTCACGGTTCACATACTGTTGAAGCCCTTTAGTGTCTTCTGTGGAGGTTCAGGTCAGCAGTGGACTGCTGCTGGGGCAGGGGCTCTGGGTGCAGCAGACTTAGGTATGGCGTAAGCCTTCTTGGAGGAGGTTGCCATTGACCCCACCATAGAGCCATCAGAACCTACACAGGACTGGGAAACAGACTCTTGGTGGGCACAAACAGAAACTTGTGTGCACCAGGACCCAGGAGAAAGGAGGAGTGACCCCACAAGAGACTGATGCAGACTTGCCTGTAAGTGTCCAAGAGTCTCTGGTGGAGGCATTGGTCGCTGGTGGCCTGCTGCAGGGCTAGGGGCACTGAGTGTAGAGGTGCATGCATGGGGCCTTTTGAAGGAGGTCGGCATTATCTTCATTACCTCCACCATAGTTTGGCCCAGGTAAATAAAATGGAGGGAACACAGCCCCACCCATAAACAGAAAATTGGATTAAAGGTTTACTGAGCATGGCCCTTCCCATCAGAACAAGACCCAGTTTCCCACTCAGTCTGTCTCTCCCATCAGGAAGCTTTCATAAGCCTCTCATCCTTCTCCATCAGTGGGCAGACAGACTGAAGAGCACAATCACAGGAAACTAACCATTCTGATCAGATGGACCACAGCCTTTTCTAACTCAGTGAAACTATGAGCCATGCCATGTAGGGCCACCCAAGACAGATGGGTCATGGTGGAGAGTTCTTACAAAATGTGGTCCACTGGAGAAGGGAATGGAAAACCATTTCAGTATTCTTGCCTTGATTACCCTGTGGTGATTGAAATAAACATCTATAACTCCACATTGACATACATAAATGAATAAATTAAAAATAAAATAAATGGAGGGGAAAGGAAATGAACTTTTTATGGTAGAATGGAGATCAATAAATGAAGAAAGAATTATGTTGTTAGAAAACCATGGACAGCAAATCTAGTGGATACAATTTCATTAACAGGATATTTACTTAATTTCAAAGTACCTCTTTGCAATTACCTATTGATTGGGAAGGGAAAGTAGTGACTTTATCATGGAGAAACCTGGTTGACACCACTTTATCCAAGCAATCAAAACTAATATCACTAATATTAGTGCAGTCTGAATCATGTGCACCAATATGATTCACTAAGAACGGTAAAATATCATTTCAGCAGATTTCCAGACAAAAATGTATAACCTGAAACTAACAACAATGAATCATCAGATAAATTCAAATTGAGGGGTATTCTGCAAAGGAAAAAAAAAAAACTGATGTACATCATTAAAAAATTTAAGGCAAAAACTACTATGTATGGCTGAGGATCTGTCCCAAATGGTAGCTCATATGATAAACAATCTGCCTGCAATGTAGGAGAACTGGGTTCAATCCCTGGGTCAGGAAGATCCCCTGGAGAAAAGAATGGTTATCCACTTCAGTATTCTTATTTGGAGAATTCCATGGATAGAGGAGCCTGGCAGGCTACAGTCCATGTGGTCACAAAGTTTCGGACACAACTGAGCAAATAACACTTTCACTTTCAAAGAGACATAAAATATAAATATGATCCATGTTCCTGGTGAACATCAAACAGTGAGAGACTCTTTTTTTG
>NW_011494607.1:15929933-15940556 GCF_000754665.1 Bison bison bison
CTTGGAAGAAAAGCTATGACCAACCTGGACAGCATATTAGAAAGCAGAGACATTACTTTGCCAAAAAAGGTCCATCTAGTCAATGCTATGGTTTTTCCAGTAGTCATGTATGAATGTGAGAGCTGGACTATAAGGAAAGCTGAACACTGAAGAATTGATTCTTTTGAACTGTGGTGTTGGAGAAGACTCCTGAGAGTCCCTTAGACTACAAGGAGCTCCAACCAGTCCATCCTAAAGGAAATCATTCCTAAACATTCATTGGAAGGACTGATGCTGCAGTTGAAAATTCAATACTTTGGCCATTTTATGTGAAGCACTGACTCATTTGAAAAGACCCTGATGCTGGGAAAGATTGAAGGCAGGAGGAGAAGGGGACAACAGACGATGAGATGGTTGGATAGCATCACCAACAGGATGGACATGAGTTTGAGTAAGCTCCAGGAGTTGGTGATGGACAGGGAAGCCTGGCATGCTGCAGTCCATGGGTCACAAAGAGTCAGACATGACTGAGGGACTGAACTGAACTGATGTTCCTGGTTTGGATCTTGAAGAGAGAAAATATAAGAAAATATCTTCATTTTGCTAACTATGTTAACCATAGGTAAGAGAATAAACATGTTCTTAGGAAACAAACAGTGCATTATTTAGGGGTTAAAATTCATCTCTCTGGTTTACCTTCAAATGATTCACAATAATGATAATAATATGCAAGTATATAGAGAGAAACCAATGGGGCAAAAAGTAAAGAATTGAATCTGGGTATAATATAGGTTATGTGAGTATTCCTAGCTCCTTGTACTATTCCTGAAAACTTTCTGTGAGTTTAAAAGCATAACAAAATAAAAAGTTACAAACAAATTTATAAATATATATCAGGCCCTCTTCCCACTCACCCTCCAAAAAAGTTGTCCCCTGGAGAATATTGAGTCAAAAAAAATACTGCAAAATTCCGGTGTTTCTAGCTCCAGATCTTTGAAGTATAGCTCCAAAATGCAGGTTGGAGAAGAGCTCCAATCTCACTCTACTAGGAAAAGTTCCCAAAGGTAACACACAACTTCATCTCAAGTCTGGTTCTCTTGTTTGATTGTAAGAATAGGAGTAAGGAAGCAAGAATCATGCTGATTATTCTTTTACCTTAGGGGAAAAAAATCTTTTATTGTTGGTGAAAAATTTTTGATGCATATTTTATAAATGATTAAGAAAACTTTTTCTAAAGTAGCTGGATATTTGCAAGCCTACAGCTATTCTGAAGACTCGAAACACACACAGCAGTTTGAGCACTTTCTATCACTATCTGTGTCAGGTTTTAACATTCTGTTTAATGAGATCAAGATTCTTTTTGCTTGAGAAGAAAATGGACTGAGTTTGCTAGGGGTGCAATGCCAGGACATTTGCATCCTTTTCCTTGCTAGAAAGTTTCTTCTGTTTATTTATATCTTGTGGTCTACAGCCTTTATCTGTTAAATTATAGCAAATTTTTCATTCACTAATTAGCTCTGATTAGAATTCAATCCTTGAAGGTAATATTTATGACAGACACATTGAAGGATGTATATTTCAGATAAGCTCTCAGTAACTCTTAGAAAAAAATCCAAAACAATAAATTATCCACTCTTTTCCAACTTTTCAATGTTTATTAGAAATGACATTTTCTGTCATTCATTAGATATAAATTGCCTGAGATATAAACTTATCATAAGAAAACATTCACATGCTCTTGACATTAGCTCAGGCTTGTCTAGTGGAATGAAACACACCCTCACTCATATAAGTCTATTTTATTATAGTTAATTAAACTTTTTGGAAGTTAAATACAATTTTCACTGGAATAAAAATTTTTATTGGACATCTTGTTATTATACCATCCTTTATTATCTCTCTTATGGTCAGTTTCCTCATGTGTAAAGTGGAAATTATGAATGCTACATGAAATAAACTGCTTAGTATAATGTTTGCTACCTAAGTACTCAATAAATTATGTCCATATATACATATATATATATAGTTTATCTTATATAAGACAGCTTCAAGTTGAAACTACCATATTGAACACATGTTTATCAGCTCCAAGATTAAAAAACAAGAGATCTCAGAAAACATTTAGCAGATACAGTAGCAAAATGACATTGGTAGTTAGAATCTCAGGCTCCTACCATGCAGTATGAGATGTTAATAAAAAGTGAGCTGGTCTCCACCACCACTCATTTCAGTATCCCAGCAGAGCACAAGATTTGGAAGGATTTGATAGAGGAGGATGAAAAATTATGGAGGAAAAAAAAGTTTGTGGAGGAAGTGGGTGGAGAAGGGAGATGGAAGGTAGTTTGAAAGTCTATGTTCAGCATCTTTACTTCTCCTCCTCCAACTCCCACACACTGAATACAAGTAATTGCTGAGGCCAGAAACTGAAAATTGAATCATTGATAATAGGTGAAGATAAAATCACTGGAACAAAGGCACATAGTAGAGCAAGAAAGAGGCACATACTCGAAAGTAAGAGTAATTGTTGACCCACAGTATACATGACAGTGTGACTCTAAGACCTCTTCCCCATGATACACAGATTACTGACAGAATGTGGTCCACTGGAGAAGGGAATGGCAAACCACTTCAGTATTCTTGCCTTGAGAACCCCATGAACAGTATGAAAAGGCAAAATGATAGGATACTGAAAGAGGAACTCCCCAGGGTAGTAGGGGCCCAATACGCTACTGGAGATCAGTGGAGAAATAACTCCAGAAAGAATAAAGGGATGGAGCCAAAGCAAAAACAATACCCAGCTGTGGATGTGACTGGTGATAGAAGCAAGGTCCAATGCTGTAAAAAGCAATATTGCATAGGAACCTGGAATATCAGGTCCATGAATCAAGGCAAATTGGAAGTAGTCAAACAAGAGATGGCAAGAATGAACACCGACATTCTAGGAATCAGCAAACTAAAATGGACTGGAATGGGTGAATTTAACTCAGATGACCATTATATCTACTACTGTGGGCAGGAACTAAAAAGCCTCTTGATGAAAGTGAAAGTGGAAAGTGAAAAAGTTGGCTTAAAGCTCAACATTCAGAAAATGAAGATCATGGCATCTGGTCCTATCACTTCATAGGAAATAGATGGGGAAACAGTGGAAACAGTGTCAGACTTTATTTTGGGGGGTTCCAAAATCACTGCAGATGGTGGCTGCATCCAGGAAATTAAAAGACACTTACTCCTTGGAAGGAAAGTTATGACCAACTTAGATAGCATATTCAAAAGCAGAGACATTACTTTGCCAACAAAGGTCTGCCTAGTCAAGGCTATGGTTTTTCCAGTGGTCATGTATGGATGTGAGAGTTGGACTGTGAAGAAGGCTGAATGCTGAAGAATTGATGCTTTTGAACTGTGGTGTTGGAGAAGACTCTTGAGAGTCCCTTGGACTGGGAGGAGATCCAACCAGTCCATTCTGAAGGAGATCAGCCCTGGGATTTCTTTGAGGAGGGAGGAGGGTTCAGGAAGGGGAACACATGTATACCTGTGGCAGATTAATTTCGATATTTGGCAAAACTAATACAATTATGTAAAGTTTAAAAATAAAATAAAATTTAAAAAAATAAAAAATAAAGCTGAAACTCCAGTACTTTGGCCACCTCATGCGAAGAGTTGACTCACTGGAAAAGACTCTGATTCTGGGAGGGAATGGGGGCAGGAGGAGAAGGGGATGACAGAAGATGAGATGGCTGGATGACATCACTGACTTGATGGAGGTGAGTCTGAGTGAACTCTGGGAGTTGGTGATGGCAGGGAGACCTGGCGTGCCGCAGTTCATGGGGTCGCAAAGAGTCAGACACGACTGAGTGACTGAACTGAACTGAACTGATACATGACAGTGTGACTCTAAGACCTCTTCCCCACCCTACACAGATTACTAGAACCCAGTGGTCAGGCTCCAGGTAGAATAGCAGAGAATTTTTTCTGTAGAAAAGGATTACCAAGATAGACTTTCCTGCATTGAAATTTGGGGTCTGACTGGCCATCATTCAGGCCCATTCCACAAGAGTGAGGAGTGCTTTACAAGCACAGATATACAGCTTTAATTCAAAATTTGAAAGCCTTGTTGCTAATTAAGAATGGTCATCACCCAATCAAAAAATGGGCCAAAGAACTAAACAGACATTACTCCAAAGAAGACATACAGATGGCTAACAAACACATGAAAAGATGCTCAACGTTACTCATTATCAGATAAATGCAAATCAAAACCACAGTGAGATACCATCTCATGCCGGTCAGAATGGCTGCTGTCAAAAAGTCTACAAACAATAAATGCTGAAGAGCGTGTGGAGAAAAGGGAACTCTCTTACACTGTTGGTAGGAATGCAAACTAGTACAGCCATTATGGAGAACAGTGTGGAGATTCCTTAAAAAACTGGAAGTGGAACTGCCATATGACCCAGCAATCCCACTGCCGGCCATACACACTGAGGAAAGCAGAACTGAAAGAGACACGTGTACCCCAATGTTCATCGCAGCACTGTTTATAATAGCCAGGACATGGAAGCAACCTAGATGTCCATTGGCAGAAGAATGGATGAGAAAGCTGTGGTACACATACACAATGGAGTATTACTCAGCTATTAAAAAGAATGCATTTGAATCAGTTCTAATGAGGTGGATGAAACTGGAGCCTATTATACAGAGTGAAGTAAGCCAGAAGGAGAAACACCAATACAGTATAGTAATGCATATATATGGAATTTAGAAAGATGGTAACGATAATCCTGTTTGCAAGACAGCAAAAGAGACACAGATGTAAATAACAGACTTTCGGACTCTATGGGAAAAGGCGAGGGTGGGATGACTTGAAAGAATAGCATTGAAATATGTATATTATCATATGTGAAATAGATCTCCAGTCCAGGTATGATGCATAAGACAGGGTGCTCAGGGCTGGTGCACTGGGATGACCCTGAGGGATGGGATGGAGAGGGAGGCAGTAGGGAGGGTCAGGGTGGGGAACACATGTACACCCATGGCTGATTCATGTGAATGTATGGCAAAAACCACCACAATATTGTAAGGTAGTTAGCCTCCAATTAAAAAAAAAAAAAGAATGGTCACAAAGAATCATGAAAATATGCAGAAGCCTCAAGAGGGAGGCTAAATAAGCAAACCCAAAAAAGAAATTCAGAGGAAAGATAATGCAGGAAATGCAAGAATTTCTCAAAATTAAACAAAAATGCAAATTAATACATCAGGTAGATAGAAGGTTTTGCGTCAATAAAAAAGGGTGATATTTAGAAGGAAGAACTCTTAGTTAAGATTGTTGAAACAAAATTTCTACAGAAACTTCGAAGTAAACAAAAATGTTAAGAAGATGGAAAATGTGAGAGAAAAGCTTAGAACTAACAGCATCAAACCAAGATCTCAAATAACCAATTCATATAAGTTTCATAAGAGAATAGAAGGGAAGTCCAGAGAAGACAATGGCACCCCACTCCAGTACTCTTGCCTGGAGAATCCCATGGACGGAGGAGCCTGGTAGGCTGCAGTCCATGGGGTTGCAAAGAGTCGGACATGACTGCGCGACTTCACTTCACTTTAAGAACATAAAAAATATTTTTTTACCAAGAAAGTTTTTCAGAACTAAAGATTGTACTTGTCCAAATTGAAAAAATTACCAATACACTTAATTTCTTTAAACATCCAAAACGAAGTATATTGTGTCATGACTTTTAGAATACTATGTTAAAGAGGTGATCTTAAACAATTAATAATAGAGATCATGTTCAAAGATAGAGAATCAGAAATACTTCAAGAAATTCAAAACCAACACCCGATGATTCAAAGAGGAAATTATTTTCAACCTAGATTTTTTTTCATTTAAGTATAAAAGTGAAATAAAGATATTTGCAGTCATGATTTCCCTTCATTTCTTAGGCAGCTGTTGGAAAGGAGTACATAATGAAAAAAAATTATATACAAGTATTTATGCCAGATTTTGACAAATTATCTGTTTCCTTGTAATTTAAGTAATAGATCATCTGTATAGAAAGGGGAGAAGGAGGCAGTCTATAAATGATAAATCAACATATTTTAAGTATTATTATTTAAAATTATAAGGCAATCAATAAGTAAAATAAAAAAGGATAAAATTATATATAAAGCAGGAAAAGAGAAGGAGGTTGGTATAAGTGAAATGAAATTTTATCACTGAGAAAGGTCATAGATCATATTTGAAATCAATACTCAAAAACAGTTTTATAAACATATCTTCTTATGCTTACAACTGAAATTTGGATCTATAATGATGTACTTGAAGAAACTGCTCATTTCCCATTTTCTCATGCAAGCAAAGTTCTAAGAGATGAGTAGATTAAGAGAGATGTTTCAAGTTACACTGCCTTGTCAGAGGGTGTCCATTAAGCGTCACATCTTAAATAGTAGGAGCAAGGTTCCAGGGGCAATGGAAGCCTGCACTTGATATAGACCACTCTTAATCTCTGGCTGCCAATACTGGTAGCATCTTGGGCAGGATATGGAAGAGAATACAGTACACCCATTGACTCTAGAGTATTGTGAGCAAAGCAGAACTAGAGTAAATATCGAGAAAATGCTAACACTTAGAGCATATGATACTAAGTACGATTCAGCCCTACCCCATGGGTAGCCCAGTGGAGCGTCCACAGGGATAGAGCAGCCATGTCTTTCTCTTCCAGAGGCAAGAATCACTGTCTGGGTCAAAGGAGAGCTGATCGTGATTATAGGTATCATGTCCAGCATTTCACAGTCAAATCTCTTTTGGAAAATCTGAGATAAATAGGAAATGGGGTGTGCTGAGAGCTTGCCAGTAAGTTAGACGAAGATATTTGCTCTATAGGCCTTTCCTGATAAAGAGGGATGGTATGGGGAGGGAGATGGGATGGGGGTTCAGGATGGGGAACACGTGTACACCCATGGCGGATTCATGTTGATGTATGACAAAACCAATACAATATTGTAAAGTAATTAGCCTCCAATTAAAATAAATAAATTTAAATTAAAAAAAAATGAAATGGTAGGTAATTTCAAAGAGGGCTGATGGGCCCAAATCCAGTTGCTCTTAAGGCCATGACCAAAGAATGAGCTCACCATTGGATGTAATAGTCACTTGATGTGCTATGTATTCCTGATGGAGATTTGCAGTATGAAAAGGCAAAAAGATGGAGATACAAGCCACTCATATCCTTGATTGGTGATGTGGGAAAGTAAAAATACATGTAAATGTCTTCCAAGTTAAAAAGAAAAAAAGACCTAAGGGAACATTTTTTTTTATCTAAGATTATCACATACCATATTCCTGAAACAGTTCTCTCAACAGTCCCTAATGGAACTGTGAGAATTCTCTGGATCCCACGTTGAATGACAATTGCAGAAAGCTCTTTGCTGTTATCAGCCAAGCTACAGATAACTGCGGAAGCATGCCTTTTTTGTAAGTGACATACCCTGCAAACTCCAAGCTTTGTGAGTGAGAAGCATCTCAGTGGGGTCGGCTGCAGTCAGTGGTTTCAGATAGCACACGAGAGTGCACTTTCCTCGGATGACATTACACACACATCCCACCCACACCGTCATGTAACATCTATATGAATCAGAGAAAGAAGAAAAACGCTATAACCAAATGTGAAATATGAGGTATATAATTTGTGATTCATAAATCTGAGTTCTATTTGTCATGTAACAGTAAAAATTTTTAAATATAGGATACTGTGGCAAGATATATCATGAACATAGTGAATTTTACTTCCCTAATTGTGATTCCTCAAATTTGTGGTAACCTGTGAGGAAGAGGAGATCCTGTGACAGGCTCCACTCTGAGTGACAAGGTTTTTTCTGGTTTCAGATGGTGTTCATGTGGTCCTTGTTTCCAGTTTAAACACTGACCCCTGAGTGAGATTATGCTTGATATTTCTCTCTTTATTTATCTCACTCTCTTTCCCTTTGTCTCTTCCTGATCGTGTCCCCAGAGGTTGACCTGCCTGCATGGCAAGGGGATCCTTCCCCTCCATATTCCAATCCTTTCCAACTTGCCCTCCACATGGCCGGATCGTATAGCTGTTTCAGAGTCTGGCTGTAATATTTATCTTTTGCTGTGTAACAAATAATCTATAATTTGGTGGCTTAAAATAACAATAGCAATTAACTCACAATTTCTATGGATCACGAGTGCAGGTATGGCTTACTTTCAGGCTCAGCTGGAAGGATTATTTTTAAAGCTCACTCCTGGTATTGTTGAAATGATTCAGATCTTCTTAGAGGATGGACTCAGGTCTTTCTTCCCACTGAGCTGTTGGCTGAAAGGCCTCCCTGCATTCTCACTATGTGGACCTCTCCATAGAGCATCTCACAGCACAACACTGCAGCTCATCATAACAGTTCAGTTCAGTTCAGTCACTCAGTCACATTCAACTCTGTGGGACACCATGGACTGCAGCATGCCAGGCTTCACTGTCCATCACCAACTCCCAGAGCTTGCTCAAACTCAAGTCCATCAAGTCGGTGATGCCATCCACCCATCTCATCCTCTGTTGTCCCATTCTCCTCCTGCCTTCAATCTTTCCCAGCATCAGGATCTTTTCAAATGAGTCAGCCCTTCACATCAGGTGGTCAAAGTTTTGGAGCTTCAGTTTCAGCATCAGTCCTCCAATGAATATTCAGGAATTATTTCCTTAGGATGGACTGGTTGGATCTCCTTGCAGTCCAAGGGACTTTCAAGAGTCTTCTTCAGCAAGTCAGTTCAATAGCACCAATTCTTCAGTGTTCAGCTTTCTTTACAGACCAGTTCTCTCATCCTACATAGACTGCTGGAAAAAACATAGCTTTGAAGAGTGGACCTTTGTCAGCAAGGTAATGTCTCTGCTTTTAATATGCTGTCTAGGTTGGTCATACCTTTTCTTCCAAAGAGCAAGCTTCTTTTAATTTCGTGGCTGCCGTCAACATCTGCAGTGATTTTGGAGTCCAAGAAAATAAAGTCTCTCACTGTTTCCATTGTTTCCTCATCTATTTGCCATGAAGTGGTAGGAATAGATGCCATGATCTTCATGTTTTGAATGTTGAGTTTTCAGTTCAGTTCAGTTCAGTTGCTCAGTCATGTCCGACTCTTTGCGACCCCATGAATCACAGCACACCAGGCCTCCCTGTCCATCACCAACTCCTGGAGTTCACTCAGACTCGTGTCCATCAAGTCAGTGATGCCATCCAGCCATCTCATCCTCTGGGGTCCCCTTCTCCTCCTGCCCCCAATCCCTCCCAGCATCCAAGTCTTTTCCAATGAGTCAACTCTTTGCATGAGGTGGCCAAAGTACTGGAGTTTCAGCTTTAGCATCATTCCTTCCAAAGAAATCCCAGGGCTGATCTCCTTCAGAATGGACTGGTTGGATCTCCTTGCATCCAAGGGACTCTCAAGAGTCTTCTCCAATACCACAGTTCAAAAGCATCAATTCTTTGGCTCTCAGCTTTCTTCACAGTCCAACTCTCACATCCATACATGACCACTGGAAAAACCATAGCCTTGTTGAGTTTTAAGACAGCTTTTTCACTCTCCTCTTTCACTTTCATCAAGAGGCTCTTTAGTTCCTCTTCACTTTCTGCCATGGGGATGGTGTCATCTGAATATCTAAGGTTATTGATATTTGTCCTGACAATTTTGATTTCAGCTTGTGTTCATCCAGCCCAGCATTTCACATAATGTACTATGCATACAAGTTAAATAAGCAGGGTGACAATATATAGCCTCAACATACTCCTTTCCCAATTTGGAACAAGTCTGTTCCATGTCCAGTTTTAACTGTTGCTTCTTTACATGCAAATGGATTTCTTAGGAGGCAGTAAGGTGGTCTGGTATTCCCATCTCTTTAAGAATTTTCCACAGTTTGTTGTTATCCACACAGTCTAGGCTTTGGTATAGTCAATAAAGCAGATATTTTTCTGGAACTCTCTTGCTTTTTCTATGATCCAATGGATGTTGGATTTTTCCAACAATTTAATCTCTGTTTCCTCTGCCTTTTCTAAAACCAGCTTGAACATCAGGAAGTTCTCAGTTCACCAATTGTCCAAGCCTTATTGGAAAATTTTGAGGATTATTTTGCTAGTGTGTGAGATGAGTGTAATTGTTCTGTAGTTTGAACTTCTTTGGTATTGCCCTTCTTTGGTATTGGAATGAAAACTGAACTTTTGGTCCTGTGGCCACTGCTGAGTTTTCCAAATTTGCTGGCATATTGAGTGCAGCACTTTCACAGCATCATCTTTCAGGATTTGGAATAGCTCAACTGGAATTCCATCACCTCCTCTAGCTTTGTTCCTAGTGATGCTTTCTAAGGCCTGCTTGACTTCACATTCCAGAATGTCTGGCTCTAGGTGAATGATCACACCATCGTGATTATCTGGGTCATGAAGATCTTTTTTGTACAGTCCTTCTGTGTATTCTTGCCACCTCTTCTTAATATCTTGTTCTTCTGTTAGGTCCATACCACTTCTGTCCTTTATTGTGCCCATCTTTGCATGAAATGCTCCCTT
Organism: Bison bison bison; assembly: GCF_000754665.1. Lineage (NCBI taxonomy): Eukaryota > Metazoa > Chordata > Mammalia > Artiodactyla > Bovidae > Bison > Bison bison. The sequence goes on from NW_011494607.1 coordinate 15,940,461, forward strand.
GGTATCTCTGATTTTCTTGAAGAGATCTCTAGTCTTTCCCATTCTATTTTTTTTTCCCTCTATTTCTTTGCACTGATCACTGAGGAAGGCTTTCTT
>NW_011494607.1:15940656-15948869 GCF_000754665.1 Bison bison bison
TGCTTCCTAAGGCCCTCTTGACTTGGCATTCCAGGATGTCTGGCTCTAGGTGAATGATCACACCATCGTGATTATCTGGGTCATGAAGATCTTTTTTGTATAGTCCTTCTGTGTATTCTTGCCACCTCTTCTTAATATCTTGTTCTTCTGTTAGGTCCATACCACTTCTGTCCTTTATTGTGCCCATCTTTGCATGAAATGCTCCCTTGGTATCTCTGATTTTCTTGAAGAGATCTCTAGTCTTTCCCATTCTATTTTTTTTTTCCCTCTATTTCTTTGCACTGATCACTGAGGAAGGCTTTCTTATCTCTTCTTGCTATTCTTTGGAACTCAGCATTCAGATGGGCATATCTTTCCTCTTCTTATTTGTCTTTAGCTTCTCTTCTTTTCTCAGCTATTTGTAAGGCCTCCTCAGACAACCATTTGGCTTTTTTGCATTTCTTTTTCTTGGGGATAGTCTTGATCACTGCCTCCTGTATAATGTCATGAACCTCCTTCCAAAGTTCTTCAGGAACTCTGTCTATCAGATATAATCCCTTGAATCTATTTGTCAGTTCACTGTGTAATCATAAGGGATTTGATTTAGGTCATACCTGAATGGTCTAGCGGTTTTCTCTACTTCAAGTCTGAATTTTTCAATAAGGAGTTCATGATCTGAGCCAGAGTCAGCTCCCCATCTTGTTTTTGCTGACTGGATAGAGCTTCTCCATCTTTGGCTGCAAAGAATATAATCAATCTGATTTCAGTATTGACCATCTGGTGATGTCCATGTGTAGAGTTATCTCTTGGACAACTGTTGCTGGAAGTGGGTGTTTTCTATGACCAGTTTGTTCTCTTGGCAAAACTCTATTAGCTTTTTCCCTGCTTCATTTTGTACTCCAAGGCCAGACTTGCCCATTACTCAAGATATCTCTTGACTCAAGATCTCATTACTCAAGTTATGCATTCCAGTCCCTGTGATGAAAAGGACATCTTTTTTGGTGTTAGTTCTAGAAGGTCTTCTAGGTCTTCATAGAAACGTTCAACTTCAGCTTCTTCAGCATTACTGGTTGGGGCATAGACTTGGATTACTGTGATATTGAATGGTTTGCCTTGGAAACAAACCAAGATCATTCCTGTGTTTTTGAGATTGCACCCAAGTACTGCATTTTGGACTCTTCTGTTGACTGTCAGATCTACTCCATTTCTCCTAAGGGATTCTTGCCTACAGTAGTAAATGTAATGGCCATCTGAATTAAATTCACCCATTCCAGTCCATTTTAGTTCACTGGTTCCTAAAATTTCAGTGTTCACTTTTGCCACCTCCTGTTTGACCACTTCCAATTTTCCTTGATTCATGGACCTAACATTCCAGGTTCTTATGCAATGTTGTTCTTTACAGCATCAGACTTTACTTCCATCACCAGTCACATCCACAACTGGGTGTTGTTTTTGCTTTTTCTCCATCTCTTCATTCTTTCTGGAGTTATTTCTCCACTCTTCTCCAGTAACATATTGGGCACCTACGGACCTAGGGAGTTTTTCTTTCAGTGCCATACCTTTTTGCCTTTTCATTCTGTTCATGGGGTTCTCAACACAAGAATACTGAAGTGGTTTGCCATTCCCTTCTCCAGTGGACCACATTTTATCAGAACTCTCCACCATGACCCATCCATCTTGGGTGGCCCTACATGGCATGGTTCATAGTTTCATTGAGTTTCATTCACAGGGCTGTGGTCCATGCAATCAGCTTGGCTAGTTTTCTGTGATTGTGGTTCTCAAGTCTGATGGATAAGGGTAAGAGGCCTATGGAAGCTTCCTGATGGGAGTGAGTGACTGTGAGGGAAACTGGATCTTGTTCTGATGAGCAAGGCCATGCTCAGTAAATCTATAATCCAATTTTATGTTGATGGGTGGGGCTGTGTTCCTCCCTGTTGTTTGACCTGAGACCAAACTATGCTAGAAGTAATTAAGATAATGGCTACCTCCTTCAAAAGGACTTGATGTCTTCAGTGCCCCTAAACCTGCAGCAGGCCACTGTCAACCCACGCCACCACTGGAGACTCCTGAGCACTCACAGGCAAGTCTGGGTTATTCTCTTCTGGGGTCACTGCTCCTTTCTCCTGGGTCCTGGTGCACACAAGATTTTTTGTGTGCCCTCCTAGAGTCTGTTTCTCCATTCCTGCGTCAGTTCTGTAATCAAATCCCACTGGCCTCCAAATCAAATTCCCTGAGTGTTTTAGTCCCTTTGGCAGATCCCCAGGTTGGGAAATCTGTTGTAGGTCCTAGAATTTTCGTAACAGTGAGCAAGCTAAAAACTGAGAGAGTGTTGACAAGATGGATGTCACTGTCTTTTGGAATCAAATCACAGAAGTCATAACCAATTAATTTTGCTGTATTCATCAGTTGTAAGTCACTAAATCCATTAGAGGAGAAGGAAGTGCATACCAAGAGGTGGGGATCATCATCACTGGGGGTCATTACAGAGACTGCCTATCACTCATGCTTATGGTGAGAGGACGGGAAGTGTTTTCAGAGGTTGAAGGAAAGAACCAAAGACTGGAATATATGTAAGAGCTGCCTGACTCTATGGCTCACCCACTATAAATCCATATCTGTTCTTTTCTGTCTCTTTTTATCCAATATTCTAGATTCTCACTTTGTCCTGAGAAGGACAAAGTATAGGTTCTATACTCATTGAACTCTTGGGCTTTAACCACTGGCCTGACTGTCTAATTTTCTGTCCAGACAAATAGCAGAAACTAACATTTATATCTTGTATGTGTACAGATTACAAAGCATTTCCCTGTAAGGAACTGGGTTTCAGGAAGAAACATAACCAAAAGGCAGAAAAGCAGTGGTCAGAGAAGTAGGAGCTTCCAGGTAGTGTATGATAACAGCAATGAATAGTTTCGAGCATTCAATGGTCAGCCTTGTGTTTCCCTCTTAAAATTAGAGTCACCAAATCACCACTGAAGATCCAGGCTGTTATTTGCAAAGTTTTATCATTTGGTTCTTTTACTAAATACAATAAATTTGATATAGTTGATTACTATAATAAACAGAGAGTTGTGAGAGTTGTAAATTTTAAATAGGAAAATACCACATTTGCTTTTAATATAACCATAGAAACTGAATTAATATCAGGCTTCTTTGCTTATTAAGGTCAGGTTCTGACAGTGGTTGCTATGGTTGTGTTTGATGGTTTTCACTGACTGCATAACAATTAGAAACATTGTTTTCTCAAAACTGATTTTTCTAGTAACAGGGAACTGAAGTGAATTCAGGGTCCAGCCACATTTTGTGCTTTGATTCATCACTTCTTTCACAGTCATAGTCATAGCAACACATAAAATCAATCAGCATAAAATGCTTATTTATGTCACATATGGATTTTCTAACAAATAGCTTATGAAAACACCTTTCATGTAGATAATAACTAAGAATAAAAGTGGACTGTCTGATTCCCAAGAATAACTGCCTGATGTTGCTTTAATCATGAATAAGTAGTCTATCTTTAAGAAACTAACAAGTGCAAAGCAAGTCAGGACACCAGTTGTGGCTCACACAACAAGATAAATAGGAAATAGAAGACAGAGTCATTTAATTCTGTTTTGTGTATTTCCCCCTCCACCATACCATACTGTATTGATCTGGATGTCTTTTCATTTCGATAAAGGTATTTAAGTGACAGCTGATGAACAGTGTTTGTATTCCATGAGCAGTCTCTCACAGATTTGGATTACATGCAGATGAAAAATAGCCCATATGGCTTTTGAATAAAATGAATGGCTGCAAGCCCTGAAAAAATCCAGTGGAAAGGTTAGCATGCTAAAAGGTTAATTAAAATTTGACTCTGCAGGATGGATACTTTTATTTATAGAACCTTCAGCTAATTTTCAGCAGCCATGTTTTCTTCTAATTAAAATAATATGAACAGCTAATAGCAATCAGCTTTAAAGAACTGAATATTTCAGAGAAAGGGATGATTAATAGGCTTTTCAATAACCATTTTACAGTAGGTGTCTCCACTAAAGAGCACATAAAACATTTGTATTCAGCCATTGTCTGGTTCAAATGTCAGGAGATATTAAGTTGGAAAAGATGAGAAGCAAATTATTTAAAGCTGTCTAAAATAAGTCATTGATATTACCATGTAAATTTGGTATTTCCCTAAAGGTTTTGGAATCATTCTCTGACATGACATAACTCATAAACTCTGAGAAAGTGGGACATTAGAAGCATTATTTTTTAATGAGAATTTCTTTATATATTCACATACATAAACATATGCCAGGAAAGCAGCAACAGTTTGTCATGGAAACATTATGAACACATTCAGATAGATATAGAGATAAGTAGATAAACAATAAGGATCATTTCATCATTATAATTTCTATAGGATTAAGCAATAGTTTCCTCAAACCATTGAGAATGACTCAAGAACTAGATTAAAAACATGAAGTGGAAAAATGGAAAACATCTTTTAAAACTATATGCAAGGGAAGTAAAGTTTTGAAAAGAAAGAAAAAGAACATATCAGAAATAAGTTTCCCCAATAAGTGTCTACTCCCACTGTGGCAGAAGAAACAAATCCATCCCCAACTCCTCACCCAATTTCTCTTTTCCTCTTCTTCCTCAATGATAAAACCCTTGAATTTGAGTCAGTTATATTGCCTTTTTCAATTAAAACCACATATTGCCACCTTCTCGGGAGCTAACAACCACCACTAGCTTGGTCCTGGCCAATGGCGTGCACGTGGCCACAGTGTCTGTGTCTCCTGGGTCCAGTCCATTCTCTCCCTTCTGCTGACTGGCATGCAGAGAGGTACGTGCTCTGGCTGCAGCAAACCTCGGAGGTAATGAGTGAATCTGGGGATGCATGCTTATTAGACTGAGCAATAAAATAAAAGAAGCCCTGGGCTCTAACATCATGGAAGGTCAATTTAGGCCTGAATTGTTCTAACTTGTAGTTTAAGAGAGAAAGCAGTTTCTCCCTTTTAAATTCACTGTTGATTTTGTTGTTGTCTCTTTAGGGTGAACCAAATCCTAATTAAATCATTCTAAAATGTGAATGTATTCTAGAGAAACAAGTCCAGCAACATTTCCACAGTGTAAGATATACTATCAAACTTAAAAAAAAAAAAAAAACCCAAACATATCGTCTCCATGGAGAGACAGAAGTGCACTAAACCAATTATTCTCACTTTTCATGTACATCAGAATCTCCTGGAGGGCTTGTTAAAGTACAGAGTTCTGGACCCCACTCCTAAAGATCTGATGCAGTAGGTCAGGGTGGGGCTAAGAATTTACATTCCTAACCATGTCCCAAGCTGTGCTGGTGCTGCCAAACTAAAGGACATTGTGGGTCTCATTGCCCCAGAATACGCCTCCACTTCTAATATATGCAAGAGACAACTGTGCCTTACCCTATCAGGCTATTCTAACTTCTAAATGTCATGCAAGGCCACTTCCAACCTCCTGGAATACCTTATCGTTCACCTAACAAGCTCCACATCTTCATTATTTTAAATTGATACAGCTTATAAAAATAGTGAAATGAATATAATGCAAAATCATGTCTTTATTCCTTATTTACTTTAATAGATTTCAGTTCCACTTCAGAAATCAGGTAAAATATAAACAAATTATAGAAAGGGGGGAGGGGTTGGAGGGAGGTAGTATAATTACCAGACCATTTGTTTCTGAATCACCTAGAGCATTTATTAAAAATGGAGGTTCTGAGTCCCATCTTGCAACGACTGAGACAGAGTACCTGCTGGTAGGATATAGGAATCTTTTCTTTAATAAGCTCCCCAGGGGATTCTTATGAACCCAAATGCTTTCCAATTGTTGATCTTGTTGAAAGGTCACCAGAGACACTAACTCAGACTCTTGGAGGAAATTTTTTAGCCTGACTGAGCATGAAACCACAACCAGAATGACCTCCATAATGCTGCAGGCAAAAAGCTTGAAACCCACTTGTAACCAGAGGGTAGTTGGCGTGAGATTGCAAGCAATCACCAAAAGAAAATCATCAAAATAATGGAATCCTTCTATTGAATGCTGGTTTGAAAAATATTCTTCCTACTCAAATTTATACAAATAATATGAAATCCACCCATCTTGTCACAAAAGGTATTCTTCTATAGAACTTTTGCAGAAGCCACTAGCAGAGATGTTCATATTGAGAAGAAAGCAGAGAAACTCGCATTCACATTTTTTCAACATTCAGTTCAGTTCAGTCGCTCAGTCATGTCCAACTGTTTGTGACCTCACAGACTGCAGCACACCAGACTTCCCTGTCCATCACCAACTCCCAGAGCTTGCTCAAACTTAAGTCCATCAAGCTGGCAATGCCATCCAACCATCTCATCCTCTGTTATCCCCTTCTCCTCCTGCCTTCAATCTTTCCCAGCATCAGGGTCTTTTCCAATGTGTCAGTTCTTCACATGAGGTGGCCAAAGTATTGGAGTTTCAGCATCAGTCCTTCCAATGAATATTCAGGTGCAGAGACCTAAATAGATAAGAAACAAGACATATAAATGGCTAACAGGTAGGAATCTGATCAGGATTTCCACCACTTAAAATCTTTTAGGGCTCCCCATGCTCATGAGGGGGAAGTTCAAGTTCCCTGGTAGAGCCAGAAAGGACTCTTTATGACCCTTTCCTTTATCATGCTTCCAACTTCATCTCTCACTGTCCTCCTTCTCTCACTAGCACCATATCAAACTACTTGCAGTTTCCCCTAATGTGCCCTATTCTCTCATCGCCAGGCTTCTCCTCTGCTTGGGAAGTCCTCTCTGCAAATCTCTACCCGCCCACAGCTTTTGTCTCTGAATGACTCCCATTCAGCTGTCAGGACTCACGTCAGTACATTGTTTTGTGGAAATCTCATCTAAAACCTCCACTCTCCTTCTCTCATTCTTTTTTTTTTAATTGTAGTATGATTAAAATATTGTGTTAGTTTTTGCTGTACAATGAAATGAATTAGCTATATGTACACATATATCCCTCTCTCTTAACCTCCACTGCCACCAACCCCATCCCACCGCTCTATGTCACCACAGAGCACTGAGCTGAGCTCCCTGTACTATATAGTAGCTTCCCACTCGATATATATTTTACACATGGTAGTGTATTTATATCAAACCTAATCTCCCAATTCATCCCCCCTCCCCTTCCTCCCCTGTGTCTACATGTCCATTCTCTATGTCTGGTCTCTATTCCTGCTCTGGAACTAGGTTCATTTATACCAATTTTTCTAGATTCTACATACATGCATTAATATAGGATATTTGTTTTTCTCTTTGTTAATGAATAAAACTACTATTTCCTAGCTCAAAATTATAAACTGTAACTCCTAGCAATGAGAAACATTTCCAAACAATAATTCATCCTTGATATACTTTTCTACCCTATCATGTGATCAGATCAGATCAGATCAGTTCAGTTGCTCAGTCATGTCCGACTCTCTGCAACCCCATGAAACCCAGCATGCCAGGCCTCCCTGTCCATCACCAACTTCCGGAGTTCACTGAGACTCACATCCATTGAGTCAGTGATGCCATCCAGCCATCTCGTCCTCTGTCGTCCCCTTCTCCTCTTGCACCCAATCCCTCCCAGCATCAGAGTCTTTTCCAATGAGTCAACTCTTCACATGAGGTGGCCAAAGTACTGGAGTTTCAGCTTTAACATCATTCCTTCCAAAGAAATCCCAGGGCTGATCTCCTTCAGAATGGACTGGTTGGATCTCCTTGCAGTTCAAGGGACTCTCAAGAGTCTTCTCCAACACCACAGTTCAAAAGCATCAATTCTTCAGTGCTCAGCCTTCTTCACAGTCCAACTCTCACATCCATACATGACCATTGGAAAAACCATACCCTTGACTAGGCAGACATTTGTTGGCAAAGTAATGTCTCTGCTTTTGAATATGCTATCTAAGTTGGTCATAACTTTCCTTCCAAGGAGTAAGTGTCTTTTAATTTCATGGCTGCAGTCACCATCTGCAGTGATTTTGGAGCCCAGTAAAATAAAGTCTGACACTGTTTCCACTGTTTCCCCATCTATTTGCCATGAAGTGATGGGACCAGATGCCATGATCTTCGTTTTCTGAATGTTGAGCTTTAAGCCAACTTTTTCACTCGCCTCTTTCACTTTCATCAAGAGGCTCTTTAGTTCCTCTTCACTTTCTGCCATGGGGATGGTGTCATCTGAATATCTAAGGTTATTGA
>NW_011494607.1:15948969-15949256 GCF_000754665.1 Bison bison bison
GTACAGTTCTTCTGTGTATTCTTGCCATCTCTTCTTAATATCTTCTGCTTCTGTTAGGTCCATACCATTTCTGTCCTTTATCGAGCCCATCTTTGCATGAAATGTTCCCTTGGTATCTCTGATTTTCTTGAAGAGATCTCTAGTCTTTCCCATTCTGTTGTTTTCCTCTATTTCTTTGCATTGTTCGTTGAAGAAGGCTTTCTTATCTCTTCTTGCTATTCTTTGGAACTCTGCATTCAGATGCATATATCTTTCCTTTTCTCCTTTGCTTTTCACTTCTCTTCTTT
>NW_011494607.1:15950065-15950679 GCF_000754665.1 Bison bison bison
TCTTGATTCCAGCTTGTGTTTCTTCCAGTCCAGCGTTTCTCATGATGTACTCTGCATAGAAGTTAAATAAACAGGGTGACAATATACAGCCTTGACGAACTCCTTTTCCTATTTGGAATCAGTCTGTTGTTCCATGTCCAGTTCTAACTGTTGCTTCTTGACCTGCATACAGGTTTCTCAGGAGACAGGTAAGGTGGTCTGGTATTTCCATCTCTTGAAGAATTTTCCACAGTTTACTGCGATCTACACAGTCAAAAGCTTTAGCTTAATCAATAAAGCAGAAGTAGATGTTTTGGAGCATGCTTGCTTTTTTGATGATCCAGTGGATGTTGGCAATTTGATCTCTGGTTCCTCTGCCTTTTCTAAATCCAGTTTGAACATCTGGAATTTCTTGGTTCGCATACTGTTGAAGCCTCACTTGAAGGATTTTGAGCATTACTTTGCTAGCATGTGAAAGAGTGCAATTGTGTAGTAGTTTGAGCATTCTTTGGCATTGCCTTTCTTTGGGATTGGAATGAAAACTGACCTTTTCCAGTCCTGTGGCCACTGCTGAGTTTTCCAAATTTGCTGGCATATTGAGTGCAGCATTTTCACAGCACCATCTTTCAGGATTT
>NW_011494607.1:15950779-15962047 GCF_000754665.1 Bison bison bison
ACAGCTATTTGTAAGGCCTCCCCAGACAGCCATTTTGCTTCTTTGCATTTCTTTTCCATGGGGATGGTCTTGATCCCTGTCTCCTATACAATGTCACGAACCTCATTCCATAGTTCATCAGGCACTCTATCTATCAGATATAGGCCCTTAAATCTATTTCTCACTTCCACTGTATAATCATAAGGGATTTGATTTAGGTCATACCTGAATGGTCTAGTGGTTTTCCCTACTTTCTTCAATTTAAGTCTGAATTTGGCAATAAGGAGTTCATGATCTGAGCCACAGTCAGCTCCTGGTCTTGTTTTTGTTGACTATATAGAGCTTCTCCATCTTTGGCTGCAAAGAATATAATCAATCTGATTTTGGTGTTGACCATCTGGTGATGTCCATGTAGAGTCTTCTCTTGTGTTGTTGGAAGAGGGTGTTTGTTATGACCAGTGCATTTTCTTGGCAAAACTCTATTAGTCTTTGCCCTGCTCATTCCGTATTCCAAGGCCAAATTTGCAGCAAGGAGTATTAAACAGTGAGTGATATCCTGAGGAAAACTTTAAGGAACAAGGACTTTTCATTGCTGCTCACTCCATCCAGCTTTCAAGAGTGGGAGAAAGTCATTCTTGGAGACTTTGTTACAGACATTTTGGATCCACCCTATCAATCTTTTTATGGCTCTACTAAGGGTCCAGAAGAAGCTGGCTTAGGGAATTTTTGTGGGTAGTGGGCCAGAATGTATAACCAAGTTGGTATGGATTGAGAAGGTATTTGCTGCCTGGAGCCTCAAAAAGTGGGAGAAAAAAAAAAAAAGACTTTACTCAACCAGAATGCTGTTATTGCCATGAGACACTAACAGGACTTCATATTCTAGGTGTTTCCTCTTGAGCTCTGAAGTGAAGTGAAGTGAAGTCGCTCAGTCGTGTCCAACTCTTCGTGACCCCATGGACTGTAGCCTACAAGGCTCCTCTGTCCATGGAATTTTCCAGGCAAAAGTACTGGAGTGGGTTGCCATTTCTCTTGAGCTCTACTTAATTTCAACTCCCTTTAAAACTTGCCTATTCTAAAGCCAATCTCAAATTCCCTACTGTAAAAAATAGTTCAAGCAGATATCAGGAACCAGCCAGATGAACGTGGCATATGGATCTCAGAAGCAGAGGCACCAGCAGAGAACAACTTAAACCAGAGGATTCAGGCAGAAAGAGCTGTCCCAGAGATGTTACTGGACCCAGCTCTATTTATGGGCTCAGCAGTATTCTTGTGTTCAAGTACTAGTGGGCACCTTCCTGTGCCAGGCATCCAGCCAGCCTATTATAAACAGCCTCAGGCCAGGGAGAGATGCACTTTACCTAATTAACTTAGATGACCTAGCCCCTCTACCTCCTCTAGCTCACCTGCTTTCCAGGGTTCTGTTTTGACAAAGGTGCTGCTCTGGCTCAGCTCTCCATTAACATTCAATCCTGGTATGCAGTCTTGGCTTCTTTCTGTGCATAAATATCCTGGGTCTCAAATTTGCTACCTGGCTTCCATGACTTCAGAACTTTTATGTCTCCTGTCATGCCATGATGAGGGTACCCCAGTAGAAGAGTTCTTTTCTTCTACGACCCTTCTCAGTAGAAGGGTGTTTTCTTCTACAACCATGCCATATTTTTGTTTTGGGTCACCTCTATACATTTCATGCCATTTTGTGGACTCTGTGCCTCTCTAAATGTTGAAAAAATAACTTCAGATGCTGAGGAGTAGCAATACCAGAACTGACCAGATGAAACCATCAGATGGAGGAACCCCATAATGTGGGGACGTGGGTAAGGTTCTTCCTGGGATATTATCTCATAAATATCTCATGAATTTCTTGGTCCTCCTGTCATCTGCCCCACTAGGGCCTCTTATATTGTTCTGGCAATATTCATATGATGATATGGATATTACTTATGGTTTTACATTTCTTTAAGCATTTGATCAATTTGATTTTGGGCTGCTTTTTATTATTATCTGTATTCATTAATTTGGAATTATAAAATTCAGCTTTGCATTTATTACTGAGATTTACTTCACTTATCCTTGTGCAGAAAGAGTGCTTTTCTCTTTCCTAATCCCACTAGGTAAAATATAAACCTATATGATGATTGGAAATATTTCTCTCAGCATACTGGTCACTCTCTTAGAAACTTTCATCTCTTTATAGTCTATACTTTGAAAAATCTCTTTGTTTTACAGTTCAAAGTAAATTCATCATAGAGGATGCCAGCTTAGAGCAAAGGGCAATAAATGCTTCTTTATCCAAAGACCAGGAAAAGCATTAATTATAACAGAATGGTGCAAACCTCCCTACTCTGTTTCAGAAATATCTCTCAGTTCTTTTCCACTGGGATACAATCTAATGTTATGCATTCATATTTTGGCCCCACTGTTGAAAAGGAGATGGCAATAGCCAGTGATATTCCTCAGGCTAAATCTATCAAAAGTTTATGCTAGCAGACTTGACTTGTGATAGATTTAACTAGCAATACACCCACCTTTCTTTCCGTCTCTCTCTGTTTCTTCCCACCCTCTACCCTACCTCCACCCATCTCCTCTCTCTCTCTCACAAACACACACACACACACATACACACAAAGTAACTATCCAGATCCAAAAGAATATTAAATAATATTAAAATATACATTTAGATGACCTGTGTGTGCTTGCATGCTAAGTCGCTTCAGTCATGTCCGACTCACTGTGACCCCATGGACTGCAGCCTGCCAGGCTCCTCTGTCCATGGAATTCTCCAGGCAAGAATACTGGAGTGGGTTGCCATGCCCTCTTTCAGGGGATCTTCCCAACCCAGGGATTGAACCCATGCCTCTCGTTTCTCCTGCGTTGGCAGGTGGATTCTTTACCACTGGGCCACCTGGGAAGCTCCAGAATCAAATATCAAGGAAACTCCACTTTTTTCTTAGAAACTAAAAATTTTAAACTTAGAAAATTTAACTTGCTAAAACAATCTAAGTTTCCTGATGGTATTTTTCCATCTTATTTTTGACACCCAAAATTCCAAGGTAAAAGAAATAAGGCAAAATTCCTGATGGCGCCTTTCTGATGTTTGAGGAAGTAGTTTTTAAATGCCAGTTGTCATCCAGCAGTGCAGTGTTCCAAGGCTGTCTATCAGACCAGTTTGACTGTTACTAGTAAAAACTGTTCCTCTTTTTTTTTTTAGTCCTTCTTGTGTTTGGAATTATATTGAGAGTCTTGCCAATTGATAAAGTAAATATTTTTGGCTATATTTTCACTAGGAAAAACATAAGCTTATATTGAATTATTGAATCAAAATATGAAATTAAATGATTATTTTGCTTAATTTCTCTTCACCTTTGTGATTAGAACTACTATCCCTTATGTTTCCCAATCCCACAAATACTCTTGTTTTGTTAATATTTCTTTTTTTCTTCATTTTTGTTAGATTTGCACAGGTTATTTTCAAATTTCAAAACAAATATATGCCTATAAATTCTGTGAAAATGAAAAAAAGTTTTCAATAATGCCCCTGCTCTGAATATGCTAGTTTAAAAATGTCAAGTCACTTAATCCAAGTCCAAGGAGAAGTTTTCTGTTCCCATTTTTAAGTCTTATAGTGAATCCAAGTTTGTGTGAGTTAATTGATTTGGGCTGGTAAAGAATCCGCCTGCAATGCAGGAGACCCTGGTTCTTTTTCTGGGTCAGGAAGTTGCCCTGAAGAAGGGATAGGCTACCCACTCCAGTATTCTTGGGCTTCCCTCGTGGCTCAGATGGTAAAGAATCCACCTGCAATGCAGGAGACCTGGGTTTGATCCCTGGGTTGGGAAGATCCCCTTGAGGAGGGCATGGCAACCCACTCCAGTATTCTTGGCTGGAGAATCCCCATGGATAGAGGAGTCTGGCAGGCTACAGTCCATGGGGTCTCAAAGAGTCAGACACAACTGAGCAACTAAGCACAGCACAAAACTTCACAGTCATCAGGGATCGTTTGACTAGCACAGAAATAAAAATCAATCCAGAATAATTTATCAGTGACAATTTTCTAACCAAGGATGACAGGTTATATTTATGTTAAAACTTTTAGGAAATCTCTTTGCTGTTTTATAATGTTGGGATAAGATTGTAAACCTATCTTTTCCTTCCCCCTCATATCTTCTCATTTCCAAGATCAGTTGGTAAATGAGTTCCCATCCTTTGTGTCTGAGGTTACACCTTTGAGTCCTGTATGACAGAATCAGAAAACTTGTGCCAAACAATTACACTCAAAGAGCACTGTCATGATCAATAAATAGACACAGCAAAATTAATCAGTCACACTTACCATGGCAGCAAATTCACCTTAGTTATTTTTTGTAGAAGCCTTATTTCATGCCAAGCTATTTGCTAACTCCTGGAGCTACAAAATCTGATAAGTTTCTTGCCACCATTGAATTTTCCATATATTGGGAGACACGAATGACTTGTCTGACCATCAGGGTCACCCTGTTATCCCTATTGAGTGGTGGGAAAGATGACACCTCTGAAGTCAGATGGAATTAGGTTCAAATTTCCTCTGCCACTCACTGACTGTGTTACTTTCAGAAAGTCATATAGCCATTTTGAGCTTTATCTTTTAACAACAGTAAGATAGGGATAATAAAACCCTTTAGGAGTCTACTTAGTCAATAAATGTTTCTTGACATGACTATATGCTAGGCACTTTTCTAGGTTCTTGGACTATGTTATAAACACAGCAGGGAGTTCCCAGGTGGCTCAGTGGTAAAGAATTTGCTGCCAATGCAGGAGATGCAGGAAATGTGGGTTTGATCACTGGGTGGGGAAGAGCCCCTGGAAGAGGAAATGGCATCCCCCTCCAGTATTCTTGCCGGGATAATCCCGTGGACAGAGAAGCCTGGCAAGCTATAGTCCTTGGGGTGGCAAAGAGTCAGACTGAGCACAAGCATATAGACCCAGAAAAAAATCCCAGATTTTGTGAAACATATTTCAAGAATATTACCTGCCACTGTTCAATAATAATAGCTATTGCCTTCACTGTTATATTTAATAAATGTAATTCAAAGAGAATTACCAAGAAAAAAAATTTGCTCTCTCAGATTTTACAATGAACAATGCATGAGACAGCACAGACTGAAGAAAGGGCACCTAAAAAAGCAAAACAGAGCAAGCAATATATCCAAAGTTGAAATGTGTCCATTTCAAATAAATGCTAGGGGTATGAATTTGAGTGGAGTGCTAGGATTAATATTCAATTACGAGAGAATAGCCAGAATAATTCACTCTGAGCTTTTCACTCTGCTGTGAAAAGAAAGTTCCTGCTGCACTAATCAGCCTGGAAAGGCCAATCAGACCATGGTCCAGTCTGTACCAGAGCCTGCATGTGGGTCTCAAAGTGCAGGCTCCCTCTCGCCTTGCTGATTTAGCAACTGCCACAGCTGAAAGTCTATCTGGTCCACCATGGAGACTAAGTCCTCAAAGTGATAGCACCCCTCTGGGAGACGAAACCAGCCACTTTGATAGAAAATTGGTTATTTCAGATCTTTTCAACTCCAGAAGGGCAGCAATTCATTCTTTAATAGAATTGGTACCTATTCTGGGAATAGATTTGTCCTTGTGTGCAGGTCCTTCACTAGCACCACTCTAGAAGAACTTACGGAGTATCTGACTTATTATCACGGGATCCATCATAACATCACCACAGGCTAAGGGACCCACAGGAAGAATGGTGCAATGAAGAGCACACACACAGACTCCCCTGGCCCTACCAAGACCTCTTCGCTCAAAAGTTGGCTTCCTGATTTCATGTTGTAATGGCCCCTTAATAGTACAACTGAGATCCTAGCTTACATGTGCAGTGCTGTCCTTCAAAGTACAGTATATACATTAAACCAATGGCTATTTTATAGTGTTATATCTCTGATCGAAGGGGCTGGGAACCAAAGAATAGAAACAGGAGTGGTTTATCTAAATGCCACTCTTAATAACCCACTTGGAAAACTTATGCTTCGTCTTCTCATGACTTTTGACTTTGCTGATCTAGAGTTTCTGGTTCCTGCCATTGGAACACAGTGGAAGTTCCATTAACTCTAAATTTATGTTTTACATCTGGCAGTCTTTAAGTTCCTCATGTCAGAAGAATAAAAGTAAAAAAAAAAAAAATTGCTGCATGTATACATACTATACCTGGAGTAATTGAGTTTCATTACCTTAAGGAGATACAGCTGCTATTATATAATAGGCAGAATGTCTGGGACTCAACAAATTCATTGGCTTATCTCTGAGTATTTCCACATTTGTGACTACTTTTAAGGGACAATTGTTGCAACCACTGCCTAACAAGGGTACAGAAACCAGGGTCTCATCCCTCAGGGGTAGAGCTCTGGAAAAGTAAAGCAGATCAACAGAAATGTTGGCTGAGAGTGAGGAGTATGTAGAAATGGATGATGAATGTATCAGTTGTGATCTCAGCATCAGCAGCATCAGAGAGTGTACCTTGTCCTACAAACCTTTCCACTGTAAATCATTTCTAATAGAAATTTTGAGTGTCAATGCCATTCTGAAGAAGCTCTGTCAAGACAAACCAAAACTTAATAGGAGCAAGAGTGGATCTAAATGATGAAGGGTATTGAATGTAGAATATGTGTTGTTAAATATATCTCCTAGCCCAGTTCCCAATTAATACTAATCAATTAATGTTTCTCAAATACTAATCTACTTTCTACAGGCAGAATTGTGTAAAGGATTGTTTCAAGAGGCAACTATTATAAGCTCCTGGGGGTCCAAGGCAGCCATGTCTTCTTCATCATCTCTAGAGCCTGTGTGTTCCATAGTCATCGTCCAGGATACCCCGAGACAAATTGTTAGTGCCAGCACAGAAATTAAATCCCCTTTCCCAGATTTCCATGGAATAAGCCAGAGTGTATAAAGTTGGGAGAAATTCTGTGGAATGCTCTCCATTTATCAATATTTATTGGAATTTCTGATGGAGAAAAGAATGACCTAGAAAGGTGAGTGTACATAGGAATTAAATGAAATAGACCCTAGAAACCACCAATAACAACCCCTGACTTTTAGCACTGAGAACACACATTGGAGCAGATAGACCCAGCTGACAGGGAGCTGATGTGATAAGGATTCTGCTGGTGTTGCACTCACTAGGAATCTGAAATAACCTAAATCAAAACAGCAGGAATTCCTCCCAGAACCAGTAGCCAAAATAAAGAGAGACTCAGCATGTCTGAGTTTTCCTTCCAGTTTGACAAAGCCGAAGCCACCTGACCTGTTAATACCACACGCTGCATGGCTCCTTTTCATTTGTCTAGCATGAATTTTACTATCTCATATATTCCTTGTATCTCCCCTATGAGAGAAATATTATTATAGTTACATCTCATTATAGAAAGAGATGAGGAATTCAGGTACTTGAACCAAAAAACCCACTTGGCCTTGGGCCACTCAAATAGTAAGTGGTGGGCCCAACTTCTAGTCACAGAAGTTTCTAAAGCTTATTCTCTGAAGCCCCTTGTTATGCTGCTCACAGGAGACTGGCTGAACGAATAGGAGCAGTAGCCTCCTAAGTTGTGGGCTGCCCATATTCCCCTACAGACACAGGCACCCCTTCCCCCAGCTGCTGGGAATGTTGGCTGCTGATAACTCACAGCTGAGTCCTGCCTCCAAAATTCTCCTCCAATGAAGAGAGCTATGTAGCCCAATATCACGCTACCTTCTCCGAGTCTGCCACCCTTCCCCCAACTCTCCACCCCAGATGCCAGCATCTGAAATAAAGCAAACTTTCCTTTCCACCAACCTGCCTGTGTACTCGCTTTTGAGCAACAAGCAGCCGGAACCCCGCCACACACGTTCTTTCAGTAACAGATTTTTGGCGTCCAATGTGGGGTTGGCTACCGCTGGCTCCTGTGCTTTCATGGCACCTGGCTCTCCTGGGTTTTCCAGGGGGGAACTATGGCCATGACAGTGTATAAGCCTGCTGCTAGCCCCGAGTAGGGGGTCTGGGGGACGTTCCTAGCAGCTGCCAAAACCACGTGTTTTGAGGATCCTCCCTGTTTCTCCCCTGCTCAGCACTGGCTGCCAACTTACTTACGCTTTTCTTTGGTGGAATGGAATCTTGCATTTGGGACAAGCCGACAAGCTTCCATATTCTTGCCTGGAGAATCCCATGGACCAAGGAGCCTGCTGGGCTACAATACATGGCATAGCAAAGAGTCGGACAGGACTGAAGCAACTTAGCACAACAAGCTTCAAGACCAGGTAAGTCCACCAGAGTGCACACTTTACCATTTGTAAGTGCTAGTGCTATTTGGGCCTTCTTGCCAGTTGGTCCTGATGTCTGTGTTGTTGAGAACTGTTTTGGGGCACTAGTGCTATTGGGACATTCTTGGCAGTGGTTCCAGTGTGTGTCTGATGTTGAGAATTTGGGGGGACACGAGGTGCTATTTAAGCATTTTTGCCAATTGGTTCTGAGGTCTGTCTGCCACTGAGGACTGTGAGCATGAAATGCTATTTGGGAATTCTTGACAATTGGTTCTAATATCTGTCTACTGTTGAGGACCATTTGTGAGCACTGAGTGTCATTTGGGCATTTTGCCAACTGGTTCTGATGTCTGACTACCATTGAAGTTCATTTGTTTTGGGAAAGTGTTTGTCTGGGACTTCATTAGATCACCCTCAGAGAGGGTTTATGACAGATCTATCATTTGGTGTGTGAGCATGTATTCCATTTGTAGGACTGGTACTCTTGTTGCCTTACGTAAAATGGGAAATTCAGGTTCCATTCTTTAAGAAAAATTTTAAGCTGTGGAACTATGACTAAGAAAAAGAAAAAATTTTTTTTTTTTTTTCAGACAATTTATGGCAACAGTATTGTTTAGATTCGAGGAAAATTAGTTAAAATGAAACTTGAAATTTAAAAAAAAAAATTCTTTTTGCTTATGCGGGTAGGGAAAGCTAGCTTGATAAAACACTTTCTTCGGATCCTGAGGAAATAAAAATATGCCTAGGAGAAAACTTAACGTTAACTCTTATCAGGCCCTTGTAACACAAATACAGCCCACTTTGTCTGGGCCATCACCCTTTGGTTGATTAGTAAAAGTTCAAGTCAAAGGGAAAAAAAAAAAGGAGGGAAGCCTTTTAAGATTGAGTATGTAATTTTGGCTATTCTGACTGTTATTCATAAACTAATAAGTTTAGTTTCAATGCCTAATTCATGAAATGTAAAAAGATGAAACAATGAGATCTCTGTTTGTCTGGATGTTTGTATGTCTCAATATGTGTTTTTGTCTTTGGATAATATTGCTGAGGTTAATATGTAAAGAAGCCCTACTTAATTGGTCTTAAAAAAATACAGCACTTACAAATCACACAAATGTAAGACCAAGAGGGAAAATAAAGATGTTTTGGTTTATTAAAGATGCATGTTGTACCACTGAAGAAAAATTATACTATGAAAAAAATGTATATTTTTAGAGGTTATGGAATATATTCTTAAGTTTACCAATCAGAAACTGCTGGTGTAACATTTCATTTAGTTTTGTTAAAGTTTTAAGGGTTAAAAATTGTGATATGTAAAAATGATAACAGAAGCATTTCCATGTATAAAATAAGAAGGATATGTGCTATTGGTGAAGAAAAAGAATAAAAACAGAGATATTTTTGTTCAAGAAAAAATGATGATAACTGTCCTACAGTTATATGTTTCTGGATAGGGAAATACAGGAAATTTTGTTTGGATCCATAAAATGATAAAAGGTTTATGAAAAAGGAACTTTGAAAAAAGAATTTTGTATATTGTCAGGATTAAGATTAAACTAAATTAATTTAGGTATATGAATGCTTTTATTAACAGCAAACTGATTCTAAGATTGAAATGTTTTTTTTTCTCTGTTAAGAAAGCAAGGTTCTTCTGGAATATTGTTCTAATTTTAGTAACGGAGACTTCTAATGGAAAGTAATTGTTTGTTTCTAATCATATTTTCGACTCTAACAAGATGGAAAAATTGTCCAGTAAAGTTGTCACAGAGGATAACTACTCCTGGTGTGTAGCACTGCTGGCTTCAAGTTAACCGCTTAAAGCACACGTACAATTGTTGTATGGCAATCAGGTTGTTGTCTAGTTGCACAGTTGTGTCCAGCTCTTTGCTGAACTCTTTGCTGGCTCTTTGCTATGATGGACTACATCACACCAGGGTTTCCTGTTCTTCACTACCTCCTGGAGTTTGCTCAAACTCATGTCCATTGAGTCAATGATACCATCCAACCATCTCATCCTCCATTGCATCCTTCTCCACCTGCCCTAAATGAGTGGGCTCTTCACATTAGGCAGCCAAAGGATTGGAGCTTCAGCTTCAGCATCAGTCCTTCCAATAAATATTCAGGGTTGATTTCCTTTAGGATTGACTGGTTTGATCTCCTTGCTATCCACGGGACTTCAAGAGTCTTTTCCAATACCACAGTTCAAAAGCATCAGTTCTTTGGCACTCAGTCTTCTTTATGGTCCAACCCTCACATCCATTCTGGAGAAGGAAATGGCAACCCACTCCAGTACTCTTGCCTGGAAAACCCCATGGATGGAGGAGCATGATAGGCTACAGTCCATGGGGTCGCAAAGAGTTGGACACGACTGAGCGACATCACTCACTCCTCACATCCATACATGACTACTGGAAAACCATAGCTTTGACTAGATGGACTTTGTTGGCAAAGTGATGGCTCTGTTTTTTAATACTCTGTCTAGGTTTGACATAACTCTTCTTCCAAGGAGCAAGCGTCTTTTAATTTCATGGCTGCAGTCACTGTCCACAGTTATTTTGAAGCCCAAGATAATACTCTATCACTGTTTCTATTTTTTCCCATCTATTCACCACAAAGTGATGGAACCAGATGACATGATCTTAGTTTTCTGAATGTTGAGTTTAAGCCAGATTTTTCACTCCTCTTTCACCTTCATCGTGAGGCTCTTTAGTTCCTCTTCACTTTCTGCCATAAGGGTGGTATCATCTGCATATCTGAGGTTATTTATATTTCTCCCAGAAATCTTGATACCAGTTTGAACTTCATCCAGCCTGGCATTTTGCATGATGTACTCTGTACAGAAGTTAAATAAGCAGGGTGACAATATACAGCCTTGACATACTCCTTTCCTGATTTGGAACCAGTCTCTTGTTCCATGTCCAGTTCTAACTGTTGCTTCTTGACCTGCATACAGGTTTCTCAGGAGACAGGTAAGGTGGTCTGGTATTTCCATCTCTTGAAGAATTTTCCACAGTTTAC
>NW_011494607.1:15962147-15971682 GCF_000754665.1 Bison bison bison
TTGAAGCCTCACTTGAAGGATTTTGAGCATTACTTTGCTAGCATGTGAAAGAGAGCAATTGTGTGGTAGTTTGAACATTCCTTGGCATTGCCTTTTTGGGGGATTGGAATGAAAACTGACCTTTTCCAGTCCTGTGGCCACTGCTGAGTTTTCCCAAATTGTTGGCATATTGAGTGCCACACTTTAACAGCATCATCTTTTAAGATTTGAAATAGCTCCACTGGAATTCCATCACCTCCACTAGCTTTGTTCGTAGTGATGCTTCCTAAGTCCCACTTGACGTCACAGTCCAGGATGCCTGGCTCTAGGTGAGTGATCACACCATCGTGGTTATCCAGGTCATGACAACCTTTTGTATACAGTTCTTCTCTGTATTCTTGCCACCTCTTCTTAATCTCTTCTGCTTCTGTTAGGTCTGTACCATTTCTGCCCTTTATTGTGCCCATGTTTGCATGAAATGTTCCTTTGGTATCTCTAATTTGACAATTAGGTATAAATAAGATGTATGGCTTATAAAGCATTTCCCTTTTAACATAGGGAGCTCTGTTATCCTCAGAGCCTGTTCATGATATCTGATTAGTTTTCCCCCAACATGGACAACTAGGCACATATATAAAAAAGAAGCCTAGCACTGAGAGACATGGATGAATCCAGAGCAGCAAGTGAACCACTCTGGCGACATTGGAAAAATATATTGATTATCAATGCTTTCTGTGAAAGGAATTACAATTAAAAGAGGAAAATGATGGAAGAAATTTTCACATATTGAGGTATGAGAAAGTCATTCTTGCCTATACATGATTTAATTTGAACTTCAGGCTAACCAAAACAGCCTGTTTGTGGCTTAATACATACATTGCACTTTGCTTTAATCATTAAAACAGAGAATAATACAAAATGCATTTTTATTCTTATCCTCATTATAATGTGTCTAGTAAATTTCAAATGCTGTCCAGGTATGATGAAAGTTTATTGCTTTTCTTGTTCTGTACCTGTCCCTCCTCAAGGTTGAGGAGTATCATAGAAAACCAGGGACTGAAATGGAGTAGGGCCCTATGGCCTTGCTCCCCACCACGTCCTCTGCCTACCTTTGTCTGTGGAAAACTTTAGTCAAAGAATAAGTTTAATCAGAGACGTGAGAAATGGGGAAAAAAACTAGAACACTCAAAGACCAAATAATAGTAAAAAATGTAGTCATTAAGCATAGTCAAGGACCTTTAGTTCTTTTTTCAAGGGCTGTAGATAATATTCTGAGCCATATCCTGTGAGCTGTCTTATAGATACTAAAACACTAGGTGGAGAAGTTAACTACATGATGATCACACTTTACTCAGGACATGAGCTGTAACAATTCTGAGACTTGGCTGCAAAGAAATGGGAATAAATGGACCCTGGAAATAAAGATTAACTGTACCTAAAACAACCAAGATTATGCTGGTCAGAACAGCAATGACCAATTTGAAGATGACTCAGAGAGATGACTGTGTTCGTTCTGCATGTAGCCCATCTCCCCACACTCTATCTATGAGAGTTCTCACCCTCTGCTTATGGGGGGGCAAGAGTCAGCTTTTGGACAAATGTTTGCCACCCTCCCCCACCCCCGGTTGCCAGCATCTGAAATAAAGCAAACTTGCCTTTCCACCAACCTGGCCTATTTATTGGCTTTTGAGCAGGGAGCAGCCAGACTCCACACACACACTAGATAACAGACATTGTCATGGAGAAGAATTGGGCCCTTTCTGATGTTTATCCTTTCCGATTACTTCATCCCTCTTTACTTCCATTCTGTCTATCATCATTCTCCTTTAGCCTGATAACCTCCCTTTGGAATTTCCTGTACTGTAGGTTTATTGCTGATTAATTTTCAGTTTTTGTTTTTATTAAAATGCCTTTGTCTTCCCTTCTGAAGAATATTTCCATTGACTATAGTATTCTATGTTGGTAATTATTTTTTGGCAGCACTTTGAAGATATTATTCCCTTGTATTCTGCAAAGTCAGCTGTCATTTCATTGTTGCTCTTTGAAGTGATACAACTTTTTTTCTGGTTTCTCCTAAGATTTTATCTTTGTCTTGTTTTCAAGTGTTTTATTGTGTGGAATTCTCTTTGTATTTATCCTGTTGGATGGTTATACACATTTACATCTGTGGTTTAATATCATCTATTAATTTTGGAAAAGTTTTAGCCATATCTCTTCCAAGATTTCTTCTGTACCAACCACTGTTCTCTCCTTCAACGATTCCAGATGCAGACATTTTTAACTGCAAGCCATGTTCATCATATATTCTCTTCCATCCTTTTGTCTCAGTTACTTCAGTCTGGATATTTTTTCAGACCTATCTTCCAGTTCACTATTTTTTTCACAACTGCATCCAATCTCTTGTTAAAGTCAGATATTAAATACTTAATTTTATTAATTTTGTTTATTATTTTAAAAATATTTATTTTAGCTTTTAGTTTTAATTTAAATGGAAATTTAAATTCTTCTTATAATCTCTACTTCTCTAGTTAAAAATGTCAACTTGCAATTGAATGTCTTACATATATTACCACAGTAATTTTAAAGATTGTATCTGCTATCTTTAATACCTATATCTCTTTTAAATATGTTAAGTTTTTTATGTTTTTTAATCAATTAGTGTAACTTTTTGCTTTGTTATTTTTCACTGAATCTTGAATATTACATGCAGAAATATCTAGGGATCATTTGAAGATATAATTTATTTCATCATCCAAATATATTTGCTCTGCTTCTGCCAAGAATAAGTCTAAAGTCTATTTTCTTAATCCAACAATGAATAAGTGGATAGTGAATTTGAAGCTAGGTAGTTAGAAAAGAAAAAAGGAGTCCAAAATGGTGGTGGTTAAAAGACAAAGAAGGGAAAAGCCTGCAAAAATAGAATGAAGGAAGGTGTGAGGACTGGAGTGAGAACCTCAGGTGAAACAAACAGTCCTCCTGGCTAGCCCGATTTCCATAGGGTAGGCTCAGAGGGAGGAGAAAAAACATATAAAAAGAGAAGCCAAAATTGAGCCAGGGGCTTCTCTTTGCATCTTTTGGATAGGCCCACCCTCACGCCTCGAGGATGTTATTTTCCTTTACGTTCTAAATAAAACTGAGCTGTAACATGGAGCTGTAACACTGGTCCGTCTGAGGATATTACACAGGGCTGTAACACTGCTCTGCCCGCGCTTCAAATTTTTGTTGCAACAAGACAGAACCAAGGAAATTACAAACTCCCCCAATATATATGGTGCCATTTCTCAGATTTAACCGGGCTGAAGCAACCTCAGCTCGGCCCCTGCAAGGCAGAGGCCAAACACAGCAGAAGCCCAACTCAGCAAAAGCTCCTGTGGTGGAAGCTGAATGCAAAGAAAACCCCATGCAGTGGAAGTGACAAGACCAGCATGCTGAAAACTGGGACAGCGAAAAACAAACTCAACAGAAAGCTCACACAGATCAGTCTCAGAAGACCTCTGGTTAAGGTAGGAGGTCCTCGCTCCTGGCTGGAAGAACATATGCCTAACAAAATCTTAATTCCTTTGCAATCTCTCATTTCTTGTTTCCTCGAACCCCCTATGAACAGGTGAGTGGCAGTGGGTGCAACTGAGGGACTCTGGAAAGGCTACTCCCCAGTGTATCCTGATGACTCCACTATCCTCTGCCCTCTAGTAGCTGTTGCCCAAGTGGGTGGGGATTCTTCTGTCCTTAATCTCCTATGCCAAGGATCAGGCCAATGAAAACTGTGAGCACAGTCAGATATTTAGCGATTTTCTGGCATATTATGAAGGGGATTTCTTTGTATGTTTTCCCTATTGCTTTTTCCTCCCATCCTTCAGCTCCTCTCTCCATTTCTGCCACTGATTACAAAGTATTGGGCAGGTCATCATCTTTCCATTTCTGAAAGTTGTGTTTGAAACCATTTACCTAAGATTGGGACTCAAAGCCATGTGGCAGGGACTCTGTGCTATGCTTAGTCACTTAGACATATCCGACTGAGACTTGAGCCTGGCCAAAACCCACGGTGCCTGGCTTCAGGACCTAATGAAGCTCAGGCTCTGATGTCTCATTGCAAAGAATTCAGTGAGAGACACAGCGATAGGTAAGAAGTGGATTTGTTCAGATTCAGAGAGAAGCATACTCCACAGGGTGTGGAGCCATCACAGAGGGCTCCAGCATCAACCATGGAATGTGGTAGGTTAGTTTTTGCCAGCTGGGTGATTTCATATGCTAATGAGTGGGAGGATAATCCCAACAATTAAGGAACCCCCACTCCTTGGTCTTTTGATAGTTCCAAGGCACTATCATGGCACCTCTGGTGTGTCATTTAACTTGCAGATTGACGAGCAAGGTTTAGTTGAATTTGACTTGTCATCTTGGACCCATTTGATTTTATTCAGTTTATGTTATTCCCTTGGGCTATGTCATTCTTTCAAAAAGTGTGCCCTGTCCCCTTCAGGCCTATTCATGTTCTTTTCCTGAGCCCCGTCTGGGCCCACAGTGTTGTCTCTATAATCTTCTGGAAGTACAACCAGAAAATAGCTGGCCCTTGAGAGAGAAATACTGTATAATATCCAAACCCTCTAGATATTTAGGCCTTCATCTTCTGTGTTTCCTACAACATGTACAACAATAGCATCTCTCAGTGAACCTGCTAGGGCGGTAACAGGCACACAATATCTGCTAGAAGTCCATCTGTTGGTGGCAGCCCTTCAAGGGCAACTGGTCTTCCAGGGACAATGTTTGCCACTTTGGGAATTAGCCCTGCTGGCCATTTGGGCCCAAAACCTTACCATCCTTCTCCTAAAGTTATAATCATATCCCTAGATCAAATCTCCACTCCACTTTTATGGAACATCTTATCGATTTGTTCTTAAGTCACTTACTAACTCCTACAACTGGGACCCTGCCCCCTTGTCAGAGAAGGTGATGGCATGCCACTCCAGTACTCTTGCCTGGAAAGTTCCATGGACAGAGGAGCCTGGTAGGCTGCAGTCCATGGGGTCGCACAGAGTTGGATACGACTGACGTGACTTAGCAGCAGTAGCTCAGATGATTAAGAATTTGCCTGCAATTTAAGAGACCAGAGTTCAATTCCTGGGTCAGGAAGATCCCCTGGTGAAGAGAATGGCATCCCACTCCAGTATTTTTGCCTGGAAAATTCCATTAACAGAGGAGCCTGGTGGGCTACAGTCTATGGGGTTGCAAAGAGTCGGACACAACTGAACGACGAACACAGACACATACATTTTTTATTTACTCTGTAGGTCCAAAGGCAGCTCTCCTGAACCATGATACAAGTAAAAGGATAGCATGCATATTAAAAGAATATTCTTCAGAGATTGTGAAAATGAGTTCAATTTATATGAAATGATAGAAAATGAAACCATCCAAACATCAGTATTCTCATTCTTCTCTGAGGCATAAAATACCACAGCTTAATAGGAAAGTTATAAATGAGCTACAAGGGAGAAAAGAAGGAAATCTTCAGCCCCAGAGCAAGCTTTCTCTTTATTGTTACCCAGATAAAACTAGAATCTATCAAGAAAAATTACCATCATCACAAATTCTGATCATCCATGTTACAACCAGTGATGAGAAAAGAATGGCTAAGGACAAAGTTAAAAGATTTGCTTCAGATTATTGACACTCCTGCTTCATTTTAATATACAAATATGCAATAACAATTATGCAGCAATCCTTTGTAAATTCTAAACTGTACCAAGTAGTACATGTTCCTAGCTACACTGAAGAAACAGGAAATAATTTTATTAGTAAGTGCCTCTCTCTATAGGGCAGCCTGTTTCTCTTCTTGGTCCTCATGTTGTAATATAGCTTGAAAATCTCCACAGTAACATCTAGACACATATTTTTATATATGATTAAATAGTTTTCTTTTGTCTCACATATTTGTTTTATTTAATACATGGGCTTGTCAGTTATCTACATTTACTTGAAAACTGTAATGGCACCCCACTCCAGTACTCTTGCTTAGAAAATCCCATGGACAGAGGAGCCTGGTAGACTGCAGTCCGTGGGGTCGCTAAGAGTCAGACACGACTGAGCGACTTCACTTTCACTTTTCACTTTCATGCATTGGAGAAGGAAATGGCAACTCACTCCAGTGTTCTTGCCTGGAGAATCCCAGGGATGGGGGAGCCTGATGACCTGCGGTCTATGGGGTTGCACAGAGTCGGACACGACTGAAGCGACTTAGCAGTAGCAGCAGCCCCCTTGTAAGCAACACTGCTCCACCCAGCCTATTAATAAAATACTCTTAATGCCCCTAACAGGACCCACTCCTTAGTCATTACATCTCCTATTACCTAAAGTGGGTCTATGACAATGAAATGTTTACCATTGGAGACACCCTAACCTGCTCTTATGGAGGACTAGGGGAGAAAATCAATGACTTACATTCCCCCAGAGCAGTAAGAGGATAAGGCTTATGGCTGCTTCACCAGGTTACCAGTCTCATGGCACAGGCTTGGATTGCTTACACCATGGTATCTATTCCCATCCACAGTGGACAAACAAACCAGCAATGAGTTAAGATTACACCCCTTAGTCCTATTCAGCACTGGTCCTTGGGGACACCCAACTCCAGTCCTGGGGTCCCAAGAAGTCAACCTGCCTTGACCTGCATAGGTATCTGGCCCCTGGGAGGTTTCCATGCCTCAACCTGCTCAGAGATCCACCAGCCCCGGGTCCCAGGAGGTCTACCTGCCTCGACCTGCCTGGAGATTCTATCTCCAGGAGGTTGTCATGCCTTAGCGTGCCTGGGGATCTGTCCCGACCCAGGGACACCTGGCTCTCAGGTTGCAACAGTACTGGGTAGGATAAGCTTCAGAAAGACTCACTCCTAAGGAAGTCTACCTATGGAAACAGAAGGAAGCCTATTAGTTGTGGGACTGTGCCCAGTCTCAGCAATAACTCAAGAGTCCAATGAGAACACCATTGCCTTTCTGGAAGGTCTAAAAGAGGTCCTTCAAAAGTTTACCAATCTGGATTTAGACTCTTATGAGGGACAGGTGATTTTAAAGGACAAATTCCTGTCCCAGTGTGCATCAGACATCAGGATAAATTTACAACAGCTACAGTAGCAGGACCCTGTTGCCTCTTTAGATGAGATGGTCCAGAAAGCCACCAATACCTTTTATAACAGAACAGGGGAGGGAGGCAAAGGCCCAGGAAAGGGAGAAAAGGAAAGAGATAAGACATGCCCAGATGCTGGCTGCCCTCCAAGGAAGCCCTGTGGTAAACCCCGAGTGTTAAAGAACAAGGCACCAGGCAAATACCTAATCTGTAAACAGGCAGGACATTGGGCCAAAGAATGTCTAAACCATGACAAGTCTCCTAAAATAGCTTACTACAAATGCCATCAACTGGGACATTGGGCGGCAGTCTGCCCTAGCAACCCAAGAGCCTCAAGGTCAAGCGCCAAGCCTTCCCTCATGATGGTTCAACAGGACTGAAGCAGCCCACTCCAGCCAGCCTGCCTGTTACAGACAACCATCATGGGGCTGGAGCCAAGGGTACACATGGATGTGGCTGGTAGGTCCGAGAATTTCTTGGTTGAAAAGGGGGCTACCTACTCTGTCCTGACCTCCTGCTCCAGAGTTTTCTTCCCTCAAAACTGTATCATTTTGGCTGCTACAGGAAAAACAACTAACAAAAAGATTCACCTGAGCACTTCTCTGTTGCTGGGATGGACAAATATTTTCCCATGAGTTTCCAGTGGTCCCTGAGTATCCAACTCCCTTATTGGGAAGAGATCTTTTCCTGCCTTTGAAATCTTGCAGCTATTGCAGATTTTATGGAAGATGCTTTAAAACACTTTCTTGGAGGCAAACTAACTATTTTTACCAGCCACCAAGTGAAACAACTCCTGAATGGGAGAGGTCATTTATGGAAGTCTGATCAAAGCATCCTCAGATATCAAGTAGTGCTGATGGGAAATTGAGGCATAACTACATCCCCTTGTGAGGCTCTTAACCCAGCTACCCGCCTGCCTTCCCTTGAGGGCTCTCTTCCCTTTCAATCTTGCCTAAAAACCTTGGACCACTGAACAAAACTCCGAGGATTGTCAGAAGATCTTCTGACCAATCCTGAGGAAATCTGGTACACTGATGTAAGCAGCTTTGTCTTGGATGGAGCCGGATATGCAATAGTCTGTAATTTTGAGACCATAAAGGCTAAACCTTTGCCACCAGGTACTTCAGCCCAATTAGCTGAGCTCATAGCCCTGATTCAAGCTTTAGAGCTGGGAAAAGGAAAAAAAGAGTAGCCATTTATACTGACTCCAAGTGTGCCTTTCTGGTGCTACATGCACATGCTGCTATTTGGAAAGAAAGGGGCCACTTGACCACCCGAAGGTCCCCAGTCAAATAAGGTGATCAAATCCTTAGGCTCATGGAAGCAATCCATCTGCCCACTGAGGTTTCAGTCTCCCACTGTAAAGGACACCAAAAAGGGAGCACAGAAGTGGCACGAGGGAACCAAGCAGATGATCAGGCAGCTAAGAGAGCAGCACTACAGAACAGTGACCTAATAGGGGTTGCCACCTTAGTTCCACACACTAATTTGCTAGAAACTCTTCATATACTGAGGGTGAGACTCTTAAATCTAAGAGTGAGGGCTTTCAAGATCATATGGGGTAGTTCCAAAAGGAGGGACTCCTTTTTATGCCTGGGAACCTCCAATGGAAGTTAACTAACTCCTTACATGCCATCACTCATTTGGGGAGAAGACCCTCCAAAGATTACTAGAAAGGTCCTTCAGAGGAACAGGCTTCCAAATGACTATAAGGCAAATGTTCTCCTCTTGTCCCAGTTGTCAATTAAACAGCCCCCAAGGAGCTCAAAGACCCAGCTGGCCCAGCCTGTCCAACGACATTGGACCTACCCAGGAGAGGACTGGAAGATGGACTTCACACAGATGCCAGTTTCTCAAGGGCGTAAATACCTATTAGTCATGATAGATACATTCACAAGATGGATTGAAGGCCTTCCCACCAGACTGAGAAGGCTGAGAAGGTGGTAAAAAAAAAAAACTCCTCGATGAAATCATTCTGAGATTAGGTCTGCCCAGGTCATTGCAAAATGACAATGGAACATCATTTACTCCTAAGGTCCAACCAAGGGGTCTCTGAAGTATTCAGTTCAGTTTAGTCACTCAGTCGTGTCCGACTCTTTGCGACCCCATGAATCACAGCACGCCAGGCCCCCCTGTCCATCACCAACTCCTGGAGTTCACTCAGACTCACATCCATCGAGTCAGTGATGCCATCCAGCCATCTCATCCTCTGTGGTCCCCTTCTCCTCCTGCCCCCAATCCCTCCCAACATCAGAGTCTTTTCCAATGAGTCAACTCTTCGCATGAGATAGCTGGAGTTTCAGCTTTAGCATCATTTCTTCCAAAGAACACCCAGGCCTGATCTCCTTCAGAATGGACTGATTGGATCTCCTTGCAGTTCAAGGGACTTTCAAGAGTCTTCTCCAACACCATAGTTCAAAAGCATCAATTCTTCAGCACTCAG
>NW_011494607.1:15971782-15977680 GCF_000754665.1 Bison bison bison
ACTCTCACATCCATACATGACCACTGGAAAAACCATAGCCTTAATTAGATGGACCTTTGTTGGCAAAGTAACGTCTCTGCTTTCTAATATGCTATCTAGGTTGGTCATAACTTTTCTTCCAAGGAGTAAGTGTCTTTTAATTTCATGGCTGCAGTCACCATCTGCAGTGATTTTAGAGCCCCAAAAAATAAAGTCTGACACTGTTTCCACTGTTTCCCCATCTATTTCCCATGAAGTGATGGGACCAGATGCCATGATCTTCGTTTTCTGAATGTTGAGCTTTAAGCCAACTTTTTCACTCTCCACTTTCACTTTCATCAAGAGGCTTTTTAGTTCCTCTTCATTTTGAAGTATTGGGCATTACTTATTATCTCCATTGTGCCTGGAGGGCTCAGTCTTCAGGAAAAGTAGAAACAGCCAACCAATTCTTAAAATCAGTGATAAAAAGATAACCCAGGAGACCTCCCTGGAATGGAAGGAGGCTTTACCAATAGCTCTCCTCCGCACCCATATTGCCGCTAAGGAACAGGTTGGTCTTAGTCCTTATGAGATGCTATATGGGAGACCTTTTGTTTATGTCAATGACCTCTTCCTAGATCCATAGGCTCAGACCCTCCAGTTTTATACCATGGCCACTGGGCAATTCCAACAGGATATATGTTTGTGGGGTGTCAACCAGGATCCAAAATATTCTAAAGAGTCACCACTATATGCTCCAGGGACTCAAGTCCTAATTAAAGTCTGGAAATATGGGTCCCCAAGGCTCAACTCCAGCCCACTTGGAAGGGTCCCTACCCTGTAATACTTTCTACCCCCACAGCAGTCAAGGTACCAGGATTCACTACTCACAAGTCAAGCCATGGAAGAAAAGAAAAAAAAAAAAAAAAACACTCAATACACCTGTGAGCCCCTGGGAGATCTCAGATACCTATTCAGAGCTACAAATGAGTGCTATTCTTATGAACGTCCCCAAAATTAAGTTTCTGTATATAAGATTTCTCAGGATATCACTAAAGAGCCAACACAGCTTGGCAGGGGTTGTACTCCAAAATAGACAGGAGATAGATCTCCTGATCCCTGAGCAAGGAAGGACTTGAGCCATCTTGAATGAGACATGTTGTTTCTGGGTAAATACCTCCGACTAAGTTTAAAAAAGTTTCATAGTCCTCAAGAAAAACATTCTAGATTCTACAGGACCTCAAAGAATGAGCTAGAGAGTTCTTGGGGTGGCTACAATCTCTCAGGGGATCCTTCTCCTGGCAATGGGGAATTTGGAGTTGGCTAATACCCCTACTAATCCCTATTATCACCATATTGATGCTGCTTGTGATTGCTCCATGTATTATCAATTGTCTAACCTATTTTGTCTCTGCCCATGTCAACAAGCTACAACATGCAATGCCAGTTAAATAAGGATATATAAAACTACAGCCAACCAGGGAAAATATCACTCAGACAGACACAGCTGTAAGGACTCTGAGGCTTGAGACTAGCAAGAGGGGAAGGCCCAATGCCCCTCGCCATCCCAGTTCAGCAGGAAGTAGCCAGAGAGACCTCAATGCCCCTATTCCCAAAGAACTGGGCCTCCTATCTCTTGAAGGGGGAATGTTAGGTAGTTAGAATAGGAAAAAGGAGTCCAAAATGGTGGTGGCTAAAAGACAAAGAAGGGAAAAGCCCATGAAAATAGAACAAAGGAAGGTCTGATGACCTAAGTGAGGACCTCAGGTAAAACAAACAGCCCTCCTGGCTAGCCCAATTTCCACAGGGTAGGCTCAGAGGGAGGAGAAAAAACATATAAAAAGAGGAGCCAAATTTGAGCCAAGGGCTTCTCTTCTCTTCACATCTTTTGGGTCGGCTCGCCCTTGACCCTCAAGGCTGGATTTTCCTTTACTTTCTAAATAAAACTGAGCTGTAACATGGAGCTGTAACACTGGTGTCCAGGGAAATTACACAGGGCTGTAACACTGGCCCACCCATTGCTTCAAATTTTTGTTGTGATGAGACAGAACTGAGGAAACTACAAGCTCCCCGAGTAAGCTAAGGGCTGGCCTTGTAAGAGTTAGTTTATGTTTCTTTTACTCTTGCTTCTAAGGGTAAAACTTCCAACTGAAAGCTTAGTGTACTGGTTTACCAGAACTTCCTGTTGCCCCAGTTCCAGTGTTTGTCCTGCCACTGCCATGAGGCTGCTAGAAACCCTGCATAGCCTCCCAGCCTCAGTCACTGCTTTCAAATCAGTGAATGCATTGAGGGGGAAAGACAGGAACAAATGTCTGACACATAACCTCCCTGGTCGTCCCTGCTCTTCATGTCTCAGTCTTACAAGTATTATTTACCAGGGAATCCTGCAGTTCCCTCAACGAGTCTTTTTTGGTTCATAGTTTTCCAACTCTTGTGTTTATTTTACAATGGTTTAGTAATTTTTCAATTGTTCAAAGAAGCTATACCCACCATTTCTGGAAGCAGAACACATCAAATAGCATATTGCTAAAACATAAAGAAAAAAATTGTTTTAGAGCCCCAAAATAGCAGAAAGTGTTGTCTAAGGAGACATGAATATCTTAAGTAGAAGACAAAGTTAGGAAAATCACCTAAAGAAGAAGAAAAGTTTAAGAGATGCAAATGACAATTCCTAAAAGACAAATATGTGGAGTACATCATGTGAAATGCCAGGCTGGATGAAGCACAAGCTGGAATCAAGATTGCTGGGAGAAATATCAATAACCTCAGATATGCAGATGACACCACCCTTATGCAGAAGGGTTATCTTTTTATCACTGATTTTAAGAATTGGTTGGCTGTTTCACTTTTCCTGAAGACTGAGGCCTCCAGGCACAATGGAGATAATAAGTAATGCCCAATACTTCAAAGTGAAGAGGAACTAAAAAGCCTCTTGATGAAAGTGAAAGAGGAGAGTGAAAAAGTTAGCTTAAAACTCAACATTCAGAAAACTAAGATAATGGCATCCAGTCCCATCACTTCATGGGAAATAGATGGGGAAACAATGGAAACAGTGAGAGACTTTATTTTCTTGGGCTCCAAAATCACTGCAGATGGTGACTGCAGTTATGAAATTAAACAACTTTTGCTCCTTAGAAGAAAAGCTATGACCAACCTAGACAGCATATTAGAAAGCAGAGACATTACTTTGCCAACACAGGTCCATCTATCAAAGTTATGGTTTTTCCAGTTGTCATGTATGGATGTGAGAGGTGGACTATAAAGAAAGCTGAGCATTAAAGGATTGATTCTTTTGAACTGTGGTGTTGGAGAAGACTCTTGAGAGTCCCTTGGACTGCAAGGAGATCCAACTAGTCCATCCTAAAGGAAATCAATCCTGAATATTCATTGGAAGAACTGATGCTGAAGCTGAAGCTCCAATCCTCTGGCCACCTGATGCAAAGAACTGACTTACTGGAAAAGACACTGATGCTGGGAAAGATTGAAGATGGGAGGAAAGGGAGACAACAGAGGATGAGATGGTTGGATGGCATCACTGACTCAATGGACATGAGTTTGAGTAAGCTCCAGGACTTGGTGATGGACAAGGAAGCCTGGTGTTCTTCAGTCCATGGGGTCACAATGAGTCAGACACTACTGAGCGACTAAACTGAACTGAAAAGACAAATATAAATATTCAACATATATATGACAGGAATTCCAAGATAAGATGAACAGAAGAAAGAAACAGTTAAAAAGTTAAAAGCCAATCAAGAAAACTCTTATTCAGTGAAAACAACAACAACAAAACAGAGTCTGCAAATCAAAAATTTTAAAGTTCAAAGTTCTGGGAATAATTAATGAGAAAATGTATATTTAAATGTATTCTGATGAAATTCTGAACTTGAAGTTTGGGGAAAACAGAGAAATCTTACATGCATGAAAATAAAAAATGCAGCTTTTGTGACTGGCATGGAAAGAATCGTTATTTTGTCAAGTTATTACTCATTGTTTTCTTACATAAAAGGCTCCAAAATCTAGGTTCATTTGCATTTCTGCAATAACAAAAGCTTATACTTTTAAATTGGCTTCAAAGTACATCGAAAGCTTCTTCCGATAACTCTGCTTGGTGTCAGTTTAGTGGCTGTAGTTGGGAGAGCTTTCAGCTTCTTTGTTGTCAAGTTCATTGTGGGAAGTTTAGAAATAATGCCTTCATTACCATAATCTATGATGATTTCGTATTGTTCTCAATTTCCTTATCACACTTTGTACTTTCTGTTCATGACCAGGCATCACAGATCCAGGTTCCAAACAAAGATGTATACCTAAGATAAATGAGCACATTTGAATATGATATAGGACAAGCAAAATAATAAAAGGTAATATCTGAGGCTATTTGTGAAAAGGGACTTCACTTTGGTTGGAAATGGAAGGAAGCAAATTTATATATTTTTAAATGAAAACTGAATAAAGCACAATTTCAGCACATATTTGAACTAATTTGACTGACGGAGCTGAGTTTTACTTGACTGATAATTAAATTTGGAAAAGAAGCAATGTTCTATAAAGTGGTGAGTTTTATTTTTTTATAAAACAGCTGTATGGACCTCTATTGACTGAGTTAACTATCACACATCCCTGCTCCTCTGTCTGACAGATTTGCAAAAGCCATGGGAGTGAATGACACAAGCATACATTTTCAACACCATGGCAGACCCCACCTTGATTCATCCACATAGCAACCTAATACCACTTGTGTCTTGGAGTACAAAAAATACAAAATTTTCTGTATGCACTGCATTTTTTTTTTTTCTAGGTAATCTCTCTCACACATAAACTCCACACAGAAGATACACAAAGGACTGGAATTCTGATTCCCTTGTAAATATATATGACACCAAATTTTCAACAATACTTCCCCAAGTCTTCAGATAATCAGCATTCCAGTAAAATAAGCCAGCCTATCTTACTGGCTAAGATAAATGTAGCAAGGAATATACCAGGAGTGTATAATCCAACTTTAAGAACTCTTGCTCTCTGAACAAAGTGAAAGTCGCTTAGTCGTGTCTGACTCTTTGCAACCACATGAACTATACAGTCCATGGAATTTTCCAGGCCAGAATACTGCAGTGGGTAGCCTTTCCCTTCTCCAGGGGATCTTCCCAACCCAGGGATCGAACCCGTCTCCCGCGTTGCAGGCGGATTCTTTTATCAGTTGAGTCACAAGGGAAGCCAAATAATTTTTGTTTAAAAGGCTAGGAAATAATGCCAAAAATAAAGGCTAAAAAGGAGAAGAGGATTGAAACATGACTGTGTAGGTTTAAGAGCTTAATGGACTTCCCTGGTGGCTCAGACGGTAAAGCATCTGCCTACAATGCGGGACACCCAGGTTCGATCCCTGGGTGGGGAAGATCTCCTGGAGAAGGAAATGGCAACCCACTCCAGTATAATAATCAAGAACAACAATGCTGGAATGAAACTGCTTAGGTTTGCGTTTCAGCTGTGCAATGAACATTTTCTCATTTTTGACATTGAACAATAGAGTGAAAGACCTTCCAATATGGTATAAAACATCAAAAATAACCATTAGTACAATAAAAATAGAATGTAGACTTTCCAATTCACCAGAGGCGAAAACAAGCCAACACACTGAGTCCAAATGGGAATTCAGGAAAGAAAAAAAGAGAAACTGGCAAGTCTGAAGAACACAAAAGCATGTCACATGTAAAGCAGAAAGAAGTCTTTTCCTCATTCTCCTCCCACACCCCCACCTTCCATTCCTGATTCCTAGAAAATGCCGGTTCCCTTCCTGTTTCTTATCACATATCTCAGAAGAAAAGTCGACATTTGGTATTGCATCTAAAACTAGAGATAGAAACCATGGTGCTCTTAGCACAATAGTGCACAGGACATATGCATTGGAATATGTCTGAGTAATAAGTCTTATTGCTTTTTGGCTTC
>NW_011494607.1:15977780-15992538 GCF_000754665.1 Bison bison bison
TTTGGCTTCCCTTCCTACAGAATCCAAAATACAACCACCCCCACACAATCCCAACTCTATCTAAAGTAGAAACAGATGGGACTAAAGAATAATTCCCCGGAGGCTGAGGAGAAAACAGGCCAGTGGTAGCTGGGAGGTGTGAAGAGAAAACAGAGATCAGGAAAAAAAACACGTTTTGAATTTCCTAGTAACTGTGAGAGAGGAAGCTTTATAAAGCAGCACAAGGCTTGAACTTGAAAAGTTGGACATACAAGAAGTAGGACAGAGAAGCCACCCCTAAATTCTACTGGGCTCTGTGTGGGTTGGGGTGTCTGCCTGGAGACCTAAGTGCTATTCTTTGTGTTCCTCTGAATCCTGTGAACATTTAATCATCTAAGAGAGTTAAGAGTAAGGACGTTTAAGTTCCACCCCTCTTGACTACTAGTAAGGGGAAAAAAGAGTATCCTTTTTCATTTACCTGTAGGCCTTTTGCCTTCCTGGTAACTATGTGCCCCAATATTAACACACAGTACATTCTTCGACTACTTATTCATATGTTCAACAATTTATTAATCAACTACACTGAGTAGGGAGTCTTCCAGTGACTAGGAAAACCAGCACAGAGTGTCCAGCTTTCTGAGTGTTAAATGGTCTGTTATCCATCTTGTGACTCTCCTTTGGATCAGCTTGACCTGTGCTGAATTCCTGATACTTCTTTTCTGTGTTAGCAACTGTCAGGCAAGTGTATGCTCCTTGGTTTTTGTCTCATCACAACAAAGATTTGGAGTGACGGACATTAAAGCCCCCTCGGCGTGTCACAGCTCTCAGGTCTTGGACAGACCGTGTTATAGCTCTCAGGTCTCAAACAGACCATATCAGTGTTACAGCTCAGTGTTACAGCTCTATTTTTTTTTAGAAGATAGCAAGAAAATCCATCTTTGAGGTGTGAGGGCCCATCGATCCAAAGATGTGAAGAGAAGAGCGCCCCAGTGTGTGGAGGGGAGAGAGAGAGAGCACTTTGGCTCCTCTTTTTATATGTTTTTTTCTTCCCCCTGGGCCTGCCCTATGCAAATTGGGTTTGGCCAGGAGTGCTGTTCTACCTGAAGTCCTCACTCGGGTCCTTGGGCCTTTCTTTGACCTTCTTTTGTTCTATTTTCGCAGGCTTTTCCCTTCCTTGTCTTTTAGCCACCGCCATTTTGGACTCCTGTTTTCTATTCTAACTACCTAACAGCAACAAATCAGAAGGCACAACTAACATGACAACAATACCTTGATATCTTAGTTTTCTCCACTGTTATTGCACTCCACAGTGTCAGGGCAACCAACAGGAAGTGCTTTCTTATATGCGATGTAGTCTGTGGCTCCAATGGTAAGTCTCTGCAGAAAAAGAAGCATCAGTTGTCCCTATGAATCACAGCTTCCAATCCTAGGCACAGCTACAGCTTGCTCTAGAGTTGTCAAATCAAATGTTTTTTGAGTCTATGTTATTTTTTAAAATCTATTTGTCATGACTTGATATTTGATATTCTTGTTTGGGTCCTGAAACAGAAAGAGAACACTTAATAGAAAAGTTGGAGAAATCTGAATGAAGTCTAGAATTCAGTTAAAGTGAAGTACCAGTGTTTTGACAAATGAACCATGATGAAAACAGGTATAAGATTTAGGGGAGACTGAGTTTATAGTATACAGGAACTCTCTGCATTATCTTTGTATTTCATTATTCTGTAAATCTAAAATTATTCCCAGTTAAAATTTTCTTTTAAAAAATCTCAGACTTCCCTGGTGGCACAGTAGATAGGAATTACCCTGCCAATGTAGGACACATGGTTTTGATCCCTGGTCCAGGAAGATTCCACATGCTATGGAGCAACTAAGCCCCTGCACAACTACTGAACCCGTGAGGCTAGAGCCTGTGTTCCACAGTAAGAGAAGCTACCGCAATGAGAAGCCCAAGCACTGCAACTGGAGAGTAGTTCACTCACTGCAACTAGAGAAAAGCCCACACAGCAGTGAAGACTCAGTACAGCCAAAAAATAAATAAATAATTTTTTTAATGGCAGTGCAGATGTTCAGACTATATAAACCAGTAAATTTGGTTATTCACTTATTTAATAAATGTTCATTGAGCACCTGTATTGGGCATAGGGGGTACATGAATGACTGACAGCCCTAGTTGTTGCAGAGCCATAAAATACTAATAGGAAACCAGTGCTAGGAAAGGCAACTGACAAAATCAATAACTGGTATGGAACCCGCTCCAGATGAATTCCATCTCATTTTTAAAGATATAACAAAAACTTTAAATATATTGCAAATATCCAATGAGATGAAAGTGTACCTTTAATTTTTTTAAACAGAGAATAAGAAGAATGAGAAGTAAACAGAAATAAAGATATATAAATTTTAAAGTTAAGATGTTGGAGATATAGCAAAAAGAATGGAAAATGCAATAGAGAGGATAAACTTTATAGTGTAGACAGTCAAATTGAGAAATAATAGGTAGGAAGACAGCATTAAGAAACTCACCAAAGTTCAGAGCAGACTCAAATTTATAAAAACATGAAACAAAAATTAAAAATTATTTGTGAGTTTATAATAGAAGGTTATACTCAAAAACTTAAAACAACATTAATGTATGATAAGGAATATTTAACACATAATTAAAGCATAATTAGGTCCTTGTAGTCAAGTATGAATTAATGAATAGATGGGAGTCTAGCTAATAAAACATAAATCTTAAACCATAAGAATAAAACATTTCTTGCAATCCAGCAAACTATATAACCAGGAAAAAATTCCAAATACAAAACACCTAGATATGATGAATAAAATTTAAAGTATGATCTCATTAGTGGCCTCCAGACAATAAAGATAAGATACCAGACTCTGGCTTAGAATAGAGGAAGAAGTACAAAGACTTAGGGAGATAATATTGGATTAAAACCTGAAGGACATCTCTTTTACCAAGGTATTAAGGAATACATTAGTGTGGGGTAGACCAACATTCTCTAAAAGCTTTGTGGTGGCTGTTCTCTGTAGACTAGAGATGATGGTGGCAGATGCCATCATAAAATCAGGCTCCCTGGTTTCATTTCCAGATGGATAGAAACCAGGTGGTACTGTTGAATCATTAGAGACTTGCTGTGTGCAATTACCGTAATAAGCCAATGAGGTGGGGCAGTAATCAAAGTCTTCTATCCTAAAATGATCTCTGGTGGTAGTTAATTGAGTATGAAAATCCCTAGGAATAAAATAGATAGGCAGCCATTAAAATACTTCTTGATGTGTACAAATGAAAAAAATCTTAGGTCTAGTGATGGAAACTTGACTATAATGGGGATTAAAAACCACTTGAAAAGTGCAAGTGTTAGTCACTCAAAGTGTTAGTCCCAACTCTTTGGGACCCCATGGACTGTAGCCTGCCAGGCATCTGTCCACGGACTTCTCCAGGCAAGAATACTGGAATGGGTTAGACATTCCCTTCTCCAGGGGATCTTCCTGACCCAGGGATAAAACCTGGGTCTCCCACATTGCAGGCAGATTCTTTACTATGCGAGCTACCAGGGAGGTCCCAAGAATACTGGAGTGGTAGCTTCCATAAGCCTCTTACCCTTATCCATCAGAGGGCAGACAGAATGAGAACCACAATCACAGAAAACTAACCAATCTGATCACATGGACCACAGCCTTGTCTAAATGAATGAAACTATGAGCCATGCAGTGTAGGGCCACCCAAGATGGACAGGTCATGGTGGAGAATTCTGACAAAACGTGGTCCACTGGAGAAGGGAATGGCAATTCACTTCAGTATTCTTGCCTTGAAAACCCCATGAACAGTATGAAAAGTCAAAAAGATATGACACTACATCACTGGCTATCACAGAAGTTTTTGTTTAGTCACTCAGTCATGTCCAGTCCAACTCTCTGCAACCCCATGCACTGCAGCACACCAGGCTTCCCTGTCCTTCACTATCTCCTGGAGTTTGCTCAAATTCATGTCCATTGAGTCAATGATGCCATCCATCCATCTCATCCTGTTACTCCCTTCTCCTACTGCCCTCAATCTTTCCCAGCATCAGGGTCTTTTCTAATGAGTCAGCTCTTCACATCAGGTGGCCAGAGGATTGGAGCTTCAGCTTCAGCTTCAGCATCAGTTCTTCCAATGAATATTCAGGACTGATTCCCTTTAGGATTGACTGGTTTGATCTCCTTGCAGTCCAAGGGATTCTCAAGAGTCTTCTCCAGCATGACAGTTCAAAGGTATCAATTCTTCGGAACTCAGCCTTCTTTAAGATCCAACTCTAACATTCGTACATGACTACTGGAAAAACCATAGCTTTGACTATAAAGGCCTTTGTCAGCAAAGTAATGTCTCTGTTATTTAATACACTGTCTAGGTTGGTCATGGTTTTCCTTCCAAGGAGCAAGCATCTTTTAATTTCATGGCTGCAGTCACCATCCACAATGATTTTGGAACCCAAAAAAATAAAGTCTGTCACTGTTTCCATTGTTTCCCCGTATATTTTCCATGAAGTGATGGGACCAGATGCCATGATCTTCATTTTCTAAATGTTGAGTTTTAAGCCAGATTTTTCACTCTCCTCTTTCACCTTCATCAAGAGGTTCTTTAGTTCCTCTTCACTTTCTGCTTAAGGATGATGTCATCTGCATATCTGAGGTTATTGGTATTTCTCCTGGCAATCTTGATTTCAGCTTGAACTTCATCTAGCCTGGCATTTTTCATAATGAACTCTGCATAGAAGTTAAATAAGCAGGGTGACAATGTGCAGCTTTGACGAACTCCTCTCCCAATTCTGAACCAGACTGTTGTTCCATGTCTGGTTCTAACTGTTGCTTCTTGACCTGCATACAGGTTCTCAGGGGAAATTAGTGCTGCCATCAAAGACATGAAAGATGTAGTGGTAACAATTTCTATAATCTCTTTTTACTCCCCTATTTAGTTAGTATAAATTCCAGATATATGCTCAGGAATACCTGTGCATGATGATAAAGATAATCAGGTTATGACACCAATTGCAGCTGCTATTCCCAATGTGGTATCATCACTGGAGCACGCCACCACAGCCCTTGGCACCTTTCAGGCAGTCACTGATTCAGCAAACATTTATTTTCTATACCAGGTAATAGAGAAAATTAGAAGCGATTCACCCTCGCTCTTATACCTCAGTGCTATGTCAGCTCTTGGCTCTTGGTCCCATAATATCCTAGGGGAACCTTGATTGCCTTGATATTCCACAGAGTATCACACTGGTTCATTATATTGATGACAGCATGCTAAGTATATCTGGTGATCAGAAAATAGGAGAAATAGATGCTTTTGAAAGGCCCATGCATGCCAGGCAGAGGAGACATAAAACTCATGAGAGTTCAGAGACCAGCCACATAGATAAGTTTCTAAAGAAGCAGTGGGCTGTAGCAGGTGAGGATAACTTCTCTTAAGTGAGAAAAGTTGGCCTTGGCACCGCCACTGTGAAGAAAGAGGCACAGCGCTTGATTGAACTTTTTAGACTTTAGAAAGAATGTATACCTTATTTGGAAGTGCTGTCCCAATCCAATTACAAGGTAATATATAAAGCTGCCACTTTTAAGCCGGCTTCAGAGTGAGAGAAGCCTCAGTGTTGCGTATGAGCTGTGGTTCAAATGGTGCTACAATTTAAGCTTTATGACCAAGCAGATTCAATGATACTGAAGTGCCTCTGTCCAACAGAGGCTCAACAGAAGCACCACAACACAGATCTTAGAATCTGGGTGTAAGGACATGCTATGTACTTCCAACAACTATCCTTCATTTGAAAAGTGGCCTTGAATTGGGTCCACCAAAGACATGAGTCTCCATGTAACTGTGTCTAGGACTCTCCTTTGTGAAATGAGACTTATTTGATGTACCAAATTATGAAGTTGAACATGTACAGCAGCATTTCACTCTTAAATTGAAGTGGTACACTCAAGACCAGGTTCAAGGTGGTCCAGACAGCACAACTGAATTACATGAGTTGGTGAATCAGACCTCAGGGCAGTTGTTGCTGTTGCCTTTATGCCTCCCCCTCACCAACATTTATGAACTCATATGCAGAGGCTAATGACTAGCTCATAGAGGAGGAAAAAGCACAGGCCTTTTTTAGAGTTAAATCTACAAGGTATTATGTCTCCAGCCAAGAATAATCACTGCTTTATTACAGTCCCACTTCTAGATGTCCATAAATGACAGTAGGAGAGGGAACTTCCCCTGCTGAGCAGATCTTCAGGCAATAATTTGTGCTTCACTTTTTGTAGAAGGAGAGGTAGATGGGTACAAATCTAAACTAATCATTGGTCAATGCCTCATGAGTTATCTGGCTAGTCAAGGGCCTTAGAAATGTGAAGAGTGATGACAGCACGAATTGAGGAAAAAGTAACATGGATGGACGTATTGACCATGAAAACACCTTGCTCAGCTCCCTGGCTCCATGGAGCATAACTGGTGGATTGAGCTATTGCTCTTCTGGATCCACCACCACAGTCCTGTCCAGGCCACGCTTCCCAGGTGTTGCACTGAGCCAGTGACTTTGCACAAAGGCTTACAGATGCAGACCCATTCCTGCAGGCACGGGAATTTTTAAACGAAGTACTTTGGTTCAAGGACTCCCTGTCAGCTAGGCAAACTTTTCTGGAATTGCACTGAGGCCTGATACACTCTGTACACATTGCCCCTTCCTTTTCACTCCTTTTCAGAGATGTCAGAACTGCATTTCCCCACTGCCTCTGCATTTTCCTTCCTTTTTGCCTTTACAGGTATTTCCCCAATAATCTATTGCATGTTGCAGGGGGACTGTATTTTAATATTTTAATATCCAAAGATAACAGGTCAAAATCCTGAAATCTTTGAATGTACCTAA
Organism: Bison bison bison; assembly: GCF_000754665.1. Classification (NCBI taxonomy): domain Eukaryota; kingdom Metazoa; phylum Chordata; class Mammalia; order Artiodactyla; family Bovidae; genus Bison; species Bison bison. The sequence goes on from NW_011494607.1 coordinate 15,984,656, forward strand.
TTTGGAAAAGGTTTTTTTGCAACTGTGGTTAGTTAAGGATTTTTTATCAAAGAAGAGTATCCTAGATTACCCAGATGGGCCTGAAACACCATCATAAATGCCCTTAAAGTGAGAGTTGACATAAACACAAGTGGAGGGAAAGGCAACAGTGAGAGAGAGATTTGAAGACATGGGTAATGGAAGGCATCCACCAAAAGCTGGAAGAAGCTGGGAGCAAATGCTCCCCTAGAGCCTCCGGAGGAAGTGTGCTTCTGCCCACAGCTTGATTTCAACCCAGGGAACTGATTCTCAAACTAAGTTTGAGCCTCCAGAACTGTGGAAGAATAGATGTGTGATGTGTGCTGTTTGAAACTATTCAATTGACGGTAATTTGTTAAAGCAGCCACAAGAAATTAATACACATGTCTAATTCTGTCTCGGTGCCCCACTTCTTGAGGATCTGAACTAATACAGATGATACCACTTGTAGTTCAAGAAAAGAGGCACTGAGCTTTAGGGGCAGGTTCATTCACTGCCCAGTAGCCTAAGATGTTATCAAACTGAGTGGTATGTGGGGCCTGGACACTCCTTGGCCCAAGGCAGCCCAAGGCTAATGGCTACCGCAGATGACATGGAAGGCATTTAGAATATCAAGAGAAACAGTACCTACAAAGCAGCAGAGGTGGTTGGTTACTGATAAATTGTATTGCTAACTGCAAAGGAATAATAAGAAATTGAGCATTGCTAAAAGGCAGTTAAGGGCTAAGAGAGAGAGACACTTACAAAGTAGAAAAGAAGACACAGCTGAGCACCAAGTTGAAGTTCTGAAAGTTAAGGATGCAGGGCTCCATAGATTATTAAATAGTTGAGGAAGGTCTGGGGTGGAAAATCAGGGTAGCCTGACACAAAGGTCCCTGCGCTAGAAGGTATAACATATGTAAAGCAATGGGTGCCCCTTTTGGAAGCTGCTCGCACTTTCTCTCCTGGTTACCAGTCTTATGACCAGGGTTAAATCCCAACATAACCTGCACAAGGCCAAGCCAGGTGCAGCAAGGGAGGAAGGAAACTGAGCCCCCCAGGGGCAGCAACACCAGTGAGAGCCAAGAGAATGCATCTGGCATTGGACTTAGAGGGTGCTTAACCAAAGTGTCGGAATATGAGACCAGATAAACTAGGGATTTATTGATTTGGAATATTTTCACAGGGCATAAGATCTAACAACCTGGCAGGAACCTCAGGGAGTGGGTGCATTTGTTACCAGAATGGCTCCTGGAAGTCTGAGAAATTGATGTCCCACGCTAACAGATGGTAAAGAGTACAGGGGCTGAGAGAAGTGATATGCTGGAATAAATGCAAGGCTAGAATACTCATCAGAGGATTAATGTTCCAGTGGAAGAATGGGGCACCAAGTAAAGAACTATTCAGCAAGGTCACGAGGCATGTACTGGTCTGGGTGCCAGCATCACTAAGAAGTTTGGTGGTGGCCTTCTCTGCAGTGCAGGCCTGAGTGTGGCAGAGGAGGCCACAGAGTTGGGTTTGTTTCTATCCATAGAGATGAGTCTGGGATGTGGGGCTTGGCAGCAGATGCCAGGAGGCCACAATTATCTGGTCAATTGGCAAGGCCAGAGAGGCAGCCCAGGGGCTTTGACCACCCAGGAGTTGTTAGTAGGGCTTCATCTCTCTAGAGCAATGGTCCCCAACCTTTTCAGCACCAGCGACTGGCTTTGTGGAAGACAATTTTTCCATAGACCAGGGGTAGGGGGGATGGTTTCAGGATGATTCAGAGCATTATATTTATTGTGTACTTTATTTCTATTATTATTATATCAGTTCCACCTCAGATCATCAGGCATTAGATCCCAGAGGTTAGGCACCCCTATTTTAGAGATAAGGTAGACATGCAGTCAATGGTGGTGTTACCCAATGTCTGTTATTATTGCTGTTCAGTCACTAAGTCATGTCCTACTCTTTGCTATGCCATGGACTGCAGCATGCCAGGCTCCTCTGTCCTTCATTATCTCCCGGAGTTTGCTCAAATTTGTGTCCATTGAGTCAGTGATGCTACCTAACCGTCTCATCCTCTGCCACTTCCTTCTCCTTTTGCCTTCAATCTTTCCCAGTATCAGGGTCTTTTCCAATAAGTCAGTTCTTCATGTTAGGCAGCCAAAGTACTAGAGCTTCAGCCTCAGCCAGTCCTTCCAATGAATATTCAGAACTGATTTCCTTTCAGGTTGACTGATTTGACCTCCTTGCTGTCCCAAGGACTCTTCTCCAGCACCATAAGTATCAGTTCTTTGGTGCTCAGTCTTCTTTATGGTCCAACTCTCATGTACCTACATGACTACTGGAAAAACCATAGCTTTGACATACAGAACTTTGTTGGCAAAGTGATATCTCTGCTTTTTAATACAGTCAGTCAGTCATAGCTTTCCTTCCAAGGAGTAAGAGCCTTATAATTTCATGGCTGCAGTCACCATCCACAGTGATTTTAGAGCCCAAGAAAATAAAATCTGTCACTGCTTCCACTTTTCTCCATTTGCCATGAAGTGATGGGACCAGCTGCCATGATCTTAGTTTTCTTTAATGTGAGTTTCAGTCTCTAAAAAGGCAAGAGCAGGAAGAGCAGAATGGTCTCAACAATAAAAAGTCACAGTCTTAGTCCCTAAATCTTAGCAAGTTCTCAGATCCAGAAAACATTAATTGAAGAGATGGACTATATCGATCTCACTTTCATTTAAAGAAACTGAGGTGCTGGCAAGGTAAACAGCTGGCCAAGATCACACAGCTAGTGTGTCAAGGAATAAGCTCAGGAAAATATAACTGCAAACTCAGGACTAAATGTTAATATGTGAAGACATCAATAAAGTAGATGAATACTCACAAAAATGTGCAAAGGAACACAAGTGATAAACATGTGGCAAAATTTTAGTAAACAACATAAAACAATGTACTATCATACTAAACTTGATTAATAAGGATTTTAAATAATATGCTGAGCTAAAATTCAGGAATATATAAACTGGCACATTATTTCTGGAAGTAATATTCACTAAAACACCTAAATTTGGGGAATTTTTTGACCTATAAATGGTACACTTAGGAATTTATTATATACAAATCATTAAACATTTGCATAAGAGTTCATTTACAGAGGCAATGATTAGCATAAAATATAACAGGGAAATTAGAAAAAATACCCTAATAGCTTAAAAAAAGATTGATAAGGAACATTATATAATCATCTAATATAATACTATAAACCATTAAAAATCATAATATTAGATAATATTCAATGCCATAGAAATCTCCACAAAGCATTTTTAGATGTGAAATGGTGAATTAAAAAGAATTTTTATATTACTGTGCAAGAGTTCTTATCCAAAGATTAAGTGAAAATTTAATATTCATTTAATGGGGGATAGACCTCAGAGATCAATTATAAGCAAGAGTCTCATTTTCTGATGAATCCACTGAAGCACATAGAAGTTAATATTTTAAAGTATAAACAAAACAAATAGACTGAGAGCAATTTTCTATCCAAAAATGTGCATGTGTGTTTGTGTGTATACATGTATATGAAAGAATTATAAGAGTTCATGTCACAGTGTCATCGGTGCCTGTCTACCTGCAGTGCAAATAATTATTTAATGTATTACGTTTTCTCTATTTCCATTAGTTTTGCAATGAACATGTATGGAAAACCAAGAAATATTATTTGTTTAATTTGTTCAATAAGTTAGTATGCAATTAAAAGCCCTCTGTTCTAACATCTCAAGATTTGCCTGTACATACCTAACAATTCTCAGGTGGCATTCATTAGCATTCACATAAATCCTTTAAGCTCAAAATTACCTTAGTTAGGATGCAATCTAATTTTATTTTTATGATCTGAAACAATAATCCCATTGCTTGAGTACGGAACTAATTTATATGAATACTGATAAGTATGTGAGTAAATATGAATATTGGTATCAGTTATTTTACTGAATTCAAATGGAATTTTTAGCTTTATATCTAATTGTTATTTTACTTCTCAATAAATAAACCTAAGCTAAAATTAGGTCACAGAAGTACCATAGTTTTTATAATTAGTACTATAATAAGTATAAATTTTAAATTTTCCGCCTTACATTGTATCTATTATGAGCACAGATTTCCAGTTTTCCCCAGTGGCATTTACTGTTTAATTCTCTTTACCACCATCATCAGTAAACATCATCATCACCCACTGCAATTTCACTGTGCTGACACATTAGAAAAACCAGCACCACTGACTCCACCTCTCGTATTATATATGCTCAGATCCATTAGTGCTCTCCTGACACTTTACCACAATCAGAAGTCTTTGTGCACCTACTAACTGGACCACCCCAACATATCAAGGATCTCAGGGTAACAGACTACTTAAGGCCCTTAGAACTTTGGAAAATGAGGCCATGGTTTATCCAGTGTTAGGTTTAACAAGTACAGGGGATAGGGGATAATAGAATGAATAATGGTTCTACATCTCTGGTACTTGAGAATTTAAGAACTGAGACCTCAGAAAAGAAAGACATGTAGTAAAGAACATGGAAGACAGAAAGGAGCCCAGGGACATCGCTTCTAATCCAGACTCTGTGTATGTGTGTGTGTTAGTTGCTGAATTATGTGCAACTCTTTGCAACCTCATGGACCATAGCCCACCAGTCTCCTCTGTCCATGGGATTCTCCAGACAAGAATACTGCAGTGGGTTGCCATTGCCTTCTCCAGGGGATCTTCCCAACCCAGGTCTCCTGTATTGCAGGTGGATTCTTTACCATCTGAGCCACCAGGGAAGCTCATAGGCATTCTAAAAGACTACAGTGGTTTTACCTCTGGGGTTAGTCATCAGGCCAATTTAATTCAGAGATAAAGAGGACACTTGTCAAAAAAAAAAATTCTAACCATTCATGCCTAAAATTATTTTACAGACACAAAGAAAGTCTTTATTCCCCAAAGAGAGAAACACAATAAAATACTAATACCAGGACGAGTTCATCTGAAGAGTAAGTGGAAATTTTAATTGTATACAGATTAAGAAAATTCTAGGGCTGGACCTGAGAGATCAATTACAGCAACATTCTCATTTTATGATGAGCCCACTGAAACCCAGAAAGCTATATTATAAACAGCGTAAGTAGATTGTGTGATAATTTTCTAAATCCCAAAACACTAGAATGAGAAGTGAGCTTGAAATTTTAGAGACATTGTTTTAGGACAAAAATAAATGCAAATTTTCTGCACTTATATGTTAGCTTAATTAAACCTGTAACCTTGCAAATGTCATTGAAAAACAAGGGTTCAGATAACTATAACATGGCAGACCACAGTAGATTATCAGGGAAATTCGGTGCTATGCAGACTGATATTATGACATAGTCTGGACAAGAGTTAAAAGGACCCACTGTATAGTCCTTGACAAAATAATGGACCTTTTAGGAACTCCTCTAGTACTTTGAGTGTAAGATAAAAGGATTGATCTTCAATGATCAAATTCCACAAAATTCTATGAAAGTCACACTTTCTGCAAATTTCTTGGGGTCTTTGTCCACAAATACTTGATTGTCTACCCCTTTGATCTTATCCACTGAGAACCTCTATGATTCTTGCAAAAACAACAAAACATAGACCATTCAATCAATGAATCAATACTATTACTTTTATCATAATTGCCTTAGATCTCATATGGCAGACCCTAAAATGACGCACACTGCAAATATCTGCTGCCAATTCAAATACTATAGAGTGATAAAAATCTAATAAAAATGATGAAATGTGTCCCACAAGAGGCAGCAGCAAAAATACAGTAACCATTTATCCCCATGAATGATGAGTTTATAAATTACAGACCTGTTCTGGCTATCCCTATAAAAATTTTTATAACTAAAGATTAAAAAACAAAATTTTTTTAAAAATTCCCTCTGTTCAGTTCAGTTCAGTTCAGCCACTCAGTCGTGTCCAACTCTTTGCGACCCCATGAATTGCAACATGCCAGGCCTCCCTGTCCATCACTATCTCCTGGAGTTCACTCAAACTCATGCCCATCAAGTCAGTAATGCCATCCAGCCATCTCATCCTCTGTCATCCCCTTCTCCTCCTGCCCCCAATCCCTCCCAGTATCAGAGTCTTTTCCAATGAGTCAACTCTTCGCATGAGGTGGCCAAAGTACTGGACTTTCAGCTTTAGCATCAGTCCTTCCAAAGAACACCTAGGGCTGATCTCCTTCAGAATGGACTGGTTGGATCTCCTTGCAGTCCAAGGGACTCTCAAGAGTCTTCTCCAACACCACAGTTTAAAAGCATCAATTCTTTGGTGCTCAGTTTTCTTCACAATCCAACTCTCACATCCATACATGACCACTGGAAAAACCATAGCCTTGACTAGATGGACCTTTGTAGGCAATGTAATGTCTCTACTTTTCAATATGCTATCTAGGTTGGTCATAACCTTTCTTCCCTCTATAATTATAACCAATTCAAAAGGCTTCTAATCAACACTGATCAACTACAAGCAAGATTCTGTGTACTGGCTCTTTAAATACCTGCTCAGTTAAAATATTATTTTAACAAACAAATCATAACTTCTGCTTATATTTTATAACCATAGTAGTGTGCTCAGTTGTATCTGACTCTTTGCGACTCCATGGGCTGTAGCCCGCCAGGCTCCTCTGTCTATGTAATTTCCAGGCAAGAATATTGGAGTGGGTTGCCATTTCCTACTCCAATTTTATAACCATATCAGGACTTATAAGATGATTTTTAATTCTTCCCTTGAGCCTCCATGACAAAATTGTTTTAAAATGGTTTTCAGAGACCTGACCTTGCCAAATGTTCCACTGTTCCTTCTTCACCCCCTTTCTAACAATCAGGGAGACTCAAAGTAAAATGGTTGGTGAATATTAACTTCCCACTTCAGAAAAAAAGAGTATACAAATGTTAAACTCTGATCCACAGGTTAAGTTTAGGTCTAAAAGGAAAAGAATTTTTTTCTAAGAATATTGGAAAGAAAAACACCTAATCTTATACCATTTATTCAAAGAGTGAGTATTATTCATTAAAATACTTAACTGAAAAAAAATTGAAGAAATTCTAAGGGTCTTAAAAAAACCAAATCATTTCAAGTTTAAAAAAAAATGAATGGGATTCTCTCTTGTTAATATATCCAGCAATATTAGGGTCTCAAGAACATTAATTTCCATCAAACACCTGGTCTCTCTGAAAACTGGTACATTCCCACACATTTATCAAGAAACAGTTCCGATTTCTCAGCTTTCCTCATGTACAGTTTCAGGGAAAGATCCTGACATCGATTTTTGCACATGACTCTGATTGAGTCCAGTGGGAATCCTGCACGCAATTCAGTAGTACAAAATGACCCCTCACCTAGCAGACTATGCCCCTGTTACATATGTTATAGTTTCCAATTCCCAACTTTTTATTTTCTAAATCAGTTGCTCAGCTCTTCGGAGATTTCTCCCTATATTCTCTAACATTTTAGAGCACAGAATTTAAAATTTGAGAAAATCATTTTTAGTTTAATATTGACTTAATATCTTTAGCACACAGTCATTATGGCCTCGGGTGCCTAAAAAGTTCTAAACAGTGTTACTGGCACTGAATTTCCAACAGAAAAATTATAAATTATAATAGTCTCAAGATTAATACAGTTTATAGCAAGTATTAATAAGAGCAAGTAGTTGTATACTTTTATTCTGTTGCCGACAGGAATAAACATAATTTGTTCTTTCCACAAGAATTTTTCATTTAGGAGGGGTGCTACTTCAAGTAACAAAATATGTGAATGAAAGGGGATTTAACATTAAAGATATTTTAGTAACTCACTTATCCAGACTGTTTGAAGTAGAAGTTTTAGAATTGGTTATTTT
>NW_011494607.1:15992638-15995966 GCF_000754665.1 Bison bison bison
CTTATTGTGGGTAATGTGAATTTTTTTCTGCAATTCAAGAAAAAAAGAAAGGATTGATAGGCTGTGTCCTGGTTCAGCCACAGGCACCGAAGTGGGCGGTGGCGGCCCGTGAGCCACACGTCTGCCAATCCTGACTTAGGAACGTACACGTCACCACAACCCCAGGCCTGTGGAGGCCCCTAGGCTCACAGCTCTGCCCAGTCACAAGCTCCGGTCTTCACAATCACCCCATGGAACAGTGAGGGCGATCCCTACTGCCCCCAACTGCCAGAGCAGGAAAACTGAGGCTCCAAAAGAGAAGGTGGCACTGCTGTCGGGAGAACAGGCTGAATCGGAGCCCAGTTCCCCTCAATCTCAGCCTTAGGCTCTCCTCCACCTGACCAAGCTGGCTCAGCCTCAGGAGGTAGACCCCTAAAGGAGGGGCGACCCTTTATTTCCAGAGACCCAAAGGATCAGCAGGAAAGCAGGCTGTGGGGCCAGAGTGGCAGGTCTGGCGTTCAGGGTCACAGGAGGGGAGAAGCAGGAAGTCCTGACTTCAAAGCAGTTTGTCAGACGGACCCCTGGGCTACTGACACAGCCCAGAGGAGCAAGGCAGACGCCAATGCGAGATAAAGGCAGGCTCTGACAGCCGGCTACCTGGGCCGTGCACTGCACAGCTCCAGGGTCCACCACTCACACAGCCCCTTGGACTGTGACCGAGATCAGTCTAAGACTCCTACCAGAAAACCACCAGGTCGGGAATCTGAGGCCCTGTCTTCAGATTCGGTCACTAGACACCACCGATCCAGCAAAACGGAAAGACAGTAAAAGTCGCTCAGTCGCGTCTGACTCTTTGCAGCCCCATGGACTATACAGTCCATAGAATTCTCCAGGAGTGGGTAGCAGCTTTCTTCTCCAGGGGATCTTCCCAACCCACGGATCGAACCCAGGTCTCCGCATTGCAGGCGGATTCCTTACCAGCTGAACCACAGGGGAAGCCTGAGAATACTGGTGTGGGTAGCCTATCCCTTCTCCAGCGGATCTTCCCAACCCAGGAATCGAACCGGGGTCTTAAAAGCCTCTTGATTAGAAAGAGACTTCAGACACGAGGAGTCACACAGACCGGATGGATTTAAATCCCAAGCCTGCTCCACATGCTGTGTGGCCTCCAGCAAATGACTTAACCTCTCTGAGCCTCAGCTTGCTGCTGCTAAGTTGCTTCAGTCGTGTCCGACTCTGTGCAACCCCACAGACGGCAGCCCACCAGGCTCCCCCGTCCCTGGGATTCTCCAGGCAAGAATACTGGAGTGGGTTGCCATTTCCTTCTCCATGACTTAATATCTTTAGCACACAGTCATTATGGCCTCAGGTGCCTAAAAGTTCTAAACAGTGTTACTGGCACTGAATTTCCAACAGAAAAATTATAAATTATAATAGTCTCAAGATTAATACAGTTTATAGCAAGTATTAATAAGAGCAAGTAGTTGTATACTTTTATTCTGTTGCTGACAGGAATAAATATAATTTGTTCTTTCCACAAGAATTTTTCATTTAGGAGGGGTGCTACTTCAAGTAACAAAATATGTGAATGAAAGGGGATTTAACATTAAAGATATTTTAGTAACTCACTTATCCAGACTGTTTGAAGTAGAAGTTTTAGAATTGGTTATTTTAGCTGCTCAGAAATATCAGGACCCTGGGTGGATTTCCCTGCTACTTTGTTGGCTCTACCCTCATGGTCACAAAATGACTATAATACCTCCAAGCCTCTCAGACTATATCTCCTAGGGCATGAAAGAGGAATGTGGGCTTCAGTTTACAGTTTATTCCTTGGAGGGAGGAGACATTAGTGGAACTCCACCTTATCTGCTCACATTTCAGCCATATAGCTGAAGAAAATCAAGGTTTGGTTCACAGTGAAGTGGAGTTGGTAGTGTCTACATCTGGAACTCCTTACTTGACCGTAGCAGAAGCCACATTTATTGGATGTTTTGTGTGACCACTTTTGGGGTAGCTACATATGTACAGAAAGTTCCCAACAAATATCCACAGTAGGTATGATAAGGAGGGTGGGGCCCTAGCACTCAACATGTTTCTCTCCAAAATAACTCCACTTTTAAATAAGGCACCATAGTCAGAGATGTTGAGATGACTTAGGGAATGCCTCAAAAACATCTGATTATCTTCACTTTATCATTAAAGCTAGATCAGTTGGTAAAGAATCTGCCTGCAATGCAGGAGACCTTGGTTCAATTTCTGGGTCGAGACGATCCTCTGGAGAAGGGATAGGCTACCCACTCCAGTATTCTTGGGCTTCCCTTGTGGCTCAGGTGGCAAAGAATCCACCTGCAATGCAGGTGACCTGGGTTTGATCCCAGGCTTGGGAAGATCCCTGAGGGGAAAGGCTACTTACTCCAGTATTCTGACCTGGATAATTCCATGGACTATATCCATGGGATCGCAAAGAGTCAGACACAACTGAGCGACCTGCACTTTCACTTTATCATTAACCCTACTATCAGTATATATTTTATTTAACTATACACTAACTCACTAGAATACCAATGGTATAGACTTTAATATTCAATATTCTTACAATGAGTGAATTTTCTAATATGTGCATTCAGTTCAGTTCAGTCACTTGGTTGTATCCAACTCTTTGTGACCCCATGGACTGCAGCACACCAGGCTTCCCTGTCCATCACCAACTCCCAGAGTCCACTCAAACTCATGTCCATTGAGGTGGTGATGCCATCCAACCATCTCATCCTCCGTTATCCCCTTCTCCTCCTGCCCTCAATCTTTCCCAGCATCAGGGTCTTTTTAAATGAGTCCATTCTTTGCATCAGGTGGCCAAAGTATTGGAGTTTCAGCTTTAGCATCAGTCCTTTCAATAAATATTCAAGATTGATTTTCCTTAGGATGGACTGGTTGGATCACCTTACAGTCCAAGGGATTCTCAAGAGTCATATCCAACATCACAGCTCAAACACATCAACTCTTCGGTGCTCATCTTTTTCCATACATGACCACTGGAACCATAGCTTTGACTAGATGGACCTTTGTTGACAACGTAATGTCTCTGCTTTTGAATATGCTGTCTAAGTTGATCTAACTTTTCTTCCAAGGAGCAAGAATCTTTTAATTTCATGGCTGCGGTCACTATCTGCAGTGATTTTGTCAGTTCAGTTCAGTCGCTCAGTCTTGTCCGACTCTTTGTGACCCCATGAATCGCAGCACGCCAGGTCTCCCTGTCCATCACCAACTCCTGGAGTTCACTCAGACTCACGTCCATCGAGTCAGTGATGCCATCCAGCCATCTCATCCTCTGTCATCCCCTTCTCCTCCT
>NW_011494607.1:15996066-15997289 GCF_000754665.1 Bison bison bison
CTGCATTGGTGCGCTCTTTTGGAATATTTGCCCTTGGAACCTGCCAATATGTAATGAGGAAAACTCAGGACTGATGAACGGCTCCATAGAGATGCTCCAACCAAAACCACAGTAGACACTCATTTGACAGCTAACATCACCTGCCAGACAGGAGACTGAGCAAGCCTCTAAACGATTCCAGCTTAGGTAAGGCTCCAGAGATCAAGGAGCAGAAACAAGCCATCCCTTTTGTGTCCTCTCTGAATTCCTGACCCACAGGAAGCATGAGAAATAATAAGTGATGGTTGTTGTTTTAGACCACATAGTTTTGGAATAATTTATTATATCAATCGATAACTGACACTAATGAAATAGCAACACAAATTTAAAATGAAATGTAAAAATGTAAAATAAAAAGATCTCAAGAACAGGAAGTATATAATTAGGGTATAAATTTATTTCTTACAATAAATCCACAAAAAATCAGGAAATCAAGAAATGCTTCTAGCTGTGATATGCTACATTGAAAGGCAAACCATTCAATACCACGGTAATCCAAGCCCATGACCCAACCAGTAATGCTGAAGAAGCTGAACGGTTCTATGAAGACCTACAAGACCTTTTAGAACTAAAACCCAAAACAGATGTCCTTTTCATTATAGGGGACTGGAATGCAAAAGTAGGAAGTCAAGAAACACCTGGAGTAACAGGCAAATTTGGCCTTGGAGTACAGAATGAAGCAGAGCAAAGGCTAATAGAGTTTTGCCAAGACAACACACTGGTCATAGCAAATACCCACTTCCAACAACACAAGAGAAGACTCTACGCATGGACATCACCAGATGATCAACACTGAAATCAGATTGATTATATTCTTTGCAGCCAAAGATGGAGAAGCTCTATACAGTCAGCAAAAACAAGACTGGGAGCTGACTGTGGCTCAGATCATATACTCCTTTTTGCCAAATTCAGACTGAAATTGAAGAAAGTAGGGAAAACCACTAGACCATTCAGGTATGACCTAAATCAAATCCCTTATGATTATACAGTGGAAATGAGAAATAGATTTAAGAGCCTAGATCTGATAGATAGAGTGCCTGATGAACTATGGACTGAGGTTCATGACATTGTACAGGAGACAGGGATCAAGACCATCCCCATGGAAAAGAAATGCAAAAAAGCAAAATGGCTGTCTGGGGAGGCCTTACAAATAGCTATGAAAAGAAGAGAAGTGAAAAGCAAAG
>NW_011494607.1:15998227-16010936 GCF_000754665.1 Bison bison bison
AGAAAACGAAGATCATGGCATCTAGTCCCATCACTTCATGGCAAATAGATGGGGAAGCAGTGGAAACAGTGTCAGACTTTATTTTTTGGGAGTCCAAAATCACTGCAGATAGTGACTGCAGCCATGAAATTAAAAGACCTTACTCCTTGGGAGGAAAGGTATGACCAACCTAAATAGCATATTCAAAAGCAGAGACATTACTTTGCCAACAAATGTCTGTCTAGTCAAGGCTATGGTTTTTCCTGTGGTCATGTATAGATGAGAGTTGGACTGTGAAGAAAGCTGAGCTCCAAAGAATTGATGCTTTTGAACTGTGATGTTGGAGAAGACTCTTGAGAGTCCCTTGGACTGCAAGGAGATCCAACTAGTCCATTCTGAAGGAGATCAGCCCTGGGATTTCTTTGGAAGGAATGATGTTAAAGCTGAAACTCCAGTACTTTGGCCACCTCATGCGAAGAGTTGACTCATTGGAAAAGACTCTGATGCTGGGAGGGATTGGGGGCAGGAGGAGAAGGGGATGACAGAGAATGAGATGGCTGGATGGCATCACTGACTGGATGGACATGAGTTTAAGTGGACTCTGGGAGTTGGTGATAGACAGGGAGACCTGGCGTGCTGCGATTCATGGGGTCACAAAGAGTTGAACACAACTGAGCGACTAAACTGAACTGAACTACAATCACTAAATAAAGTGGGGGACTTCCCTGGTAGTCCAGTGGTTAAGACTCCTCACTTCCAATGCAGGGCGCTCAGGTTCTATCCCTGGTTGGGAAAATAAGAGCAGCTTGTTTCAAGCCACAACTAGAAAAGTAATTAATTAATTAATTAAAAATCACCTTAATAATATTAAATAAAGTGACTTTGTTAGATAGAATGGGAGGGTAGCCATGGGCATAGACTGGTTAGATAAATCTCCCACTTTGGGAGTCCCCCTCTGCCACAGTTATTTATGAAACCTCGAACACCCAGGTGGCACTAGTGGTAAAGAACCCACCTGTTAATGCAGGAGACATAAGAGACAAGAGTCTGAATACTGGAAGATCCCCTGGAGGAGGGCGTGGCAGTCCACTCCACTATTCTTGATTAGAGAATCCCATGGACAGAAGAGCCTGGCAGGGACAGAAGAGCCCATAGGATTGCAAAGAGTCAGACAACTGAAGCAATTTCACACACACATACACACAATCACACACACAACCTTGAACAAATAACCTTTATGAGTCTGTTTTCTTAAATGAAAAAGATGTATTTGGGAGAATTAAATGAGATGATTCATGTTAAATACTTAGCCTAAGGCCTGACCTGATTAGTGCTGTAGCTACCATGAAATACTTGGAGAGCAGCAGCATGGCCCTAAATTATCTCCATCTATAAAGCTGCTGCTTAACTCATAGATTTTAGAGAGATAGAAATAGTTAGTCCTTTCTATGAACATGCTATCCGTGAAGTTAAAGCATCTTCTTTCACATTTTCTAATTCCTAATTAATTGCTCAAAATCACTTGTTGAAAATAATCATGGAATCAAGAAGTGCAATTGCTGCTAAACAGATGAAGAATGAGATTTCCATTTATTATTTTATGGAATTTATGGAATTTGATGGTATTAAATATTATTTCAGATGATGCCTTCCTTGCTGGAGAGGCAATATCACCTTGCCATTTTTGCATGACTATCAGATGATGTCTTTTTCTACATGCTATTTGCTATTTTAGAGAACAAGTGAAGTCAGGAATCAAAAAAAAAAATCTAAAATACAGGGATGGAAGAAGAAAGTTGGCTCTTATTCTTCCGTTTCAGTTATTGCATATCTGTGGTCTAAACTCAGTAAGCCAGCAGGTTAATAAACAGCTTTAAGCAGCCATGGCCTGCTACTGATGGCCAGAGAGGATCCTAGGAATTTGATTCAACTTATACAAACATCTTCAGTTGTACTTCCCTGAATGATTTGAGATGTGAACAAAAAGGGAGGTTGACTTCTAGTAAGAAACAGGCACACATTTGGAACCGTGCATTTTCACTATATCATTCTGCTACTTTAAGGGCATCAGCAAAGAATGCCATCTGAGGACATTTATAAAATAAAGAGCATCTTTCTAAGATTTAATGCAGATTCTTATCTGTGTCTTACCTGTCTTGCTGTTCCTAGCACATTACATGATTCCTAGATCACAAGAGGCACTCAGTAAAGGTCGGCTGAACTGAATTTAAGTACCAGGTCAGAAAGTAGTCTCAAAACCTTCAGAAGAATACTCTACAGGCCATTGAGCATAAAGAAGTGATGTTTCTCCCCCAAGTGCAATAAAGCTTCACTACACCTTCTGTTGTACTTTTCTCTCTCCCTCCAGGCCTTTTCCAGCTAAGATGGCACAGTGCAGCTTGGTGTGTGCATGTTCAGTTGCTCAGTTGTGTCCAACTCTTTGCAACCCTGTGGACTGTAGTTCACCAGGCTCCTCTGTCCACAGAATTTCCCAGGCAAGAATACTGGAGCAGGCTGCCATTTTCTCCTCCAGGGGATATTCCTAATCCAGGGACTGAACCCACGTCTCCTGTATTGCAGGTGGATTCTTTACTGTTGAGCCACCAGGAAAGCCCATAGCATGGTAGATGAGTGGAAAATCTCCACAGCATGATGGTCAAGTTCAAATCCCAGCTCTGCCACTTTTCTAGATGTGTTATCTTGCGCAAGGTTACTTAACTTCTCAGCACCTTAGTACATCATTTGCAAATGAAGAATAACAATACCTACCTGTTGGGGTTATTGTAAGGAATAAATCCATAAGAATTTGCCAAGTAAACAGATTGAAGTAAGCATAGGATAAACAGCCAATAAATGACAATTGTAATGATAGGCATCTGATCTGTTATTGTCCGAGGCACGCAGCCCAGGCAAGGTCTTAGTTCCCCTCTCCCTTGCCACCCTGGTTAAGAAGACACACAGATGTTACAGCAGAGAATGCTCTTTGCACTCACATGCTCTGAGAAGGATGACTGGAAAGGATCTTGTTTCCACCAGAACTCTAATCAGTGTGGTGAATGGAGAATCACACTGATGGTCCTTAGAAGGCCCAACTGTGAACAAAAACAGTCTTATTTTATTTCATGGGCAGTTATTTTCCTGCCACTTTGAATTTAATTAATGCCAAACATGCCCTGAAAATTCAACAAGTCCTTGATTTTTGTCAGCAAATTAGGTTATCTTGCCAGGCTTCCCCCAAATCATCACTAGCCACACTCAGGAACACCTCCTTTAATGGCAACCCACTCCAGTACTCTTGCCTGGAGAATCCCACAGACGGAGGAGCCTGGTGGGCTACAGTCCATGGGGTCTCAAAGAGTCGGACACGACTGAGCGACTTCACTCATATAATGTATTAGAAATGCTTGAAATGCTGCCATCTAGAGACAAGTATTTAGTAAACTATACGAAGGCAGTGATGGTGAAAGACTGCAAAAAATAGAACTTGGACATGCATTCCAAATATCATTTTAAAATTCTATAAAGTAAATTGGTTATTTATCTATTTTATATAAAATAAATAGGATCAAGCAAAAAAGGTGAAAGTAATTCAAAGCAGAAATAAATAGCATCCTTCATAATTAATATTTTTAAAGCAGTTGTCTATCACAGGCAATGCACTAGAATAATCCTTCACTCAGAACACAATGGGAATGAACAGGAGTCAGAACATCTTGATTTTCAGTCTATCGCCCATGCCTGGGGGTCAGAGTCCCACGTGCCGTGCCCAGATAAACCATGTACTTCTTCAGGAGAAGAGAGACCAGATGGTGTATGCATGAGGTAGTTCCAAGAGCCTCAGCACCTCTCTCTGTCCCTCTCTGTGCACATACCTTTGGGTAAACTATTGTTAGCATTCAAGGATTGACTTTACACAGTGGAGGATAGGACATAAGCAACTAGTTACATTCTTTGGTTATAATTAGAAATTTCATGAAGAACAGAAGAAAAAGTTTTTTGTTATTTTCATCCCACAGGAAAGAATGTTTCCTAATACTATCCCTTAGGTAAAGAGAAAAACTCCAACCATAAATATATCAAAGTTTTCTACATTTTCCATTATTTTGTGACCAGTGTTTCCTTTCTAGCCTTCAAATCTCTCTTGCTGACATGTTGCTTTTGGCAACTGTTACTGTTTCTTATTCTTGTTAATGGTATGGACCTAACAGAAGCAAAATATATTAAGAAGAGGTGGCAAGAATACACAAAAGAACTATTCAAAAAAAGTCTTCATGACCCAGATCATCATGATGGTGTGATCACTCGCCTAGAGCCAGACATCCTGGAAGGCAAAATCAAGTGGAACTTAGGAAGCATCACTATGAAAAAGCTAATGGAGGTGCTGGAATTCCAGTTGAGCTATTTCAAATCCTAAAAAATGATGCTGTGAAAGTGCTGAACCCAATATGCCAGCAAATTTGGAAAACTCAGCACTGAGCACAGGACTGAAAAAGGTCAGTTTTCATTGCAATCCCAAAGAAAGGCAATGCCAAAGAATGTTCAAACTACCGCACAATTGAACTCATCTCACATGCTAGTAAAGTAATGCTCAAAATTCTCCAAGCCAGGCTTCAGTAATACGTGAACCATGAACTTCCGATGTTCAAGCTGGTTTTAGAAAAGGCAGAGGAACCAGAGATCAAATTGCCAATATCTGCTGGATTATGGAAAAAGCAAGAGAGTTCCAGAAAAACATCTATTTCTGCTTTATTGACTATGCCAAAGCCTTTGTGTGATCCACACATAGACTGTGGAAAATTCTGAAAGAGATGGGCACACCAGACCACCTGACCTGCCTCTTGAGAAACCTATATGCAGGTCAGGAAGCAACAGTTAGAACTGGACATGGAACAATAGACTGGTTCCAAATAGGAAAAGGAGTATGTCAAGGCTGTATATTGTCACCCTGCTTATTTAACTTACATGCAGAGTACATCATGAGAAACGCTGGACTGGAAGAAACACAATCTGGAATCAAGACTGCCGGGAGAAATATCAATCACCTCAGATATGCAGATGACACCACTCTTATGGCAGAAAGTGAAGAGGAACTAAAAAGCCTCTTGATGAAAGTGAAAGAGGAGAATGAGACAGTTGGCTTAAAACTCAACATTCATAAAACGAAGATCATGGCATCTGGTCCCATCACTTCATGGGAAATAGATGGGGAAACAGTGGAAACAGTGTCAGACTTTATTTTGGGGGGCTCCAAAATCACTGCAGATGGTGACTGCAGCCATGAAATTAAAAGACTCTTACTCCTTGAGAGAAAAGGTATGACCAACCTAGATAGCATGTTGAAAAGCAGAGACATTACTTTGCCAACAAAGGGTCCGTCTAGTCAAGGCTATGGTTTTTCCTGTGGTCATGTATGGATGTAAGAGTTGGACTGTGCAGAAGGCTGAGCACCGAAGAATTGATGCTATTGAACTGTGGTGTTGGAGAAGACTTTTGAGAGTCCCTTGGACTGGAAGGAGATCCAACCAGTCCATTCTGAAGGAGATCAGCCCTGGGATTTCTTTGGAAGGAATGATGCTAAAGCTGAAACTCCAGTACTTTGGCCACCTCATGCAAAGAGTTGACTCATTGGAAAAGACTCTGATGCTGGGAGGGATTGGGGGCAGGAGGAAAAGGGGACGACAGAGGATGAGATGGCTGGATGGCATCACTGACTCGATGGACGTGAGTCTGAATGAACTCTGGGAGTTTGTGATGGACAGGGAGGCCTGGCGTGCTGCGATTCATGGGGTCGCAAAGAGTCGGACACGACTGAGCGACTGAACTGAACTGGGAACTGTCCTGCCACCTCTGGGTGTGTCATTTAGCTTGCAGATTGGGGATCAAGGTTTAGTTGAATTTGACTTGTCATCTTGGACACATTTGCTTTTATTCGGTTTATGGTATGCCCTTGCGCTGTGTCGTTCTGCCAAAAGCTGTTCGCTGTCCCCTTCCCTCCTGTTTCATGCTCTTTTCCTGAGCCCCATCCAGGCCCACAATGTTGCCTCTACAATCTTCTGGAGGGACAACCAGAAAATAGCTGGCCCTTGGGAGGGAAATGCTGTATAATATCCAATCCCTCTAGATATTCAGGCCTTCATTTTCCATGTTTCCTACAACATGTGCAACATCAGCATCTCTCAGTGAACCCACTAGGGCAGGAGACAGGCACAGAACACCTGTTAAAAGTCCATGTGTTGGCATCCCTTCAAAGGCAATTGGGCTCCCAGGGATAATGTTTGCCACTTTGGGAATTAGCCCTGCAGGCTGTTTGGGCCCAAACCCTTACTACCCTTCTCCAAAAGTTACAAACACACCCCCAGATCAAATCTCCACTCCACTTTTATGGAACATCTGTTCTGTTGCCTCTTATCAATTTGTTCTTAAGTCACTTACTAACTCCTACAAACAGGACCCTGCCCCCTTGAAGGCCAACATCACTCCACCTACAGGAACAGATAACCCACTCCTTTGTCATTACTTCTGTTATAACCTAAAGTGGGTTTATGACAATCAAATGTTTACCATTGCAAACACCCTAAACTGCTCTTATGGAGGACTAGAAGAGGAAATCAATGACTTACATTCCCTCAGAGCAGTAACAGGATAAGGCTTATGGCTGCTTCACCAGGTTTCCCATCTCAGGGCACAGGCTTGGGTTGCTTTACATCTTGATAACTATTCCCATCTGTAGTGAACAAACTGGCAATAAATTAAAATTACAACCCCTTAATCCTACCCAGCACTTGTCACACTGAAGACCTTAACTCCAGCCTGGGGGTACCAAGAAGTTGACCTGCCTCGACCTGCCTAGGGATCTGGTCCCTGGGAGGTTGTCACGCCTCAACCTGCTCAGGGATCTGCCAGTCCGGGGGGTCCCAGGAGGTCAATCTGCCTTGTCCTGCCTAGGGATCTGGTCCTCAAAATGTTGTCACACCTCAACCTTCTCGGGGATCCACCAGTCCAGAGTCCCAGGAGGTCGACACGCCTTGACCTGCCAGGGACCCAATTCTTAGGAGGTCGACCTGCCTCACCCTGCTTGGGGATTCAATCTCCAGGAGGCTGTCACGCCTCAGCTTGCCTGGGGATCTGCACCCTGATCCAGGGATGCCTGGCTCTCAGGCTGCAACAGTACTGGGTAGGATACGTTTCAAAAAGACTCACCCCTAAGGAAGTCCACCCATGGAAATAGAAGGAAGCCTATTATTTCTGGGACTGTGCCTAGTCTCAGCAATAACTCAGGAGCCCAATGAGAACCCCATTGCCTTTCTGAAAAAGCTAAAATAGGCCCTCTAAAAGTTTACCAATCTGGACTTAGACTCTTATGAGGGACAGGTGATTTTAAAGGACAAATTCCTGTCCCAATATGCATCAGACATCAGGATAAAGTTACAACAGCTACAGTAACAGGACCCTGCTGCCTCTTTAGATGAGATGGTCCAGACAGCCACCAACACCTTTTATAACAGAGAACAGGAGAGGGAGGCCAAGGCCCAGGAAAGGGAAAAAGGGAAAGAGATAAGGCATGCCCAGATACTGGCTGCCCTCCAGGGAAGCCCTATGGCAAACCCCAAGTCCTTGAAGGACAAGGCATCAGGCAAGTGCCTAATCTGTAGATAGGTGGGGCATTGGGCCAAAGAGTGTCCAAGTCGTGACAAATTTCCTAAAATGGCTTGCTACAAATGCCATCAATTGGGACATTGGGTGGCACTCTGCCCTTGCAACCCAAGAGCCTCAAGGTCAAGTGCCAAGCCTTCCTTCACGATGGTTCAACGGCACTGAAGCGGCCCACTCCAGCCAGCCCACCTGTCACAGATAACCATCACAGTGCTGGAGCCAAGGGTGCAACTGGATGTGGCAGGTAGGTCTGAGAATTTCTTGGTTGACACAGGGGCTACTTACTCTTCCTGACCTCCTACTCTGGAGCCTTCTCCTCCCAAACTTGTACCATTTTGGCTGCTATAGGAAAAACAATTACTAAGCACTACTTCATTGCTGGGATGAACAAACATTTTCCTACAAGTTTCTGGTGGTCCCTGAGTGTCCAACTCCCTTATTGGGAAAATATCTTTCCTCCCTTTGAAATCTTACAGCTATTGCAATCCTGATAAAAGATGCCTTAAAACTCTCTCTTAGGGGCAAACTATTTTTATCAACCACCAAGTGAAACAATTCCTAAAATGGGAAAGGCCATTAATGGATGTCTGATCAAAGAGTCCTAAGATATCAAGTAGTGCTGATGGAAAACCCAGGCCTCACTGTATCCCCTTGTGAGGGTCTTAACCCTGCCACCCTCCTGCCTACCCCCGAGGGCCCTCTCCCCTTTCTGGACAAAACCATGAGAGGGATTGTCAGAAGATCCTCTGACCAATCCTGAGGAAACCTGGTACACTAATGGAACCAGCTTTGTCTTCGATGGAAAAAGAAGAGCCGGATATGAAGTAGTCTGTAATTTTGAGACCATAGAGGCTGAACCTTTGCCACCAGGTACTTCAGCCCAATTAGCTGAGCTCATAGCCCTGACTCAAGCTTTAGAGCTGGGAAAAGGAAAAAGAGTAGCCATTTATACTGACTCCAAGTGTGCCTTTCTGGTGCTACATGCACATGCTGCTATTTGGAAAGAAAGAGACCGCTTGACCACCCGAGGGTCCCCAGTCAAATAAGATGAGCGAATCCTTAGGCTCTTGGAGGCAGTCCATCTGCCCGCTGAGGTTTCAGTCTCCCACTGTAAAGGACACCAAAAAGGGAACACAGAAGTGGCACGAGGGAACCAAGCAGATGATCAGGCAGCTAAGAGAGCACCATTACATAACAGTGACTTAATAGGGGTTGCCACCTTAGTTCCACACATTAATTTTCTAGAAACTCCTTCATATGCTGAAGGTGAAACTCTTAAAGCTAAGAGTGGGGTCTTTCAAGAAGATCATATGGGGTGGTTCCAAAAGGAGGGACTCCTTTTTATGCCTGGGAACCTCCAGTGGAAATTAATTAACTCCTTACATGCCACCACTCATTTAGGGGAGAAGACCCTCCAAAGATTGCTAGAAAGGTCTTTCAGAGGAACAGGGCTCCAAACGACTATAAGGTAAGTGATCTCCTCTTGTCCCACTTGCCAATTAAACAGCCCACAAGGAGCTCGAAGACCCCAGCTGGCCCAGCCTATCCAACGACATGGGACGTACCCAGGAGAAGACTGGCAGATGGACTTCACCCAGATGCCAGTTTCTTGAGGGTATAAATACCTATTTGTCATGATAGATACATTCACAGGATGGATTGAAGGCTTTCCCACCTGGATTGAGAAGGCTGAGGAGGTGGTAAAAAAAAAAACTGCTCCATGAAATCATTCCTAGATTTGGTCTGCCTGGGTTTTACAAAATGACAATGGGACATCATTTGTTTCTAAAGGTCACCCAAGTGAAAGTGAAAGTGAAGTCTCTCAGTTGTGTCCAACTCTTTGCGACCCGTGGACTGTAGCCCACCAAGCTCCTCCATCCATGGGATTCTCCAGGCAAGAATACTGGAGTGGGTTGCCATTTCCTTCTCCAGGGGATCTTCCCGACCCAGGGATCAAACCCAGGTCTCCCACATTGTAGGCAGACACTTTAACCTCTGCACCACCAGGGATGCCCTTAAATACAAGAATACAGTTTCTCAGAAAACTTCCTATAGAGACACAGAACTTCAAAAGGAAAAGGTAACCCAAGGGGTCTCTAAAGCATTGGGCATTACTTATTATCTCCATTGTGCCTGGAGGCCTCAATCTTCAGGAAAAGTAGAAAGAGCCAACCAATTCTTAAAATCAGTGATAAAAAATATAACCCAGGAGACCTCCCTGGAATGAAAGGGGGGTTTACCAATAGCTCTCCTCTGCACCCCTATTGTCCCTAAGGAACAGGTTGGTCTTAGTCCTTATGAGATGTTATATGGGAGACCTTTTGTTTATGTCAATGACCTCTTCCTAGATCCAGAGGTTCATACCCTCCAGTCTTATACCATGGCCACTGGGTAATTCCAACAGGATATATGCTTGTGGGGTGTCAACCAGGACCCAAAAGATTTTAAAGAGTCACCACTATATGCTCCAGGGACTCAAGTCCTAATTAAAATCTGGAAAGATGGGTCCCAAAGGCTCAACTCCAGCCCACATGGAAGGGCCCCTACCCTGTAATACTTTCTACCCCCATAGCAGTCAAGGTACAAGGACACAACTCCCAGATTCACTACTCCCAAGTCAAGCCATGGAAAAAGACAGAAGAGAACACTCAATACACCTGTGAGCCCCTGGGAGATCTCAGATACCTATTCAGAATTACAAATGAGTGCCTTTCTTATGAACACCCCAAAAATTAAGTTTCTGGAGATAAGATTTCTCAGGATATCTCTAAAAGCCAACACAGCTTGGCAGGGGTTGTACACCAAAATAGACAGGAGATAGATCTCCTGATCCCTGAGCAAGGAAGGACTTGAGCCATCTTGAATGAGATGTGTTGTTTCTGGGTAAATACCTCCAGCTAAGTTAAAGCAAGTCTCACAGTCCTCAAGAAAAACATTCAGACCATACAGGATCTCAAAGAACAAGCTGGAGAGTTCTTGGGGTGGCTACAATCTCTCTTTGGGAGATCTTTCTGGAGATGGGAATTTGGAGTTGGCTAATGCCCCTACTTGGAAAAGGCAATGGCACCCCACTCCAGTACTCTTGCCTGGAAAATCCATGGACGGAGGAGCCTGGTAGGCTGCAGTCCATGTGGTCGCTAAGAGTCAGACACGGCTGAGTGACTTCATTTTCACTTTTCACTTTCCTGCATTGGAGAAGGAAATGGCAACCAACTCCAGTGTTCTCGCCTGAAGAATCCCAGGGACGGCGGAGCCTGGTGGGCTGCCATCTATGGGGTCGCACAGAGTCGGAAACGACTGAAGCAACTTAGCAGCAGCAGCAATGCCCCTACTAGTCCTTGTTATGACCATATTGATGCTGCTTGTGATTGCTCCACGTATTATCAATTGTCTAACCTCTTTTGTCTCTGCCCAGGTCAACAAGTTACAACATGCAGTGTCAGTTAAACAAGGATATATAAAACTACAGCTGACCACAGAAAATATCACTCACCTTTAGATAGACACAGCTATAAGGACTCTGAGGCTTGAGAATAGCAAGAGGGGAAGGCCCAATGCCCCTCACCATCCCAGTTCAGCAGGAAGTAGCCAGAGAGACCTTGATGCCCCTATTCCCAAAGAATTGGGCCTCCTTTCTCTTGAGGGGGGAATGTTAGGTGGTTAGAATAGGAAAAAGGAGTCCAAAATGGCAGTGACTAACAGACAAAGAAGAGGAAAGCCCACAAAAATAGAACAAAAGAAAGTCCGAGGACCTGAGTAAGGACCTCAGGTAAAACAAACAGCCCTCCTAGCTAGCCCAATTTCCATAGGGTAGGCTCAGTAGAAAGAGAAAAAACATATAAAAAGAGGAGCCAAAACTGAGCCAGGGGCTTCTCTTCTCTTCACGTCTTTTGGGTCGGCTCACCCTCATCCCTTGAGGATATATTTTCCTTTACTTTCTAAATAAAACTGAGCTGTAACATGGAGCTGTAACACTGGTCCGTCCAAGAGCTGTAATGCTGGTCCATCTGTCACTTCAAATATTTGTTGCAATGAGATAGAACCGAGGGTATTACACACTCACCCAACAACTGGAAAAGGTCAGTTTTCATTCCAGTCCCAAAGAAAGGTAATGCCAAAGAATAGTCAAACTCCCACACAATAGTACTCATCTCACATGCTAGTAAAGTAATGCTCAAAATTCTCCAAGCCAGGCTTCAACAGTACGTGAATCATGAACTTCCAGATGTTCAAGCTGGATTTAGAAAAGGCAGAGGAACCAGAGATCAAATCACCAACATCCACTGGATCATTGAAAAAGCAAGAGAGCTCCAAAACATCTACTTCTGCTTTATTGACTATGCCAAAGCCTTTGATTGTGTGGATCACAACAAACTGTGGGAAATTCTCAAAGAGATGGGAATACCAGACCACCTGACCTGCCTCCTTAGAAATCTGTATGCAGATCAACTAGCAACAGTTAGAACTGGTCATGGAACAGACTGGTTCCAACCAAGGAAGGGAGTATGTCAAGCCTGTTTACTGTCACCCTGCTAATTGAACTTATATGCAGAGTACATCATGACAAATGCTGGACTTGATGAAGCACAGCTGGAATCAAGATTGCCAGGAGAAATATCAATAGCCTTAGATGTGCAGATGCCACTACCCTTATGACAGAAAGTGAAGAAGAACTAAAGAGCCTCTTCATGAAATTGAAATAGGAGAGTGAAAAAGTTGGCTTAAAATTCAACAGTCAGAAAACTAAGATCATGGCATCTGGTTTCATCACTTCATGGCAAATAGATGGGGAACAGTGGAAACAGTGACAGACTTTATTTTGGGGTGGAGGAGCTCCAAAATCACTGAATATGGTGACTGAAGCCATGAAATTAAAAGACACTTGTTCCTTGGAAGAAAAGTTATGACCAACCTAGACAGCATATTAAAAAGCAGAGACATTACTTTGCCCACAAAGCTCTGTCTAGTCAAAGCTATGATTTTTCCAGAAGTCATGTATGGATGTGAGAGTTGGACTATAAAGAAAGCTAAGCACCAAAGAATTGATGTTTTTGAACTGTGGTGTTGGAGAAGACTC
>NW_011494607.1:16011036-16012069 GCF_000754665.1 Bison bison bison
AAGCACCAAAGAATTGATGTTTTTGAACTGTGGTGTTGGAGAAGACTCTTGAGAGTCCCTTTGACTGCAAGGAGATCCAACCAGTCCATCCTAATGGAAATCAATCCTGAATATTCATTGGAACGACTGATGCTGAAACTGAAACTCTAATACTTTGACCACCTGATGCAAAGAACTGACTCATGTGAAAAGACCCAGATGCTGGGAAAGTTTGAAGGTGGGAGGAGAAAGGGACAGCAGAGGATGAGATGGTTGAATGGCATCACCAACTCAATGGACATGAGTTTGAGTGGACTCCAGGAGTTGGTGTTGGACAAAGAAGCCTGGTATGCTGCAGTCCATTGGGTCACAAAGAGTCAGACACAACTGATCGACTGAACTGACTGACTGACTTATACAAATTTTAAAAGACGTTTCTCTTAAAATTCTGTGTTGCTGTGATGACACCTATTTCCACCTGAACTTAACTGTTCTCAAATAGGTTCTGCTTAAGACTCAGAACTGATAAGGGCTCAACAAACCTGGATGTTTTACTTATACATTGTTCTCCTAATCTATGTTAATGAATCTATACACTTATGTGGAAACCTGCCTTTCTTGAAGATTCGTGTCAATGGTTTTATGGCCCGGGGTGACTCGCCTGTTGCCAATATTATCTCAAAATGCATGTTGTGGGTGAGGGGCCTGGTGCCACTGAGTTTTGGGACATCTCCTTTATCTAATTAACAGCTGGCTGATAGGTATATAGCACTGCTAAAGACTAGCAGAGGAGAAGGCAATGGCAACTCACTCCAGTACTCTTGCCTGGAAAATCCCATGGATGGAGGAGCCTGGTAGGCTGCAGTCCATGAGGTCGCTAAGAGTCGGACATGACTGAGCGACTTCACTTTCACTTTTCACTTTCATGCATTGGAGAAGGAAATGGCAACCCACTCCAGTGTTCTTGCCTGGAGAATCCCAGGGACGGCCGGGCCTGGTGGGCTGTCGTCTATGGGATCGCACAGAGTCGGATACGACTGAAGCGACTTAGCAG
>NW_011494607.1:16012169-16028521 GCF_000754665.1 Bison bison bison
TGGGGTGGCACAGAGTCGGATACGACTGAAGCGACTTAGCAGCAGCAGCAGCAAAGGCTAGCAGGGGAGCACTCTTTCTGCCCCCTTCTGATGTCTATGTTAGAAGCTTTCTCTCTCTTTTATACTTTAATAAAACTTAATTACACAAAAGTTCTGAGGGATCAAGCCTCATCAGTGGTCTCAGATTGAATTCTTCTCCTCTGGAGGCCAAGAATCCTGGTGTATTTCATGGCTCAGCAACAACCTTTCAGTAGGACATCTCTAAAGCATTGAGAGATACAGATAAAAGTCAACATGTGAATATTTGCATATTCATCCTTCACATTTATAGGTGGGAAGCTTTCATTTCATGGAAATTAAAATTTTATTCATGTGAAATCTCAGAACAAGAAGAGGATGGATGACAGAATAAACTATTTTATCTCTGAATGGCTACTGTTTTACTCTCATACTCTAAATGGCTATTCTTAAATAGTTAAGAATATTTATCTTAGAATTATCTGTGGTGGTAATGGTCTGGCCAAGAACATGTCCAGATTCTAAAATGCAGGATACTTTTTGCAGGAGAATTTTCCCTGATTTCTTTTAATGTTTCTTCTAAAGCAATGTAAGAGCAGAAAGTAATTCAAAAATCATGTCTTAGAAATGACTAAACTTTGCATATAAAATTATCCTGATGCACACCACTCATTCATCTAAGGTCAGTAATTCTAACCATCTACAGTGTTTCCAAATAATATTAGGTTTGTAGAATTCTGGATAATAGTAAATGATCTCTTCATTCACCAAATCTTA
The DNA here is from genome assembly GCF_000754665.1 of Bison bison bison. NCBI lineage: Eukaryota > Metazoa > Chordata > Mammalia > Artiodactyla > Bovidae > Bison > Bison bison. The sequence continues at coordinate 16,012,965 of NW_011494607.1, forward strand.
GTAACCTCATGTGATTCAAAACAATATGTAAATGCTAAAAATTAAAAGAAATCAGAATTGAATGGGTTCCTAGAGTTTGCATTCATAACTGTATGATAAATCATATCTAGTCTAATGATTACCAAATTTTTCCATGAAATGCTCTAATATGTAGTGTGATCATATCATTGCACTGCAAAGTCCTATCCATACTGCTCCCAGGACTTCCTTTGATAGAGCTTCCTTGATATACCAGGATGATATATACAAGGTAGAGTAGAATTCATAGAAAATTTAATTGACTAAGATGCCCATTAGCATCATGGAAGCAGGTGATACAATATCACAAGGAAAGCTCAAAAGAATATATTTTTCTCTAAAATGTTTTTACATTAAAATATCTTCTTAAATTCTCTTCCAGTCTGGCCCCTAACTCCACTTCCAATATTTCACAGTAAACAAATTTAGCCACTATCAAAAAAGAGTTTTTGATACTTCTTTTTCAAGAGTTTCATCTAATGTGCTTATCTGGCAGGGTACTATATTGCCAATTAGCACTATAAAGTTTCCAGGTTATGCAGGTGTTCTAGATATTTTGGTACCTGAATTACATAAATCTTTCACAGCAAACATGATAAAAATGTGTTTCCACTTTATCACAAAGATGATTGAAATAAGCCTGAAGTCAAAATGAAATACAGAATGAAAGTCTCTATGGAGGCATTAATAATTTATTTTTATTTAAAAAAAAAGATTAAGTTTTTATGGATAGCTTCTATCCCCCATGAACAAAGGAGAGTTAATGAAGATGCACCAATGAAGACGTTAAAATTCCAAGCCCTTTCTCCTAGGAACCCAGGGCAGTTCATCCAAAAGGAGTTCTAGGCTGTTAGAGGATACAACTATATGATTACTAATAGATCATAACTGAGGTCACATAGATTTCCTCAACCAAAAAGTAACAGATACTCAACAATGTGTATAGTCTCATTGAAACAGTTCCACAATTAATATTAACATTTCCTTATTGGTTTAGAGTTGGTGATGGACAAGGAAGCCTGGCGTGCTGTGATCCATGGGATCGCAAAGAGTCGGACACGACTGAGTGACTGATCTGATCTGATCTGATTGGTTTATTAAAGGTAGACTATCATAAATGTACTTACTCTTTTCCACAGACAACTTTGCTTTATTCAACTCCTCCTCTGAGTATACTAAGGGCAAAATAAGAGGAATCTTCTCCCCTCCTGTCCTTGCAACTCTTCACACTCAGACTAATCTGTTTTCATGAACTATGTCTGCCATGTGACTTTTCCCCTCAAACAAAACCAGTGGCTTCCTGGTGGAAGCTGAAGCAACCTATCCTACCTTCAATGCCTCCTATAGGCCTTGTCCAGCCTGCATTTCCTGCCTTAGAGCCTGGTGCATGGCCATTCAAAGTCTCTCTTCTAGTTGGGCTTGTCTGGCCTTTCAAGCACATGTGAGTCACTGTGGCACAGTATTGTTCCCCAATTTTCTTTACTTGGAATGAGTTCTCATCCTTTTCCCTACCATCTGAACCTTACCCATGATTTCAGGTTCAGAGAAAGTCACACGTTCTCTCTGAAGTTCTTCCTTATCAGAGCATTTCACAGTCCCTATACTTATTAGTGATTTGTATTGTGTTTATTATCTTTGCTAGCCAATTAATATCTATCCTATTCCTTGGATTTTTAATTAAATACTTGAATATTTATATATCTTTCTTCACATAAATTTGACTTTAATAAGGAAAGAGACACTTTTAATATTGCTTTTGAATTTAATTGTCCTTCCCCAGTGTATAGTGCATAGCAGGTATTCAGCAAATTCTTAATTCATTCAAAATAAACTCAAAGAGCAGCATGAGGGGTTCATGCTACATATAAAGCATCCCTTTACAGAGAAACCTGCTAAGCATTGCTCTAAGTTTCCAAGAGGAATATTATCCCCTGGGTGTCATTAAAAATAGATACATGCTATTTTGTGCTGGATGATATAAAGGAAAGTAATAACTCAGGAAATAGATAACCAGAGGTGCATTAGCCCCAGTTCTCCTGTTTCATTATTCTTTGGCTATTTCAATGCTTTCCAGACTGTAAACATCCAAAAGAAAGATAATTTAGTACCTGGATGTGTGCTTTCATTTCCAGTGTGCACAGAATGAAGTAAACCAGCAACAACAGGGAGTTCTACCTGTAGTTTAAAGTTAAGCCTGACAAATCCGTCAAAGCTCTAACATATACAATACAGCAATATCACATTACATCAGATAATCTTCACACTATACAACTTCTCCTGAACAACAATAGCAAGCACCTACTACCAGTGCATTTCTCCCTTTCATCCTTTTAATTCCATCTTTACTGTCATCAATGTTGCCTTTTGATTGGTCCAGTAGACCATTTAAATGTAATGCAATTACATTAAATGATGAATAAATAATGAGTCTTCTATTCATGATAGTGTGGGTGCTGTGTGTGTGCATGTGTGTGTGTGCGAGTGTGTGTGTGTGCATTCATGCCTTAACTCGGATCACCGCTCAACTTTAGTTCTTGACCTAGTCTGCACTGTCATCTAGGTTGTATTGCACATCTCAATCTGAACTTCATCCTGGCAAAAACAAAGTTGCCGACACAACAGTTAGAGAATGCATTCCTCCAGCAGAGTGTTGAATCAGGGTGACCCTGAGCCTTCTTTGGATTTTATTTGGAATTAGGCTACAGTCCATGGGTCGCTACAAGTCGGACATGACTGAGCGACTTCATTTTCACTTTTCACTTTCATGCATTGGAGGAGGAAATGGCAACCCATTCCAGAATTCTTGTCTGGAGAATCCCAGGGACGGGGGAGCCTGGTGGGCTGCCGTCTACGGGGTCGCACAGAGTTGGACACGACTGAAGCGACTTAGCAGCAGTAGCAGCAGCTGGCATGGAAAGCAAAAGTGGACTGTCCCAAGGAAAGACATCAACAAGGAAGCAGAGAGAGCCAAGTGCTAGCATGTCTTTGGCCTCTGTGTATCTGTGCACATTGTACGTCATTCATGATAGTTTATCTACAACTTGACTAACTTGGAGTTCTGCTAATAGTGGCAATCTTGACATTTCTTGGTCAGAATTTAGGCAGATGTAAGACTTTCAATTAATGTCTTACTTATTTCTTTTTGTTGATTAGCCTTTGAGATATGTGCTGAATCAGAAACCTAAATAAAGATAATTTTTTAAAATAAAAAAAAGATTAATGCAATTATTGATACGATTGATTGTAATTATACCACTTTACTACTTGGTTTTTATTTGCCCTGGTTTGTTTCTTTGTTTTGTTTTGTTTTTTGATTCTCTGCTCCTTCTTTCTTTCTTTTCTTGGGAGGATGGAGGGGTTAATCAAATAATTTTTATCATTTTATTTTAACTTATATATTGACTTTTTAGTTAGAACTACCATTTGTATTATTTGGTCGTGGTTATCCTAGGGATTAATTACCACACTCTACTTATACTTAATAGTGTGTTAATTAATATAAAATTAGGAATCTTATAAGTGTAAAATTCCATTTGACTATCTCCTCTTTTGTACTATTTTTATTATTTTTTACTTGTACTATAAATTTTCACAAACCTCAGTCAGTTGTATTATAAAGGAAATGAAAGAAGAAAGAAATTGTCTTTTATATTTATGTATATATTTCCCATTTCTTGTTCTCTTCTCCCCTGCAATAGATTCAATTTTCATCAGGTGTTATTTCCCTCTGGCCTGAAGGACGTTCTTTAGAGTTTCTTGAAAGAACAGACCTGATGATAACTAATTCTGTCAGCTTTCATTTATCTGAAAACATCTATATTTTGCTTTTATTTTAGAAGAATATTTTCACTGGATATAGAGCCATAGATGGTAGAGGTATACATATATTATTTCACTACTTTAAAAATGTCATTCTACTGTCCTCAGTCCTCCAATGTTTCTTGTGAGAAAACAGCCACCATTCACATCATTATTCCTGTGTATGGAATGTGTCTTGGTTCTCTGACCACTTTCAAAATTTAAGCTTATGTTGGCTTTTCCAAAACTTTGACTATGACATACCTAAAGTTTGGTTCTCTTTGATTTATCCTGTTTAGAGTGTTCTGAGCTTCCTATCTGTAAATTTATATTTTTCACTCAATTTGGGTCATTAGTTTTTCAAACATTTTCTTCCCCTTCTATGTCTTTTCTTTTTTTGGAATTCATACTAGACATATATTGGATCACTCAATATTATCCCAGAGGCCATTGAAGATGTGGTATTTTCCCGTCTTTGCTTTCCTTCTCATCTTCAGATTAGATAATTTTTATTGACTTGTCTTCTCATTACTGACTTTATTCTGCATCATCCAATATGTTGGTAAGCCAATTTGGTGATTTTTCTTTTTTTTCATTTCAGAAACTGTATTTTTCAAATCTAAAATTTCTTTTTTGAATAGATTTTCTTTCTTTACTGAGATTTCTCATGTTCACTCTTTATAACCATCATTTCCTTTGGGTCATTAAACATGTTTATAAAATCAAGTTTAAAGTCTTCATATGCTAATTTTTACACCTGATTCATGTTGGGGTTTTTTCCCCCTTGATTAAAAGTCACATTCTTCTGCTTTGCATATTTATAGCTTTTATCTCATATCAAGTATTGTGTTCCATTGTAAAATACTGTAATCTATTTTCTTCACTGGAAGATTGTTGATTTTTGTTCTAGAAGAGAGTTAAATTACTGGATGATCACCTAGAACTTGTGGATGCTTATTGTTATGATTTGCTAGGGTAGGTAGTTGAAAAACCCTGGGAGTTTATAAAAATCTTAATTTGAAAGAACTCAGACTCGAAACTCTTTTCTGCTTTGAGAAACATCTAATATCTCTACTCACTTTTTCATCCTTTCAGCTACTACTTTCTAAGTGAGTTTCTTGGAGTCTCCCTCATACTTACATAGTCTAGAAGTCAGCCAAGTATTTGAACAGAGTTCATCTTCATATTATTGTGTCTCCTTGTCTAGGAATTCCTCTTAAAGTGTGTCCTCCCAAATTTTCAGCCACTCTGGCATCCTTGAACACCAACTTTTAATTTCTCAAGCCAGTAGTATTCTGACTTTCTGCTTAAGTCTAGGTGTTCTATATTATGCAGACAGCAGAGAGACTTGTGTAAAAAAAAAGGGGGGGGTTATATAAATGTGAATATCTCCTGTGCATATGAGTGTCTTCTTTTAAGGGTTAAATCCTGTCTCTTTGCTTCTAGTTACTATTCAATGCCTTCAAATTATATACACACAAACATACACACATGTATGTGTTACAGTTGTTACTATGCAAAGGTCAGTCCAATTATCTGCAACAACTGAGATTACTCTTCTAACACCCTTGTATGGCTCTCATTATACCTAGAATTGTAACCAGAATTCTAGATGGCCTTCAGTATCCTACATAATCTGCCCCTGTCTATTTCTTCCACTCCATCTTACCTGCTGTTTTATTTTATTTCAGATATTGTATTCCACTGTAAAATAAAACCAGATCCTCTGTGTTGAATTAAATCGTAAGTAGATTATTAGTTTCATTAAAAGATTCTTGGAAGAGATAAGATTTAGGTCATATGCATTGTACTTTAGAGTTAAGTTTAGTAAGGGCTGTGTTTCAAACATTCAAGACACATTAAAAATAAGTCTGCCTTGAAAAGAAAAGTGAAAATGTTAGTCTCAGACCTGTCCAACCCTTTCCGACCCCATAGACCATAGCCCACCAGGCTCCTCTGTCCATGGGATTCTCTAGGCAAGAATACTGGAGTGAGTAGCCATTCTCTTTTCCAGGGGATCTTCCTGACCCAGGGATGAAACCAGGGTCTCTTGCAATGCATGCAGATTCTTGACCATCTGAGCCATGAGGGAAGCCCAAAGTCTGGCTTAAGAAGCTAATAAAAGGATATTGATTTTCTATTGGAGGTCACTATTTTGATTATGGTTGAGTTGTTTTCAATCTACGTAGTTGTGAATATTCTGTTATAGATTTCACAGTTTAAGTCATTTAAGACAGAGCTGACAGACTTCAAGGAAAAAATGGTGAAATATTTTCCATTCCAACTACCTCTAAAAAGTAACACAGTTAGCATCACAGCTGAGACTTTTTTCGAGTCTCTCAGGGTATATCACACATCTGGTTCAATGGAAAAAATCTAGATTTCCTGATAACTCTAATTAATTTCCATTCATTTATTCATTCAACAAATATTTCTCATGTTGCTGCTGTATGGTAGGCATATACTAGGCACTGGAAATCCAAAAACTGAATGAGGTCAATACAGCCTCTATCCTCATGGAGCTTGATAGCGGATTTCTCACAGTTATCTAGATTTACATATTCTATATACCATTTGTAAGTTGAAAAAGTAGATAATCAGGCACGTAGGAGTGTTACACAAAATACACAAAATAGCTAACTGGATGTGGACCTGAGGGGATTTCCTGTAAAATAAACCCTATGGGCTTTATGATGTGACATTCAAACACCCTGATTCTTACTTTTCTCTCACTTCAGATGCTCTGTTTTTATGGTACATCACCACCATTTTGTAAGAAGCAGTCAGTTTGTCACATTCATGAACAAAAATTTTACTTCCTTTAAAGGATGTTTTCAGTGAGTATGCTTCTGTTGATTTTCAGTGACCCCCCCACTAGGTGCTTCCTTATCCTAAGGCAGAAGCTGAAGCAGAGCGCAGAGGAACCGAAGTAGCATGCTGTCCAGGGATTAAACAACTGAGTGGTTTGGAAATAGTAACTTCCTTGAGCTTCCTAGCTTGAGTCAAAATAATGAGTCCAAGAGATTTGGGGTGAGAAGTTTCTTGGCCCTGATAATATTTTAGTCAGACATAAAATACACCTCATTCTAATTAATTCCCACTGTCCTTCAAAATTAACATCACAATGATATCAAATAACAAAAAGAAAGTGTTGGCAACCAACTGGACGTAGCAACTAAGTTAAACAAGGCTCTAGACTACCTAATGTTCTGCGTAAACTCCCCCTGAAGGGCCCTAAGCTGTTAGCAGCCTCCAGAGGAGGTGTGCTTGCCAAAGAGCTCTGTGAGATGCCAAGAACACTGGAATCAGATCAAGCTGCTGCTTTCTTAGACTCTGGGCACTTCCCAGATTGAACTCTCTCACCAAACCATTATTGGAGATCCTCTTCCTTATTATAATCTCTGGATTTCACAATCGTTTAAAACTGTCAGACCTTGTTTACTTTTTCAGCTTATTTTTTCTCTTATCATTTAACATCCTTCTAATTTCTCCTTATTTTCTCTTTTGCTTCAGGATCTCATGAACCAAAGTTGCGTGTGTGTGTGTGTGTGTGTGTGTGTTTCTCTCATGTGGCCTGCTGGGAATGAAATCAACAAGGATCTCTCATCCATACTTAATTTTCTTCACAGCAGGTGCTGTAGTGCAGCAGGGATTCTGGACAGAAATACAGCAGGGCTTTTGTTGAAGCTGCCATGCTAGTTACTGGAAGATCAATAAATGATTAGAACACCTAACACAGTGAATGATTCCAGTGGAGTTGAAATGAAGATATTGGAAACCACTTAAAATTCATACACACATTTTATGGCTATCAAGATTTCAAACTTAACATGCATAGTACCTAGCCATTTTCTGAATATATTGTTTGAAAGAGATATAAGATTGATTTTTTTTTCTTTATGTTTCACTAAATACACATTGAGAAAGAGAAAAAAAAATTTTTTTAATTGATTTTGGCAATCAATTTGATCAGGTAAAAAGTAAAGAAATTCAGTAAGAGTTCATTTGTCCAGTATTTGTAGATGTAAGGAAATTTTCATGATAGTTTATTTTTTCTAGCATAAAACTTTTAAATTTATAATAATTTGTAGTGTTATATTTATAATATATATAGTTATAAGTATATTTATAATATAATAATCTTCAACCAAAGACCTCAAAATTCCTATAATAATTTCTCTCTTTCTTAAAATCTTAACACTAAATAGAACTTCATCTTTTTCTTGATACAAGAATTCTAGTTACTCATTTGCCTTTGCTCTAACTGTGCCTTTAATTATAATTGTGATTTACAGCTTCTCCACATTTCCATGGTTGATATGTCACAACATCACAAAATGAGTATATTTCAAATTTCCATATCCATACTCAGGTTGTCAACACTGATCAGCAGCCCTTCTCTTTTCCTTGTTCATCTCTCTCTCTTTCATGCAGAATCTGAACTTTCACCTAGTTCCACAGGCTTCCAATTCCACTACCCACTCTCACCTTCTTTGTCTTCCTATTACTTGAGAAAATTGAACCATGAATCTGTCAAGGACTTGTCCATTCCTAACTCAACATGTCAACATCAGCTTCCCTTCCTCAGGGGATGAATGGGCCCTCTCCCTTCAACCTCTGCTCTCCATCTCTCTTCCAGTGTACTGGCAGAATTTCCATCAATTATTTCCCCTAACTTTCCCATCTAAAATCTGTTTTTCCTCTTGACCTAGAAATAGACTTAAGTCTATTGCACCTTTAAAAAAAAAACAAAACAAAACAAAGCAAAACAAAAATTCCCATTGATGCTGTACCACATTTCAAACTCCATTGTTGTTCATATTGATTCCCATTTGTGATGATTTACTTCTTGAGTGTTTTATGATTTTGAATTTTAAGCTCAGTTAATCTAAACCTATAATGTGGGGATCTGAGTTAAGTGTGGATCTTTATAGAGAGTAACTTTATTTGTTTCTGCCAGATGCCCATGGCCACATTATTTTAATTTCCGGGATTTAGATTATGTAAATCCAACTACAGATTCCACATGAAGTTGTGCTTATATTTAGAAATTGTTAAGAAGCACATTCTTTTTGCCCTACCTAGAATAAGAGCCAAGGACAAACAAGTGACCTTGTCATATATCTTTGCTGGTAAGAAGATGTTATTTTCTTAGCCTGTCTTTTCACTGAGCAAATATCCCTTTGAAGGAATTGACTATAGGGATCACTTTGCATAAGTGAAGGTATCGAATTATGAAAACACAAGTCTCCTTGAATCAGAAAATACCTGCTTGCAGTCACAAATCTAACATAGACTTACCATGCCAGATTGCTGCTTTTTCTTTTTTTGTAAACAATGAGGAGTGTTCTTGTGAACTTTAAAATGTTGTTGATTATATCCAGGAGTGCACTTGTAGTAGGTGATCTAGCCCTCGATATTGCTGGAAGCAAAAATCCTGAAGTTTCTCTAGCAGTAAAAATGTGAGTTCTGTCTGTCAAGGTAATGTCAAACTGAAACACTGCAATTATGAGGAGCTCCAAAATACCAAGTTTTATTTATCTACAGAATTAAATATTCATATTATAACTTATTTTCTGGTAGAAAACAAAAAATCATCCATGATTTCTCACCATTATATTAATAGGTAAATATAAAAATCTACATTGCAACAGCTAACTATGTAAATTATGTTTAACATTATTTCCATTTCAAAAGGTGGAGAAAATCAAGCCTTAAAAATTTATGCAGACTGTCTAAAGTCACACAACAATTCAGGGATCAATCAAGTATGTAAATCTAGAAAAGTGAAAGTGAAAGTCACTTAGTCGTGTTCCACTCTGTGATCGCATGGACTGTATAGTCCATGGAATTCTCCAGGCCAGAATATTGGAGTGGGCAGTCTTTCCCTTTTCTGGGGACATTCCCAACCAAGGGATTGAACCGAGGTCTCCAGCATTTGAGGCGTTTTCTTTAACAGCTAAGCCACAAGAGAAGCCCAAGAATACCGGAGTGGGTTGCTATTACCTTCTTCAGAGGCTCTTTCCCACATAGGATCTAACCTGGGTCTCCTGCAGTGTAGGCAGATTCCTTACTGTTTGAGCCCCCAGGGAAACCCTTTATACCGTCCAGATCAGAACAGATCAGATCAGTCGCTCAGTCGTGTCCGACTTTTTGCAACCCCATGAATCGCAGCACAACAGGCCTCCCTGTCCATCACCAACTCCCAGAGTTCACTCAGACTCACGTCCATCGAGTCAGTGATGCCATCCAGCCATCTCATCTTCTGTCATCCCCTTTTCTTCCTGCCCCCAAAACCTCCCAGCATCAGAGTCTTTTCCAATGAGTCAACTCTTCGCATGAGGTGGCCAAAGTACTGGAGTTTCAGCTTTAGCATCATTCCTTCCAAAGAAATCCCAGGGCTGATCTCCTTCACAATGGAGTGGTTCGATCTCCTTGCAGTCCAAGGGACTCTCAAGAGTCTTTTCCAACACCACAGTTCAAAAGCATCAATTCTTCAGCGCTCAGCCTTCTTCACAGTCCAACTCTCACATCCATACATGACCACTGGAAAAACCATAGCCTTGACTAGACGAACCTTTATTGGCAAAGTAATGTCTCTGCTTTTGAATATGCTATCTAGGTTGGTCATAACTTTCCTTCCAAGGAGTAAGCGTCTTTTAATTTCATGGCTGCAGTCACCATCTGTAGTGATTTTGGAGCCCCAAAAAATAAAGTCTGACACTGTTTCCACTGTTTCCCCATCTATTTCCCATGAAGTGGTGGGACCAGATGCCATGATCTTCATTTTCTGAATGTTGAGCTTTAAGCCAACTTTTTCACTCTCCTCTTTCACTTTCATCAAGAGGCTTTTTAGTTCCTCTTCCCTTTCTGCCATAGGGATGGTGTCATCTGCATATCTGAGGTTACTGATATTTCTCCCAGCAATCTTGATTCCAGCTCTTGTTTCTTCCAGTCCAGGGTTTCTCATGGTGTACTCTGCATATAAGTTAAATAAACAGGGTGACAATATACAGCCTTGACGAACTCCTTTTCCTATTTGGAACCAGTCTGTTGTTTCATGTCCAGTTCTAACTGTTGCTTCCTGACCTGCATACAGATTTCTCAAGAGGCAGATCAGGTGGTCTGGTATTCCCATCTCTTTCAGAATTTTCCACAGTTTATTGTGATCCACACAGTCAAAGGCTTTGGCATAGTCAATAAAGCAGAAATAGATGTTTTTCTGGAACTCTCTTGCTTTTTCCATGATACAGTGGATGTTGGCAATTTGATCTCTGGTTCCTCTGCCTTTTCTAAAACCAGCTTGAACATCAGGAAGTTCACGGTTCACATATTGCTGAAGCCTGGCTTGGAGAATTTTGAGCGTTACTTTACTAGCGTGTGAGATGAGTGCAATTGTGCGGTAGTTTGAGCATTCTTTGGCATTGCCTTTCTTTGGGATTGGAATGAAAACTGACCTTTTCCAGTTCTGTGGCCACTGCTGAGTTTTCCAAATTTGCTGGCATATTGAGTGCAGCACTTTCACAGCATCATCTTTCAGGATTTGGAATAGCTCAACTAGAATTCCATCACCTCCACTAGCTTTGTTCACTTCACAGTCCAGGATGTCTGGCTCTAGGTCAGTGATCACACCATCGTGATTATCTGGGTCGTGAAGATCTTTTTTGTACAGTTCTTCTGTGTATTCTTGCCATCTCTTCTTAATATCTTCTGCTTCTGTTAGGTCTATACCATTTCTGTCCTTTATCGAGCTCATCTTTGCATGAAATGTTCCTTTGGTATCTCTGATTTTCTTGAGGAGATCCCTAGTCTTTCCCATTCTGTTGTTTTTGTCTATTTCTTTGCATTGATCACTGAAGAAGGCTTTCTTATCTCTTCTTGCTATTCTTTGGAACTCTGCGTTCAGATGTTTATATCTTTCCTTTTCTCCTTTGCTTTTCGCTTCTCTTCTTTGCACAGCTATTTGTAAGGCCTCCCCAGACAGCCATTTTGCTTTTTTGCATTTCTTTTCTATGGAAATGGTCTTGATCCCTGTCTCCTGTACAATGTCACGAACCTCATTCCATAGTTCATCAGGCACTCTGTCTATCAGATCTAGGCCCTTAAATCTGTTTCTCACTTCCACTGTATAATCATAAGGGATTTGATTTAGCTCATACCTGAATGGTTTAGTGGTTGTCCCTACTTTCTTCAATTTAAGTCTGAATTTGGCAATAAGGAGTTCATGGTCTGAGCCACAGTCAGCTCCTGGTCTTGTTTTTGCTGACTGTATAGAGCTTCTCCATCTTTGGCTGCAAAGAATATAATCAATCTGATTTCAGTGTTGACCATCTGGTAATGCCCATGTATAGAGTCTTCTCTTGTGTTGTTGGAAGAGGGTGTTTGTTATGACCAGTGCACCTCTAATAATGTAATTATTGAATAGAGACTACAAAATAACTATCTTTAGAATAAAAATAGAAGACGTATCAGATCAGATCAGTCGCTCAGTCGTGTCCGACTCGTTGCAACCCCATGAATCGCAGCACGCCAAGCCTCCCTGTCCATCACCGGCTGCCCGAGTTCACTGAGACTCATATCCATCAAGTCAGTGATGGGAATCTAAAACATACCAGAAGAAGGAGACTTTGTATAAAAATGTTTTAAAAGTAAAAGGAACTTATAAGAATTCATTCCCAGTAATTCTTAGCAAAGTAAATCAGATCCGCCTTCAAGCTAAGAACTATTAAACTGGCAAAAAAAATTTTTTTTTTTTATTAAGTCTGCTGGATTCCATTTGAGGATGCAAGCAGCAGGGATTAATTAAAAGAGCAAGATCTAGGGGATGAAATAAAAAAGAAGAGTTATGAATTTGAGGCCACTTTTATGTACATGTTTATACCATAAAGAACATCTGAGAGAATCAGGAATTTAGCAGGATTTTCAACAGATCATTGTGCCAAGGGAACAAATATTGGAGTTCACTGCCTGCCTAGACAAGGGTAATGATAAATACCTTGGACACTTGTTTGGAACCACAAAGAAATATATCTTACAAATATGGTTCTATCATTAAAAGACAGGCTTTTATGAGAACTGAAGCCCAGATAAGAATCATCTCAAACTTTCATTAAATTGAGATGATCTGAAATTTCTAGCTAACTACCAGAAAAAATATAAATCCCCTCTGGTGGAAGATGACATTAATATGCCCCTAAATAATTTCTATTACTTTGCATTAAATGTGACAATTACATTAAATAATGAACAAGATACAGGGAGACAAGGTAGCTTGATCACAACCAAGAGAAAAACAGATAATAGAAACAAACAAAAAATTCAAATAATATATTTTTAGAAATAGATTTGAATATTTTCAAGGCAATAAAAGATAAGATTAACATGGCAGATAACCAAAAGTTGCATAAAAAAGAATCAAATAAAAATTCCAGAGCTCAGAAAAATAATGACCAAATACTAAGAAATCAATATATAGGGTCACGGTAAATTAGTTACAGTTCAGTTCAGTTCAGTTCAGTCTCTCAGTCATTTCCGACTCCTTGCGACCCCATGAATCGCAGCACGCCAGGCCTCCCTGTCCATCACCAACTCCTGGAGTTCACTCAAACTCACGTCCATCGAGTCGGTGATGCCATCCAGCCATCTCATCTTCTGTCATCCCCTTTTTCCTCCTGCCCCCAATCCCTCCCAGCATCAGAGTCTTTTCCAGTGAGTCAACTCTTCACATGAGGTGGCCATAGTACTGGAGTTTCAGCTTTAGCATCATTCCTTCCAAAGAAATCCCAAGGCTGATCTCCTTTAGAATGGACTGGTTGCATCTCCTTGCAGTCCAGATGTAAAAGAATAAGTCACCTGGGAAATAGGTCAGAAAATAATGTACAGAATAAATTACAGAGAAACAAAAGGAAAGGAAAAAGGAGAAAATTACATAGGAGATTGATAATACAGTGAAAAGTTTGAAAAGATGTATAATTGGCAGTTCAGAAGAAGCAGAGAGAAAAATGAGGCTGAAAAATAATTGAAAAGATTATAACTATGGAATTTTCAAAGCTGGCAAAAGAGATCAAGCCACAGATTCAGGTAGCATTAGGAAACCTAGAAGAGATAAACACCAAGAAAGCTATTGAGGAGCTACTAGAAGATTACTAGCATGAACTCTAGTCAAAGATTCAGTACCAAAGTTTCAGTAACTCTCCTGGATTTACTTTGTGGACTCAGTGGCTCCTAAAATTCTTGCTATTATATCCATGTTATAGGCATTAAAATGTAGGAAGAGGCAAGAGAAACCTCTTCTTCCCAGATTTATCAACTTCAAAGAGCTTTCCCCCAAAGGCAACTCTGGCATCTCCTTGACCCATTCATTTGCAATAAATGTGAGGAACTAAAATTTTTTCATCTAGTTACTTTGTTACTCTAATACATAACTTTTAACAAAAGAGAGAATGGATCTTTGGGAAGTAATTAGCAATATTTAAGCATAGAAGCAGGACAATCAGTTGGTGAACTCTTTCCATCACCCATTTGGAGAGGACCAGGGTGAAGGAGAAGGAAATGGCAACCCACTCCAGTATTCTTCCCTGGAGATCCCACGGACAGAGGAGCTTGGTGGGCTACAGTCCACTGGTCACAAAGAGTCGGACACGACTGAGTGACTTCACTTTACTTTCAGGGTGATGGTGGTGGTGGTTGTGAAAAGTGGTTGTATTTCTGCAGATATTTTGAGGATCTGATGGGATTTACTAATGAATAGTTAAAGGCTATAATAGTTTTACTACTAATAGCTCTTTGAAGACAGCATTACTAATGGATCAGGGATGGTATGGGGAGGGAGGTGGGAGGGGGGTTCAGGATTGGGAACATGTGTACACCCGTGGTGGATTCATGTTGATGTATGGCAAAACCAATACAATATTGTAATTAGCCTCTAATTAAAATAAATAAATTTAATTTAAAAAATAATAAAATAAAAATAAAGTGTACTTTGAAACTCTCTGGGGAAAAAAAAGGATCTACTTCATAATGAAGTAATTTGAACCAAGAAAGGAATAGATGAAAGATGAAACTCAGAGGAAAGGAAATATTAAACCTCTGACTAATTTAAAGAATAAAAACAGTAGAAAAAAGTTTAAAAATCAATAAGTGGAAAAATTAAAGTTTTCTAAGGTCTGTTGACTTAAAAAATACTCACAACCTAGAAGATGAGAGTTATATTTTACTTGGTGGGAATTTTTAGAACTTCAAGCCCAGGAGATAGCATCTCAATTGACCTTGGGGGAACTGTTCCAAGGAGGGGGAAATTGGGGGGTGGAGAGGAGTCAGAAGTTTTCCAAAAAGTAGTCTGAACATCAAAAGATTATTGTTATTTAAGGAAAACCAGATATCTCAAGTTAAGGGATTTAACATTTTTCTATGTATGGGAAGGTTCTGAAATCATTCCTTTCACATGCATCTCAGCTGTCTGGGGCCAACATTCTGAGATTTGATTTTTCACATCCTTAGTTCCTCTCTCACATCCTTAGCTCCTCTCTCACCATAGGGAGAGGCATTGGTTCCTGGCACTGCCAGATCACAGGTATTATTCTCCTTCCTGGTTGCTCTGGAGGACTGGAATTGCTGATGAGGCAATGGCACCCCACTCCAGTACTCTTGCCTGGAAAATCCCATGGATGGAGGAGCCTGGCAGGCTGCAGTCCATGGGGTCCCGAAGAGTCGGACACAACTGAGCAACTTCACTTTCACTT
>NW_011494607.1:16028621-16038549 GCF_000754665.1 Bison bison bison
GGGGTCCCGAAGAGTCGGACACAACTGAGTGACTTCACTTTCACTTTTCACTTTTCATGCATTGGAGAAGGAAATGGCAACCCACTCCAATGTTCTTGCCTGGAGAATCCCAGGGACGGGGGAGCCTGGTGGGCTGCCGTCTATGGGGTCGCACAGTGTCAGACACGACTGAAGTGACTTAGCAGCAGCAGCAGCATGAAAGAGATGGAAATACCAGACCACCTGACCTGCCTCTTGACAAACCTATATTCAGGTCAGGAAGCAACAGTTAGAACTGGACACAGAACAACAGACTGGTTCCAAATAGGAAAAGGAGTACGTCAAGGCTGTATATTGTCACCCTGCTTATTTAACTGCTATGCAGAGTACATCGTGAGAACCGCTGGGCTGGAAGAAGCACAAGCTGGAATCAAGATTGCTGGGAGAAGTATCAATAACCTCAGATATGCAGATGACACCATCCCTATGGCAGAAAGTGAAGAGGAACTAAAAAGCCTCTTGATGAAAGTGAAAGAGGAGAGTGAAAAAGTTGGCTTAAAGCTCAACATTCAGAAAACGAAGATCATGGCATCTGGTCCCACCACTTCATGGGAAATAGATGGGGAAACAATGAAAACAGTGTCAGACTTTATTTTTTGGGCTCCAAAATCACTGCATATGGTGACTGCAGCCATGAAATTAAAAGATGCTTACTTCTTGAAAGGAAAGTTATGACCAACCTAGATAGCATATTCGAAAGCAGATACATTGCTTTGCCAACAAAGGTCTATCTAGTCAATGCTATGGTTTTTCCTGTGGTCATGTATGGATGTGAGAGTTGGACTGTGAAGAAAGCTGAGCTCTCAAGAATTGATGCTTTTGAACTCTGATGTTGGAGAAGACTCTTGAGAGTACCTTGGACTGCAAGGAGATGCAACCAGTCCATTCTGAAGGAGATCAGCCATAGGTGTTCTTTGGAAGGAATGATGCTAAAGCTGAAACTCCAGTACTTTGGCCACCTCATGCAAAGAGTTGACTCATTGGAGAAGACTCTGATGCTGGGAGGGATTGGGGGCAGGAGGAAAAGGGGACGACAGAGGATGAGATGGCTGGATGGCATCACTGACTCGATGGACGTGAGTCTGAGTGAACCCCAGGAGTTGGTGATGGACTGGGAGGCCTGGCGTGCTGCCATTCATAGGGTCACTAAGAGTCGGACACGACTGAGCAACTGAACTGACCTGAACTGAACTTATGACATCCTTGTATATTGATATGGCAGGAAATACTCCATTTCACAGGTTTTTATAATATTTAAGAGTAGAGCAGATAAAGATTGTTAGAGCAAAAATGAGAGGAAACCTACTTTGCCAGGGATGAACAAGAGTGGGAAGGGCATTTCAGAAAGATAAACTTTTGTGTGTAAATCTGCAGTCTTCCAGGAATCCTGCAGGTACTAAAAGAGTGATAATGTGGCACAAGCCTGGATCCCAGCCTTCCTTAGGCTGCAGCTGGGGCTATTATTTGGGAATAGGTTGTGTAGGTTTATTTCAGGAGACTTTTAGGAGTCTATTTCTTTGACAATGAAGAACCATCAAATGTTTTTAAAAGCACAAGTGGTATGACTTAAGCTATATTTTAATATAATTATGTTTTAAATACAGTTATGTTGTAGAAATGTAAACTGAAATCAATAAAACACCCTGGAGAAGGAAAGGGCGACCCACTCAGCATTCTTGCCTGGGAAATCCCATGGACAGAGGAGCCTGGTGGGCTATAATCCAAGGGTTGCAAAGAGTCAAACACAACTTAGCACACAACTTAGCAACTAAACAACAACAATAAAACATACAAAAACAAACAAAAACATAAATACATATAACCCTCAGTGTACAAAAAGAAGGAATCAACAAAACAGTTCATAACTTTTTATATATATATAAAAATAACTGTAATTATAATATAATTATATATTTAAATATACATATTATATATATATATATATAAATCAAGTTGTTCAGCTGCTAAATGTCAAGTATAAGGTGGATTGCTGGGAGAAATAGCAACAACCTCTAATATGCAAATGATACCATTCTAAATGAAGAGGAACTAAAGAGCCTGTTGATGAGGATGAAAGAGGAGAGTGAAAAAGCTGGCTTAAAATTCAATATTCAAAAAACTAAGATCATGGATTCTGGTTCCATCACTTCTTGAAAAACAGATGGGGGAAAAAATGGAAACAGTAAGAGATTTATTTTCTTGGGCTCCAAAATCACTGCAGACTGTGACTGCAGCCATGAAATTCAGACACTTGCTCCTTGGAAGGAAAGCTATGACCAACCTAGACAGTATAGTAAAAAGCAGAGATATTCTGCTTTGCTCACAAAGATATTCACTTTGCTCACAAAACTCCATCTAGTCAAAGCTATGGTTTTCCCAATAGTCACAAATGGATGTGAAAATTTGAACATGAACATGAAGGCTGAGTGCCAGGAACTGATGCTTTTGAACCGTGGTCTTGGAGAAGACTCTTGAGAGTCCGTCGGACAGCAAGGGGATCAAACCAGTCAATCCTAAAGGAAATTCATGAATATTCATTGGAAGGACTGCTGCTGAAGCTTAAGCTCCAATATTTTGGTCATCTGCTGTGAAGAGTCAACTTATTGGAAAAGACCCTAATGCTGGGAAAGACTGAACACAGGAGAAGAAGGGGATTACAAAGGATAAGATGGTTGGATGACATCACCAACTCAATGGACATGAATTTGAGCAACCTTTGGGAGACAGCAAAGGACAGGGAAACCTGGAGTGCTGCAATTCAGGGGTCACAAAGAGTCGGACACGACTTAGCAACTGAACAATAACAAGGTACTGTGCTGTGTACACTTGTTGAGTACAAAAATGAATGACTTTGTCCCTAGACTTAGGTAATTTATGAGATAGGTTGCTGGTGGTTGTTAGAATTGGAAAGAAGTGAAGGATGTCAGAGATAAGAGACAAAGAATCTTTGGGGTTCAAGAAGTACCAAAGGGTGTTTCCTGTGGTTGCTTTTCCTGTACCTCCTGTTCCCCTCACTAACACCCAGGCACATACAGTGTCCTTTTCCATTTTTTGGCTTGTATGTTGTTGAACAAATGTTATTGGGAAGATAAAACATTTTTGGATTTAGAATATTATTTCATACTGTATATTTAAATTAGAGCATTTCTTCTTCACTTAAGATGGCAATATATCAAATTTCTGAAAGCCCATAAATAATTAGTAATACTTTGTGGACTTCTAAACATGTTTCTTTTTCATATTGTTTTTCTCTACCAAATTACCCAAAAGAAAGCTATCATACACAGAATTAAAATGTGTGAAACCTCCATATGGTTATTGTGGCTTTTCATGGTATAGCTATAGAGTTGAATCTCAATTCTGCTGCTAGTGTTAGAATCAGTTTCAAGTAGAACTACTGAATATTTTTCCCTCTGTATCCTAATCTATTCTAGCATGTATCGTTTGCTTGATAGATGAATGTCTCATATTGCAAGGAGCACAGATGTGTCTTTTTCTCAGCTATAATGATGAAAAACTCCGTAAGCAATTATTTTGTGAATGGATTTTACAGAATGCCAACTCATGCTGCAGAACTAATTCATCCTTCTGTTAACAACAAACATTCACCCAAATGTTCCCCCACCTGCCACAATAAGTGTGATAACAAATACAAGATTTTAGAAAAACCGTGTATTTACCAAATTCTGAAGAAGAGTTCAATCATAGTAATATTATGGATTTTTATTAAGAAAAATCACTAGATTTTAACATATTATAGTATATCATAATCTAGAACATTGTAATGTTAACAGTATTTCAAAGAAGCAATCTTGTTACGAAATTTGCTTCAACCTCAGGGAAAGCAATTGAAAATTTCTAACAACTTATGAAAAATACACAGTTTGAGGAGTTGGGTATTTTCTTACTGACCCACTGTTTACCCTCTAATGTTTTATTTATAACTAAAGACTTAAAGAAGCAAATTAAGAAGCTTTACTGTTGGTATTAAAAGTTTTTTAAAAATTTAGAGGAAACTCAATGATTTCTATTATATTTGGGGTCCAGTCTAAACTCTGAGTTTTATATCTAATTAAAAAATCAGAAAAGTTCTTGAGGTTCATTATATACAAAATGGAGAGTCTCCAATTACTTTACTGCATCACCACCACCTCCAAGATAATCATTGTATAACCATACTTACTTTTGTACTTCAGGTCTAGAAGGAAAAACTGTTGCCTCTGATATCCAAGCTTAGTCCTCTTTGGTTTTCTGTGTTTACTGTAACAAATTACTGCAAACTTAAATAACAGAAGTTTCCTAGCCTCTTCCAGCTTTGTGCAGCTCCAGATGTTCTTTGACTAGAGGCTGCATCACTTTATCTTCTGCTCTTCTGATGTCTGTCTTGAAATTCTTGCTGCCTATCTCTTACAAGGATATATGTGATTGCATTTAGGGCCCACTCAGATAATCCACGGAGAAGGCAATGGCAACCCACTCCAGCACTCTTGCCTGGAAAATCCCATGGATGGAGGAGCCTGGTAGGCTGCAGTTCATGGGGTCGCTAAGAGTCGGGCACGACTGAGCAACTTCACTTTCATTTTTTCACTTTCCTGCATTGGAGAAGGAAATGGCAACCCACTCCAGTGTTCTTGCCTGGAGAATCCCAGGGACGGGGGAGCCTGGTGGGCTGCCGTCTGTGGGGTCGCACAGAGTCGGACAAGACTGAAGTGACTTAGCAGCAGCAGAAGCAGATAATCCAAGTGGGTTTCCCTGGTGGCTCAGCGGTACATAATCCACCTGCATTGCAGGAGACAGGTTTGATCCCTGGGTCAGGAAGATTCCACTGGAGAAGGAAATGGCAACCCACTTCTGTATTCTTGCCTGGGAAATCCAATGGACAGGTGGGAGTCAGGTGGACTATAGTCCATGAGGTCTTAAAAGAACTGGACACGACTTAGCAACTAAACAACAACAGATGATCCAAAATAAAACTTTCCTCTCAAGAGACTTAACTTTACCATTTCTTTTATCATATATTATTCACAGATTTTAGGAAATTAACAGGAATATCTTTTTCAACCTACTATACCATCTATCTGTGGTTTCATCCCATACTTTCCTACCTCTGCTGAGATTTTCTCCCTCTGACTCTCACCCCGCCTCTTGCCTCTTCCTCCCTTCCCCTCATACCTTTGACTCCTCCTTGTCAATGGTTTCCTTCCTTCACCATATATTAATAGTCTGTTAGGGCTACCATAATGAAGTATCACAGTTTGAGTGGTATAAACAACAGAAATTTATTTTCTCACAATTCTGGAGGCTAAAAGTCTGAGATCAAGGTGTTGTTAGGATTGATTTCCTTTGAGACCTGTCTCCTTGGCTTAAAGGCAGCCTTTTCTCTCTCTCCTCATATGGTCTTCACTCTGTAAATGTGTCTCCTAATTTCCTCTCCTTATAAGGACATCAGTCATATTGGATTAAGGACCACTCTAATGACTTCATTTTAGTGTAATAACCTCTTTAAAGACCCTATCTCCAAATATAGTCACATTCTGATGAGGGGGGAAGAAGGGTTAGAACTTCCACCTATAAATCTGGGGCAAGCACAGTTCAGGGCATAACACAAACCATTCTTTCCCACTCTGAAAACAACAGTAGCAACAAAAACTTCTCTTCAAAAGAACTATTCCCTCAAAGTTCCTTCTGTATAAGACATTTACTTCCCATCAAATATCCTGTGCTCCTCTACATTTCCTGGCCCTCTTGCTATAAGCTAGAGCCTTGGGACTAATTTTCAATAGGCAGTATGCAGTTCTAATGGACCAGCAGGGGCTTGTACTATGAAAATGTGAATATAAAAAAGAAAAGTAATTTCATTTTAGAGTCATGGTCTCATAAGACTGGCAACAAATGGATTATAATGTTCATTTCATAAAAAGTGGTTTCTGTGATAGTCTCAGCTGCACTGTGTTCTCATGCCATCAGCTTTCATCAATGTAGGCTTTAAGAAATAGCTTTATGAAATCCATTATGACATTTCTGTAGGAAATGTCCAAAAATCATCTCCAAAACATCTCCAAAAATCTTTGCTTCCCCAGAGAGGTCCTTTTTACTTTTGTCAATGATTATCTTATGATTGACATATTTGTTTTTTTGATTTTGCTTTTGGTTTTTTGTTTCATTCTTATATTGCTTGAAGTCATATTTAGGATACAAGTTATACAACTAGAAGATAAGCTCAATAAAGGTAACAATTGGAACTGTCTTAGTCACATTCATATATCCCCTATGCCTGGATCAGTTCAGTTCAGTCGCTCAGTCATGTCCAACTCTTTGCAATCCCATGGACTGCAGCACACCAGGCCTCCCTGTCCATCACCGACTCCCGGAGTTTACCCAAACTCATGTCCATTGAGTCAGTGATGCCATCCAACCATCTCATCCTCTGTTGTCCCCTTCTCCTCACACCTTCAATCTTTTCCAGCATCAGGGTCTTTTCAAATGAGTCAGCTCTTCGCATCAGGTGGCCAAAGTATTGGAGTTTCAGCTTCAACATCAGTCCTTCCAATGAACACCCAGGACTGATCTCCTTTAGGATGGACTGGTTGGATCTCCTTGCAGGCCAAGGCACTCTCAAGAGTCTTCTGCACTTGAACCACAGTTCAAAAGCATCAATTATTTGTCGAGGTGCTCAATAAACATTTATTAAATAAATGAATGAGCAACTTTACAAAGTTACATGGCCTGAATATCTACACTGTCATTTTAAATTTTTATTTATTGATTGATTTACCTGTTGGCTGTGCTGGATCTTCATAGCTTCATGGGCTTTCTCTAGTTGCAGTGAGCAGAGGCTATTCTCCTGTTGCCATACTCAGGTTTCTCTTTGCTGTGCCTTTTCTTTTTGAAGAGCATGGGCTGTAGGGTGCACAGGCTTCATTAGCTGTGGCTTATAGGCTCAGTAGCTGCAGCTCCCAGACTCTAGAGCACAGGATCAGTAGTTGTAGTGCACAGGCTTAGTACCTCCACAACACATGGGATCTTCCCAGACCAGGAATCAAACCTGTGTCTCCTGCATGGGCACGCAGATTTATCACCACTGAGCCACCAGGGAAACCCTACACTATCATTTTCTCTCCAGATCTCAACTTTCCAGTTTTTCTGGTATTTTCCTACACCACATTGTTTTTTATTCGGGTGAGTCCTAAGTCATGTCCTACTCTTTGTGACCCTAGGAGCCCACAAGGCTCCTAAGTCCATGGAATTTTCCAGGCAAGAATATTAAAGTGGCTGGCCATTTCCTACTCCAAGGGATCTTCCTAACCCAGGTATCAAACCTGTGTCTCTTGCATCCCCTGCTTTGGCAGAAGGATCCTTTACCAGTGAGCCACCTGGGAAGCCCATTTTTTATTTATCAGTTCAGTTCAGTCTTTCAAGTCATGTCCGACTCTTTGAGACCCTATGGACTGCAGCACTCCAGGCTTCCCTGTCTGTCATCAACTCCCAGAGCTTGCTCAAACTCATGTCCATTCAATTGGTGATGTCATTCAACCATCTCATCCTCTGTTGTCTCCATCTCTTCCTGCCTTCAATCTTTCTCAGCACTGGGGTCTTATACAATGAGTCAGTTCTTCACATCAAGTGGCCAAAGTATTGGAGTTTCTGCTTCAGCATCAGTCCTTCCAGTGAACATTCGGGACTGATCTCCTTTAGGATGGACTGGTTGGATCTCCTTGCAGTCCATGTCCCTCAAGAGTCTTCTCCAAGAGCTAACACCTATCCTACTCAAACTCTTCCAGAAACTTGCAGAGGAAGATAAACTTCAAAACTCATTCTATGAGGCCACCATCACCCTAATACCAAAACCTGACAAAGATCCCACAAAAAAAGAAAACTACAGGCCAATATCACTGATGAACATAGATGCAAAAATCCTTAACAAAATTTTAGCAATCAGAATCCAACAACACATTAAAAAGATCATACACCATGACCAAGTGGGCTTTATCCCAGGGATGCAAGGATTCTTCAATATCCACAAATCAATCAATGTAATACACCACATTAACAAATTGAAAAATAAAAACCATATGATTATCTCAATAGATGCAGAGAAAGCCTTTGACAAAATTCAACACCCATTTATGATAAAAACTCTCCAGAAAACAGGAATAGAAGGAACATACCTCAACATAATAAAAGCTACATATGACAAACCCACAGCAAACATTATCCTCAATGGTGAAAAATTGAAAGCATTTCCTCTAAAGTCAGGAACAAGACAAGGGTGCCCACTTTCACCATTACTATTCAACATAGTTTTGGAAGTTTTGGCCACAGCAATCAGAGCAAAAAAAGAAATAAAAGGAATCCAAATTGGAAAAGAAGAAGTAAAACTCTCACTGTTTGCAGATGACATGATCCTCTACATAGAAAACCCTAAAGACTCCACCAGAAAATTACTAGAACTAATCAATGATTATAGTAAAGTTGCAGGATATAAAATCAACACACAATCCCTTGCATTCCTATACACTAATAATGAGAAAAAAGAAGGAGAAATTAAGGAAACAATTCCATTCACCATTGCAATGGAAAGAATAAAATACTTAGGAATATATCTACCTAAAGAAACTAAAGACCTATATATAGAAAACTATAAAACACTGGTGAAAGAAATCAAAGAGGACACTAATAGATGGAGAAATATACCATGTTCATGGATTGGAAGAATCAATATAGTGAAAATGAGTATACTACCCAAAGCAATTTATAGATTCAATGCAATCCCTATCAAACTACCAATGGTATTCTTCATAGAGGTAGAACATATAATTTCACAATTTGTATGGAAATACAAAAAACCTTGAATAGCCAAAGCTATCTTGAGAAAGAAGAATGGAACTGGAGGAATCAACCCACCTGACTTCAGGCTCTACTACAAAGCCACAGTCATCAAGACAGTATGGTACTGGCACAAAAACAGAAATATAGATCAATGGAACAAAATAGAAAGCCCAAAGATAAATCCACGCACATATGGACATCTTATCTTTGACAAAGGAGGCAAGAATATACAATGGATTAAAGACAATCTCTTTAACAAGTGGTGCTGGGAAAACTGGTCAACCACTTGTAAAAGAATGAAACTAGAGCACTTTCTAACACCATACACAAAAATAAACTCAAAATGGATTAAAGATCTAAACGTAAGACCAGAAACTATAAAACTCCTAGAGGAGAACATAGGCAAAACACTCTCTGACATACATCACAGCAGGATCCTCTATGACCCACCTCCCAGAATATTGGAAATAAAAGCAAAAATAAACAAATGGGACCTAATTAAACTTAAAAGCTTCTGCACAACAAAGGAAACTATAAGCAAGGTGAAAAGACAGCCTTCAGAATGGGAGAAAATAATAGCAAATGAAGCAACTGACAAACAACTAATCTCAAAAATATACAAGCCACTCCTACAGCTCAATTCCAGAAAAATAAATGACCCAATCAAAACATGGGCCAAAGAACTAAATAGACATTTCTCCAAAGAAGACATACAGATGGCTAACAAAACACATGAAAAGATGCTCAACATCACTCATTATCAGAGAAATGCAAATCAAAACCACTATGAGGTACCATTTCACACCAGTCAGAATGGCTGCGATCCAAAAGTCTACAAACAATAAATGCTGGAGAGGGTGTGGAGAAAAGGGAACCCTCTTACACTGTTGGTGGAAATGCAAACTAGTACAGCCACTATGGAGAACAGTGTGGAGATTCCTTAAAAAACTGGAAATAGAACTGCCTTATGATCCAGCAATCCCACTGCTGGGCATACACACTGAGGAAACCAGAATTGAAAGAGACACGTGTACCCCAATGTTCATTGCAGCACTGTTTA
>NW_011494607.1:16038649-16053405 GCF_000754665.1 Bison bison bison
GACATGGAAGCAACCTAGATGTCCATCAGCAGATGAATGGATAAGAAAGCAGTGGTACATATACACAATGGAGTATTACTCAGCCATTAAAAAGAATACATTTGAATCAGTTCTAATGAGGTGGATGAAACTGGAGCCTATTATACGGAGTGAAGTAAGCCAGAAAGGAAAACACCAATACAGTATACTAACGCATATATATATGGAATTTAGAAAGATGGTAACAATAACCCTGTATGCTGCTGTTGCTGCTGCTAAGTCGCTTCAGTCGTGTCCAACTCTGTGTGGGACCCCATAGACGGCAGCCCACCAGGCTCCTCTGTCCATGGCATTCTCCAGGCAAGAACACTGGAGTGGGTTGCCGTTTCCTCCTCCAATGCATGACAGTGAAAAGTCAAAGTGAAGTCGCTCAGTCGTGTCTGACTCTTAGCGACCCCACGGACTGCAGCCCATCAGGCTCCTCCGTATACGAGACAGCAAAAGAGACACTGATGTATAGAACAGTCTTTTGGACTCTGTGGGAGAGGGAGGGGGTGGGATGATTTGGGAGAATGGCATTGAAACATGTATAATATCATATATGAAACGAGTCGCCAGTCCAGGTTCGATGCACGGTACTGGATGCTTGGGGCTGGTGCACTGGGACAACCCAGAGGGATGGTATGGGGAGGGAGGAGGGAGGAGGGTTCAGGATGGGGAACACATGTATACCGGTGGCGGATTCATTTCGATATTTGGCAAACCATTACAATATTGCAAAGTTTAAAAATTAAATAAAATTTAAAAAAATAAATAAAATAAAATATTAGAAGATAAAAAAAAAGAGAGAGAGAGAGTCTTCTCCAGCACCACAGTTCAGAAGCATCAACTCTTTGGCGCCCAGCTTTCTTTATAGTCCAACTCTCACATCCATACCTGACCACTGGAAAAACCATAGCTTTGACTAGACAGACCTTTGTCAGCTAAGTAATGTTTATTTCTGAATCAATAATTTTGAAAATATCTTCAATAAACATTTAATTGAAAAAAATTGACTCAGTCAACATATATTGTTTCCACAGGCTTGATACTTTTTGCATGGTGAAAAATGACAGAGACAGTCCTACCAAGAGACTCTCAGCATTCATTTTACATCAAGTCAGCAATCTTCCCAGAATGGGTTAAGGAGTCAGATCTGGGAACATCAGTCAGGAACCTCTGCTGTTCCTAGAATCTTTCAAGGGGGGCTCTGCAAGGTCAAAACTATTTTCAAAATAGTACTAAGACATTATTTGCCTTTTTCACACTTATTTTATCAAGAGTATATAGTGAGGTTTTCTGGAGACTGCATGAAGTGTGGATAGCTTAACAAATTGAATTAAGAAACTAGCTACTTTCTATTAACCTTTTAAAAAGGCACTAAAAGGGAGGGCACAGCTTGAATATACCTCTAGGCTAAATGCTTATAGTCTTGTAACCAAAATTTAAACCTGCCTCAATTTCCCTATCGGAGAAGGCAATGGCAACCCACTCCAGCACTCTTGCCTGGAAAATCCCGTGGATGGAGGAGCCTGGTAGGCTGCAGTCCATGAGCAAGCATCTTTTAATTTCATGGCTGCAGTCACCATCCACAGTGATTTTGGAGCCCCAACAAAGAAAGTCTCTCACTGTTTCCATTGTTTCCCGATCTGTTTGCCATGAAGCAATGGGACCAGATGCTATGATCTTAGTTTTCTGAATGTTGAGTTTTAAACCAACTTTTTCACTCTCCTCTTTCACTTTCATCAAGAGGCTCTTTAGTTCTTAGCTTTCTGCCATAAGGGTGGAATTATCTGCATATCTGAGGTTGTTTCTTCCAGCAATCTTGATTCCAGCTTGTGCTTCATCCAGTCCAGCATTTCTCATGATGTACTCTGCATAGAAGTTAAATAAGCAGGGCGACAATATACAGCCTTGATGTACTCCTTTCCCAATTTGGAACCAGTGTGTTGTTCCATGTCCAGTTCTAACTGTTGCTTCTTGACCTGCAAACAGATTTCTCGGGAAACAGGTCAGGTGGTCTAGTATTCTCCTCTTTTTAAGAATTTTCCACAGTTTGTTGTGATAAAGAAGGCAGAGGACCAAAGAATGGATGTTTTCAAACTGTGGTGCTGGAGAAGACTCTTGAGAGTCCCTTGGACATCAAGGAGATCAAACCAGTCAATCTTAGAGGAAATCAACCCTGAATACTCTTTGGAAGGGGCTTCTCAGGTGGCTCAGTGGGAAACCATTTGCCTGCAATGCAGGAGAGTCGGGTTTGATCCCTTGGTCAGGAAGATCCCCTGAAGAAGGAAATGGCAACCCACTCCAGTATTCTTGCTGAGACAATCCCATGGACAGAGGAGCCTGGTGGGCTGTATACAGTCCATGGGGCAGCAGAGAGTGGGATATGACTTAGCGACACAACAACAATTCTTTGGAAGGACTGATGCTGAAGCTGAAGCTCCGATACTTTGGCCACCTGATACAAAGAGCTGACTCACTGGAAAAGACCCTGATGCTGGGAAAGACTGAGGGCAGGAGGAGAAGAGGGCAACAGAGGATGAGATGTTTGGAATGGCATCACTGATTCACTGGACATGAACTTGGGCAAACTCTGGGAGATGATGAGGCACAGGAAAGCCTGGTGTGCTGCAGCCCAGGGGTTGCGGAGTTGGACCTGACTTGGCAACTGAACAACAGCAAAGGTTAAACAGAAGGAGCTCCTTCCTCCATGTAGTAGGAACGCAAAACCGAAAATAATGTTTTTTCTTTCATCCTTTGGACTGCTAGTCCCAGGGAACACCTATGATATCATGATTGGGCAACATCTTGGAACACACACACACAAAATGCTCAATAGAATGAGAGGAATATGAGTGATGGCTACACAGATAGACAGTATACAGATCTAGAGGTATAGCCCCAAAGTTGGTTTTCTCTTTTCACTTCCATCTGACATTTACTCCAAATCAGAATTACCTTTCATCAATTCCTGGCTCCTGAGAAATTAGGATTTCTCTCTGATTTTCCTAGCAAAATTCCCCAATCAGAGAGATTTCTGACATCCTTGATCAGTGACCCTTACGTTTCTGATACCACTGCCCACAGATCTTTTTACATGAGGTTATTTCTCAGAGATATGGCCTTGCTCTGGAATGGCAAATATATTTCATAGCAAGTGCCAACTCTGATATATTGTTAGCAGTTGGCTGGAACATTGTGAAGAAATCTGAGGTATTTCCAGGCTTGGCAAGACAAATGCCATCATTGATTAGTGGTCTGCCCTGAGTCCTAGATGTGTTAGCTTGTATATGTGTGTTTGCTGACCCTATAAAATCTCTTAGAATTGTTGTGGTCAAACAGCTACAGAGCAAGACAATAAATGTTTAGTACATGAAAAAATTACCCAAAAATATAGCTACTATGGTGGATAATAACAGATATCAGTGACAATATCTCCCTCATAAGCAAACTCAATTCATTTAAAATATAAGCATATTTTTTAAGATTCAGAATAACAAATTCATTTAAAAGAGCATAAGATTTGCCTTAAAGGGTGCTATTGCATAGCCTGTGTATCTATATATCAGAGGATATTTTTACCTTTCACACGAACTAGGATAGATGCCAACTACTCTTGATTATGGCATTTTAGGAACTTGGCTGAACTTACTTTCAGAAGCCATCTCCTCAAAATGAAATTTAGGAAGGTGAATTTTAAGGGTGCCAGCTGTGGCTCTTAACAATTCCCAGATGTTGTCCCTGCTGCTGCTATAGAGTAGCATCTGCTGCAAGTCCTATTCCTTTACAACATGTCATCTTGTTGGGGTAATTAATAAATAATACATAGAGGAAGAAGGAGGAAACTGAAAGAGGAGGAAGAACAAGAGCGAAAAGAAAGAAATCAAACAATGACAAATACTGAATGATATTACTTATATGTTGAATCTTTAAAAAAAAATTTTTTTTTTAACTCATAGATACAAATACCAGACTAGTAGTTGCCAGAGATAAAAGATTAGGAGTGGATGAAAAAGGTGAATGTTGTCCAAAGGTACAAAAAAAGAAGTGAAAGGAGAAGGAAGATGATAATGATGATGGTGATGACAAGGAGAAGAACAAGGGGAGGAAAAGAAAAATAAAAAGAAAGACACAAGTTGCACCTGGAGATCTGGGCCAGCCTAACTTTTCCCTTGCTTGGCAGGAAGCACAGATATTAAGTATTTCTTTAGAATGTGTTCCTGTGTCTATTAACTCTACACACGACTGCCTTAGCACTGATACAAGCTGGCGATATATTCTTTTAAATCATATTTTGTTGGTGAAATAGAAGAAATTTCAGCTCCTTGGAGAACAAAGCTCAAGCACTGACAAGAGCACTAACTTGTTCCTTTACGAATTTGCCTTATTGTCATTTTGCCTGGGAGTTACACTGTGGAGAAGTGTATATAGGAAAGCAAGTGTTGCCTGGAGCTAATAAGTCTGGCTCTAAATACAGTATTGTGAAGGAATTGGGATAAAAGTGAAACCAGAAAAGACTAATATAGAGTTTGTTCCCTTGGAAACAAAAGAATGCTTACTGCTTTTGGAATAAATAGTAGCACAAAAGGTGTGGCTCTAAAATGAAATTCTGACAATATAATCACAAATAACACTACTGCCGATGCTGCTAAATCTCTTCAGTCGTGTCCAATTCTATGCGACCCCATAGACGGCAGCCCACCAGGCTCCCCTGTCCCTGGGATTCTCCAGGCAAGAACACTGGAGTGGGTTGCCATTTCCTTCTCCAATGCATGAAAGTGAAAAGTCAAAGTGAAGTCGCTCAGTCGTGTCCGACTCTTAGCCACCCCATGGACTGCAGCCTGCCAGGCTCCTCTATCCATGGGATTTTCCAGGCAAGAGTACTGGAGTGGGTTGCCATTGCCTTAGTGAGGAATAAATAGGGAGGATAAACATAAAATTTTATAGTTTACAAGGCATTTACATGCATTTAACTCCATAGGTCAAGACTACGCTGATTATATACCAAAGATAAATTGACGGGAACCAGAAGCGATGCTGGTTATTGCTTTACTGATGAGGGTGAAAGGTCACAATGAGCAGAAATTTGCTCCCTTACCTCCCAACAAAACTGACTGATATCCAAAGGGAATTTTAAGCTTTATTTTGGAGTAAGAAGAAAAAGAACATATGCAAAATAGGACATATTCTAAGAGAAATCATTAAGTAAATGACTTCGTACAGTTTAAATCTTCAACATGGTAGCTAGTAGAAAATAGTGGGAATTTCTTAACAATAAATCTTTAAAAATTTACTCCTCCTCAGATTAATAAATTTGAATTATGAAATTCTATAAACGAGGTGATATTCCATGATCTTCCCCTTAAACAAAAGGACTAGCATGGTGTGGTGCTAGTGGTAAAGAATCTACCTGCCAATGCAAACTTAAGAGATGTGAGTTCAATTCCTGGGTCAGGAAGATTCCCTGGAGGAGAGCATGGCAACCCATTCCAGTATGCTTTCCTGGAGAATCCCAACGACGGAGGTGCCTGGCAAGCTACAGTGCATGGGGTCAAAAAGAGTCGGACGTGACTAAAGTAACTTAGAACAGACACATGCATGGTGTTTAAGACAATGTTATAGTTATGCTAACTCTCTTTTAAAAAATACATGAATCACACTATTAGATGTTCCTAAATTTCTTCTGGCTCTAAAATTTTTTAAATCTAAGATCCTATTGTATGAGTGTCACCAGTTATCACAGGTATATATCCTTGATTCACTGTTAATCAATTTTGTTATTAAGTTGAATACTTAATCACTATAGAAGGCAGGTGATGGCAGAAATAACAATGTTGAATGACAGTTAATTTTTGAACTAATCTCAGCTAATTAGTTGAGCTTAATAATAGTTTGTTCTTCTTGATATCCCCAGGGTATACCATAAAGTCTGGCATATAGTAGACCTCAAACACTATTTGTTGAAAAAATAAATGAATGAATGGGTCAAAAATAACAAGGTGAAAGTTATCAAATAAAATTAATTTGTTCAGGTACAGAATAGACTGAACTTGGTTTGATAGCAATTTAGATAAATACCAGTCAGATACAGTTCATTACCAGCTCAATTTAAGCCAAGAGTCCAATTAACAGAAGTATAATATCTAGGGAAATTAATCTCACTGTCACCGCTCTAGTCAGACTATGTGTAAAATACTAAATTCCTTCTGGGCATCACTTTCTAAAGCTGACATTGCCAAGCTAGAGTTTAACAAGAGAGGGTAGCCAAGATATTTAGAAATCTGGAGATCTTGTCAGGAGATATAATTGAAGTATCTGAGATGTTTAACTTGGAAAAAGAAAGCAAGAGGGACATGCTTTGAATATCTAAAGAGTTGTCATGGGAAAGATATATTAGAATCATCCTCTGAGTCACCCAAGGAAAGAATA
Organism: Bison bison bison; assembly: GCF_000754665.1. Lineage (NCBI taxonomy): Eukaryota > Metazoa > Chordata > Mammalia > Artiodactyla > Bovidae > Bison > Bison bison. Next base: position 16,045,100 of record NW_011494607.1, read on the forward strand.
TTGAAGTGACAGGGAAACAGATCTTGCTTTAGTATAAGGAAGGAATTTCAAACAGTTAGATTTGTCCCAAACAGGATTAATCTGCCCCGCAAAGAAGGGAACACTTCATCATTTTAAGTGTTCAAGCAAAAAGTACATAATCTGCCACGAGCTTACAAAGAAATTATTGCTGTAGATGGGTATTAGCATGGATGATCTGAAAAGCTTTTCCTGCCCTGATACTCTCTGATTCTATAAGCCCAGAGTGATTCACTGCCTATCTCTTCAACATCATAATAATCTCTATTTTCATTGACTTTTTTTTATTTAATACCCAATTAGTCCTCTTTGTTCTTTCTCCCATTACTCTCATTTGCTCGTGAGATAGTCCTACAATCAAACATTCATTGAAACCTCAGAAGGGAAAAAAGAAATTGCCTCTTAATAGTCACAACCAGGAATTTCCCTGGCAGTCCCGTGTTTAAGACTCCACTCTTCCAATGCAAGGAGCATGAGTTCTGTACCTGGTTGGGGAGCTAAGATCCCACATGCCACACAGCAACCAAAAGGAAAAAAAAATCTCAACCTCTTTGCCCTAAAAGCAAATGGATTTCTTCCACCCGTGACTCATACTAGTTTCCTGAGACATTGATGCTTTCTATGTACAGGATTATAGTGCCATTTTTGATGGTGGGATTGAGGTAACTGTTAAATCCCAAAGGGCAATAAGATAATGTTAGCTATGTAATTAACAATATCTTTGTAATTTCTGTACAGTAACAAATAGTAAATACTGACTTGCATGAAAATACCCATTTTGCCATTGTTTCGTTTCATTTTCCTAGTTGAGTTGGAGAAAGTTTATCTTGGAGCAACTTTACAGGATCACATCCCCTGCCATTTCAGTGAAGCCAACAACCCACATTACAAATGTTAGAATATCTAATTAGCCTTAGATGAATCTAAGGATGGTGCCACAACCACATACTAGTGTAGCTGAAAAGACCTTGAGTCCTTTCCACATAATGAACATGTCAAAATCTGACTTAGGTTTGTAGAAAATAAAAATTTCTCTTAGGAAATATTTTAGAGAATTGACATGCTGTTTTTCAAATCTACACAAGCTTATTCTTAAAAGGAATTTCTCATCTCTTATTCAGTAGCCACTTGTGCTATTTACCATTATCCTATCCGGTAATCTATCAGAGGTTGTCCAACATTGAACTATTTCCCATTCAAATTTTTATCCTTCATTCAAAATGACTGAAATTATAGTTATGATATGTGGCTGCTAACTGGAGGTGGTTGCCTTGAATCTCATGATCTCAGAGTCTGAACAAATGTGTGCCCTTATCAATGGTCTAAACCAGAGCCATCCAATAGAACTTTTGGTGAGGATAAAATTGGTTTTATATACTGTCCCATAAGATAGCCATGAGCCACATGTGGCTATTGAGCACTTGAAAGGTAGCTATTGTGATTAAACAACTAATATTAAATGTTATATGTATTTTTAAAGACTACTATTAGAGCAGTTTTAACTTCACAGCAAAACTGTGAGAAACGTGCAGAGACTTCCCATATACGCCATTCCTCCACACACATATAACCTCTCCATTATCAATATCCCCTACTAGTGTGGTACATTTGCTATTAATACAATCGATACGCTTACATTTATTTACACATCAAAACCACCCAAAAGCCCATAGTTACATAATGCCTCATTCTTGATGTTGCACATTCAATTTATGTGAACAAATGTGTAATGACAAGTGTCTCTCATTATAGTATCATATAGAGTATTTTCATTGTCTTTAAAAATCCTCTGTGTTCCACATGTTCATCTCTCTTCCCTTCCCAAATGCTGCCAACCATTGATTTTTCACAATCTCCATAGTTTTGCTTTTTCCATAATGTCATGAAGTTGAAATTATACAGTATGTAGGCTTTTCAGATTGGCTTCCTTCACTTAGTAATATGCATTTAAATTTTCAGCATGTCTTTTCATGACTTGATAGCTCATTTCATTTTAGCATTGAATAATATTCCATTGGCTGTATGTACCATAGTTCATTTACCCATTCACCCTTTGAAAGAAATATTAATTGCTTCCAAGTTTGGGCAATTACAAATAAAGGTGCTATGAACATCTGTGTGCAGGTTTTATATGGACACAATTTTTCAATTCCTTTGAGTGAAATCCAAGGAGTGTGATTGCTAAATCATATGTTAAGAGCATGTTTAGCTTTGTAAGAAAGTGCCAAACTGTCTCCAAGATAGCTGTACTATTTTGCATTACCATCCATGAATGAGGATTCTGTTGCTGCACATCCTAGCCAGCATATGGCGTTGTCAGCATTCCAGATTTTAGTCATTCTGATAGGTGTGTAGTGGCATCTCATTGTTTAAATTTTTATTTCTTTGATGACATATGATACAGAGCATCTTTTCATATGCTGCTTTGTCATCTGTATATCTACTTTGGTGAATTATCTGTTAAAATTTTTGGTCCATTTTTCATTTTTTGTTTTATTGTTGAATGTCATGACTTTTTTATATCTTTTGAAAAACAGTTCTTATCAGATGTGTCTTTTGCAAATATCTACTACCATGCTGTGGCTTGTCTTCCATTCTCTTGACATGGACTTTTGCAGAACAATTTTTAATTTTAATGAAGTCTAGTTTATCAATGATTTATTTTATCTGTTGTGCCTTTGTTGTTGTGTCTAAAAAGTACTGACATGCTACAAGTCATCTAAATTTCCTCCCGTTATTTCCTAGGTGTTTCATAGTTGCATTCTTCATTTAGGTCTGTGATCTATTTTCAGTTAATTTATATGATGAGTGTAAGATCTATGTCTAGATTCTTCTTTTCTTTCTTGCATGTGAAAGTCTAGTTGTTTCTGTACCATTTACTTAAAAGACTATCTTTGCTCCATTGAATTGATTTTGTTCCTGGGGTCGCAAAGAGCCGGACACGACTGAGTGACTGAACTGGACTGAACTGAACTGATGTGGTTTTATTTTGGGGCTCTCTATTCTGTTTCATTGATATATTTGTCTATTCTTTCACCAATACCACACTGTCTTGATTACTGTATCTTTGTAATTAGTCTTAAATTCAGGCAGTGTCTGTCCTTCAACTTTGTTCTTCTTCAACACCATGTTGGCAATTCTGGGTCTTTTGATTCTTCATATAAACTTTAAAAAGAGCTTGTTGATATCCACAAAATAAATTACCCAGGTTTTGATTGGGATTGTACTGAATCTACAGATCAAGTCTGGAAGAATTGGCATCTTGACAATATTGACTGTTGCTATCCATGAATATTGACTATCTCTCCCTTTAATTAGTTTTTCTCTGATTTCATTCATTAGAGTTGGTAGTTTTCCTCATGTAGATCTTATACATATTTTGTTAGATTTATACATAAGTATTTCATTTGGGGGGTTGTTACTGAAAACATTATGTTTTCAATTTCTATTTGTTTGTTTCTGATATAATCTTCAGTTCAGTTCAGTTCAGTTGCTCAGTCATGTCCAACTATTTGGGAATCCATAAATCACAGCACGCCAGGCCTCCCTGTCCATCACCAGATCCTGGAGTTTACCCAAACTCACGTCCATCGAGTTGGTGATGCCATCTCATCCTCTGTTGTCCCCTTCTCCTCCTGCCCCCAATCCCTCCCAGTATCAGAGTCTTTTCCAATGAGTCAACTCTTCGCATGAGGTGGCCAAAGTATTGGAGTTTCAGCTTCAGCATCAGTCCTTCCAATGAACACCCAGGACTGATCTCCTTTAGGATGGACTGGTTGGATCTCCTTGCAGTCCAAGGGACTCTCAAGAGCCTTCTCCAACATCACAGTTCAAAAGCATCAGTTCTTCAGAGCTCAGCTTTCTTCACAGTCCAACTCTCACATCATTACATGACCACTGGAAAAACCATAGCCTTGACTAGACAGACCTTTGTTGGCAAAGTAATGTCTCTGCTTTCGAATATGCTATCTAGGTTGGTCATAACTTTTCTTCCAAGGAGTGTCTTTTAATTTCATGGCCACAATCACCATCTGCATTGATTTTGGAGCCCCAAAAAATAAAGTCTGACACTGTTGCCACTGTTTCCCCATCTATTTGCTATGAAGTGACGGGATCAGATGCCATGATCTTCGTTTTCTAAATGTTGAGCTTTAAGCCAACTTTTTCACTCTCCTCTTTCATTTTCATCAAGAGGCTCTTTAGTTCCTCTTCACTTTCTGCCACAAGGGTGGTGTCGTCTGCATATCTGAGTTTATTGATATTTCTTCCGGCAATCTTGATTCCAGCTTGTGCTTCTTCCAGCCCAATTTTAATTAATTTAAATAGCTTCATCTGTCTAGTGACTATCCTTTTAGGCAGCACAAGCTGTCTCTACAAATTACAATCTTGAATTGAGCACCGAATAATTGATTTTTTGAACTGTGGTGTTGGAGAAGACTCTTGAGAGTCTGAGAGTCCCCTTGAGAGGACTGCAAGGAGATCAAATCAGTCAATTCTAAAGGAAATCAGTCCTGAATATTCATCGGAAGGACTGATGCTGAAGCTGAAGCTCCAATACTTTGGCCAACTCATGCAAAGAACTGACTCATTGGAAAAGACCCTGATGCTGGGAAAGATTGAAGGCAGGAACAGAATGGGACAGCAGAGGATGAGACGGCTGGATGGCATCACCGGACTGGATGGACATGAGTTTGAGCAAGCTCTGCGAGCTGGGGAAGGATAGAGAAGCCCGATATTCTGCAGTCCATGGGGTCATAAAGAGTCAGACACTGCTGAGCTACTGACCTTATTGGATTAGTCAAAACCTTCGTTCAGGTTTTCCCGTAAGATGTTATGGGAAAATCCAAAGGAACTCTGTGACCCATAGCATGATTCCCTACACAAATCGAACTGCCCTACGTTAACAGAGAAGACGTAATGTTAACTGCAGCTTGGGGAACAGCTCCTCCCCAGCCTCCCCAAAATGAATCAAATAGAGGGCAGGGAAGAAAAAAAAAAAAGAGTGGTTAACTTTATTATCACTGCGCCAAAATATTAGGAATAATGCAAACAAACGCTTGAAGTAACACTTTATTAACTTGGCTTTCTGGCAGACGAGTACACAAACTGGAGGGCTGGCTCTCCGCAGCCGCGAAGGGATCCCACTGCTGCTGCTGCTAAGTCGCTTCAGTCGTGTCCGACTCTGTGCGACCCCATAGACAGCAGCCCATTAGACTCCTCTGTCCCTGGGATTCTCCAGGCAAGAATACTGGAGTGGGTTGCCATTTCCTTCTCCAATGCATGAAAGTAAAAAGTGAAAGTGAAAGTGAAGTCGCTCAGTCGTGTCCGACTCTTAGCGACCCCATGGACTGCAGCCTACCAGGCTCCTCAGTCCATGGATTTTCCAGGCAAGAGTACTGGAGTGGGGTGCCATTGCCTTCTCCGAGGGATCCCACAGCCCAGGACAAACCTCCCGCGCGGGGAGGGCGGGGCTGCTGCTTTTCTGGCCCCGCCCCCGCCGGCGCAAGTCGCGCACGTTCCGTAGCTGCGTCGCGGAGAGTCTCTTGTCCCTCCGCGCGGCCCGTTCCGCCTCGGCTCCCGCGACCTTTGGGCTGACGTGTCTGCGGTTTGTCGGCGGCTGGGCGAATAGGGCCGAGATGGCGGACGCCTGGGAAGAGATTAGGCGGTTGGCGGCAGATTTTCAGCGGGCGCAGTTCGCAGAAGCCACGCAAAGGTGCCTGACCCTCCCTCTCCGTTTGTGGAGTCCAAAATAGCCTCGGGTGGCCACTCCGAGATCTGAGGCTGCAAACCCCAGGCCTTGAATCCCCGACCTTCCCATCCCCCTGTCAGCGTTCCCGCCCCCTCCCTTCCTCCCAGAGGCTGGAGTGCGGTTTCCAAAATAGTTCTCGGTGGGAAAGACCTAGAACATTCCTTCCCACCCCTTCCAAGCCCCAGCAAGGTGCAGGCGAGGCCACCCCACCTCGACGGCTGGGGCCGGTGACACTCCAAAGACTATCCCTCTGATCCTTGCTTAACTGTTAGCAAGTCCCTGAAGCGTCATTGCCTATTATACACTTCCTGACTTAGAGCTTGAAAGGAGAGGCTAACCCCAAGGTACAGTATTTTGTAAATACTATGTTGACTCCGTAAACATTTTGCCTTCTTGTTCACCAGTATAGGTGTGCTAGGCCAGAGCCATACTCCCATCTGTCATTTTTAGGGACTCCAGACACTTGACGTTTTGGGGGGTGTGTCCTGAAAAAGCTCCCTAAATTTGCTTTTCACCTTTATGGAACACATATAACGCTAATAGAACCCTTTTTTATCTGTTGACTACTTCTTGCCTTGTTCTTTCTGGAGCTAAAGACTTTAATCCTCTGATGCTGTGTTTTGTATCAGTGCTAGCAAACGAGGACACTTAAGTGTTTGTGTAACTGTCAGTTGCAAATTATGGTTTTCCTGGCCTAGCCATGGCCTAGCTAGGTGTCCTGCTTAGAAAGCTTATAGATAGGAGTGAGGCAACTATGCATTTAATAAAATAAAATTTTGTTTTTTTTTTTAAACTGAAGCGAAAGCGAAAATTGAACCAAAAGTAGGACGTGTTTTTTCTTTTACTTAAATTACATGTCCTTACTTTTCTGTTTACATTTGAAGATTAGAAGCATGCCTAAGAGAGCAAACTCGAAATCTAAAATAGATTTGTAACAATGAATTACATGATTTAAGTTAATGTAAACCTGTTTATGCCCTATAATTTTTTTAAATGTATTGAATTAGTATTATACGAAAAAAGATTCAGATGCTGTAATATAGAACCTAATGACTATCCAAACATTTTAAAAACCCATTGTCATACATCTCCTTAAACATATTGAGCACTGGATGTAACAAATTCCTTTTTTAAAACTTTTGTTTCCCTCAGATTGTCAGAACGGAATTGCATTGAGATTGTGAATAAATTGATTGCTCAGAAACAGCTAGAAGTGGTTCACACACTTGATGGGAAGGAATATATTACTCCAGCCCAAATTAGTAAAGAAATGAGAGATGAGCTACATGTTCGAGGTGGTAAGTAATTCCTTAGTTTTTTCTTCTGGTTCTTCGGAAAGGGGCCTGGGCATGACCTTTCAAACCATAAATCATAAATGATTTGGAGGTTATAGGACACCCTTCTCAATTGTTAATATAATATTCAGCTTAAATACTTTTAAATAGATTTGGGTGAACATTATATAATTTAAATGAAGTCAAATATTGTCACTTTACAGAATCGCATTTTTTATTTTGAGTTATGTCTTCTGTTTGTGAATTAATCAGCTGTTTCTTTTCACAGTTCTTGAATTTATTGGGTGACTCAGGGGTGGACTTAGCTGTCTGTTATCAGGTGATAATTATGAAAAGGGAACAGAGGTTTTAAATTACAGACCATTGAAAATCAAGACTGTAATGGTCTTTTTTTAATTTTGTTTGCAAATTACAAAATAATTTAGTATGATGTTATATCAGATTGTAGGAAAAGCTACTACAAACACGAAAAAGTTTTTGTTTCCATTGCATTTTTGAAATATGAAGAAATTACTGAGCAAATTTGAATACTGTTTGATTAAAATAGATACATCTGTGAAAACAACTTGTTAGATGTTATGATGTTTGTTTTTTATCTTACTGCATAGTCCTAATAAAATACTAGCTATAATTTGAAATGCTTAACAGATATTTAGGTAATAAGTGATAACATACCAGTTTCAAATAATTGAAAATAATTTATCTGAATTTTGTTGTCAATGTGTCTTTGGTCACAGTAGATAAATTGTGAAGGGATGAAAATAACCCTCATAGGTCTGCCCAACTCAGTATCAGCTGATGCTGGTTATTAGTTTGATATGACAAATGGAACTTTGAAAATAAGCTATCCTCTATACTTTAGCCATGGATACTTATTATGATAATAACTTGTCTTTGAAGGCATTAATTACTGTGGCCCTGTTGGTAAAGAATCCACCTGCAATACAGGAGACCCTGGTTCTATGCCTGGGTCGGGAAGATCCGCTGGAGAAGGGAACAGCTACCCACTCCAGTATTCTTGGGCTTCCCTAGTGGCTCAGATGGTAAAGAATCCGCCTGCAATGCAGAAGACCTGGGTTCGATCCCTCCCTTGGGAGAAACAGCTACCCACTCCAGTATTCTGGCCTGGAGGGTTCCATGGTCAGAGAAGTCTGGCAGGCTACAGTCTGGCGGGTCACAAAGAGTTGGTCACGACTGAGCGACTCTCACTTTGCACTTTCATTGTGTCCTTTGCAGAAAGATTT
>NW_011494607.1:16053505-16054780 GCF_000754665.1 Bison bison bison
TTGTATTTTGGATCTTGAAATGTCCAAAACATAAATATGTTGGAATTTGCAGTTTGGGGCTGGTATGTACTTCTGATAACTTAAATGAATGTCTTTTCTTTAAAGGTCGAGTAAACATCGTTGATCTGCAACAGGTAAATTTCAGCTTTGTAACAGTTTTTACTTTGATTTCTCAACTTTTTATGTTACTAATTTTTTCAATGCCTTAAGTAGCCACTTGATATTGGTATCATATTGTGTTTGTGAAGAAATAATTATATGACCTTCACTGATACATTTAATCAGTTTAACAAGTTTTTCTTTCTCAGATGACTTGCTTATACTTTATTCTTTACAAAATAAACTCATAGTTAACCATTTTATGTATTTATAGAGTTTATGTAATTTTGAGAGAAAAATCACTTGTTTCATGGTGACTTGTTTTTAGTATGTGGAAGTTAAACCTAGAAAATATTTGTAGAAAATACAAGTGTACGTGGCATCAGTAAGGGTTTTGTTGTTGTTGTTCAGTGGCAAAGTCATGTCCAACTCTTTCCGACCTTATGGACTGCAGCATGCCAGGCCTCCCTGTCCCTTACCATCTCCTGAAGTTCACCCAAGTTCATGTCCATTGAATCGATGATACCATCCAACTGTCTCATACTCTTCTGCCCTTTCTCCTTTTGCCTTCAATATCTCTCATCATCAGGGTCTTTTCTAATGAGTCAGCTCTTCGCATCAGGTGGCCAAAGTATTGGAGGTTTAGCTTCAGCATCAGTCCTTCCAAAGAATTTTCAGGGTTGATTTCCCTTAGGCTTGACTGGTTTGATATCCTAGCTGTCCAAGGGACTCTCAAGAGTCTTCCCCAGCACCACAATTCAAAAGCATCAGTGCTTTGGCATTCAGCCTTCTTTATGGTCCAACTCTCACATTTGTACATGACTACTGAAAAGACCATAGCTTTGAGTATACAGACCTTTGTCACTGTATAGGTTTGTCATAGCCTTCCTTCCAAGAAGCAAACATCTTCTAATTTCATGGTTGCAGTCACCATCTGCAGTAATTTTGGAACCCAGGAAGAACAAAATCTGTCACTGCTTCTATTTTTTCCCCTTCTATTTTCCAGGAAGGAATGGGACCAGATGTTATGACCTTTGGTTCAGTTTACTAGCTCAGTTGTGTCCGATTCTTTGTGACCCCATGAATCGCAGCATGCCAGGCCTCCCTGTCCATCACCAACTCCCGGAGTTCACTCAAACTCACGTCCATTGAGTCGGTGATGCCATCCAGCCATCT
>NW_011494607.1:16055514-16092714 GCF_000754665.1 Bison bison bison
CTTTTTAGTTCCTCTTCACTTTCTGCCATAAGGGTGGTGTCGTCTGCATATCTGAGGTTATTGATACTTCTCCCGGCAATCTTGATTCCAGCTTGTGCTTCTTCCAGCCCAGCGTTTCTCATGATGTACTCTGCATATAAGTTAAATAAGCAGGGTGACAATATACAGCCTTGACATACTCCTTTTCCTATTTGGAACCAGTCTGTTGTTCCATGTCCAGTTCTAATTGTTGCTTCCTGACCTGCATACAGATTTCTCAAGAGGCAGGTCAGGTGGTCTGGTATTCCCATCTCTTTCAGAATTTTCCACAGTTTATTGTGATCCACACAGTGAAAGGCTTTGGCGTAGTCAATAAAGCAGAAATAGATGTTTTTCTGGAACTTTCTTGCTTTTTCGATGATCCAGCGGATGTTGGCAATTTGATCTCTGGTTCCTCTGCCTTTTCTAAAACCAGCTTGATCATCAGGAAGTTCGTGGTTCATGTATTGCTGAAGCCTGGCTTGGAGAATTTTGAGCATTACTTTACTAGCATGTGAGATAGTGGTAGATACAATGGTCATCTGAGTTAAATTTGCCCATTCCCGTCCATGTTAGTTCACTGATTACAAAGATATTGATGTTCACTCTTACCATCTCTTGGTTGACCACATGTAATTTACCTTGGTTCATGGACCTACTTTCCAAGTTCCTATGCAATATCATTCTTTACAGCACTGGACTTTACTTTCACCACCAGACACATCCACAACTGAGCACTGTTTCTGCTTTGGCCCAGCTGCTTCAGTCATTCTGGAGCTATCAGTCTGGGGTAATTGCCTTCTGCCCTACCCCAGGAACATATTGGACACCTTCCAACCTGAGGGACTCATCTTCTGATATTGTATCTTTTTGCCTTTTTCTATTGTTCATGGGGTTCTCATGGCAAGAATACTGGGGTGGTTTGCTACTTCCTCCTCCAGTGGACCACGTTTTGTCAGAACTCTCCAACATAACCCGTCTGTCTTGGGTAGCCCTGCAGGGCATAGCTCATAGGTTGATTGAGTTTTGCAAGCCCCTTCACCTTGACAAAGCTGTGATCCATTAGAGGGCATCAGTAAGGTACACTACACTATATGCAGGAAACTGGCCATTTTTGTGTGAATAGGTTTAATTTCTTATTTTTTCAAAATTTTTTTTTTTCACGGTATAGTTGATTTATAGTTCTTTTTCAGAATCCTTTGCCACATGGGTTATTACAGAACATTGGATAGTATTCCCTGTGCTATACGGTGGGTCCTTGTTAATTATTTTATACATAGTACTGTGTATCAGTTCAGTTCACTCACTCAGTCGTGTCCGACTCTTTGTGACCCCATGGACTGCAGCACGCCAGGCCTCCCTATCCATCACCAACTCCTGGAGTTTACTCAAACTCATGTCCATTCAGTCGGTGATGCCAACCAACCATCTCATCCTCTGTCATCCCCTTCTCCTCCTGCCTTCAATCTTTCCCAGCATCAGGTTCTTTTCAAATGAGTCAGCTCTTCTATCAGGGGGCCAAACTATTGGAGTTTCAGCTTCAACATCAGTCCCTCCAATGAATATTCAGGACTGATTTCCTTTAGGATGGACTAGTTGGATCTCCTTGCAGTCCAAGGGACTCTAAAGAGTCTTTTCCAGCACCACAGTTCAAAACCATCAATTCTTCAGCGCTCAGCCTTCTTCACAGTCCAACTCTCACATCCATACATGACTACTGGAAAAACCAGAGCCTTGACTAGACAAACCTTTGTTGGCAAAGTAATGTCTCTGCTTTTGAATATGCTATCTAGGTTGGTCATAGCTTTTCTTCGAAGGAGCAAGCGTCTTTTAATTTCATGGCTATAGTCATCATCTGCAGTGATTTTGGAGCCCCGCAAAAATAAAGTCTGCCACTGTTACCACTGTTTCCCCATCTATTTGCCATGAAGTGATGGCACCGGATGCCATGATCTTAGTTTTCTGAATGTGCAGCTTTAAGCCAACTTTCTCACTCTCCTCTTTCACTTTCATCAAGAGGCTCTTTAGTAGTTCTTTGTTTTCTGCCATAAGGGTGGTGTCATCTGTATGTCTGAGGTTGTTGATATTTCTCCTGGCAGTCTTGATTCCAGCTTGTACTTCATCCAGCCCAGCATTTCTCATGATGTACTCTTCATATAAGTTAAATAAGCAAGGTGACAATGTACAGCCTTTACGTCCTTTTCTTATTTGGAACCAGTCTGTTGTTCTATGTCCAGTTCTAACTGTTGCTTTCTGATCTGCATATAGATTTCTCAAGAGGCAGGGCAGGTGGTCTAATATTCCCGTCTCTTTCAGAATTTTCCACAGTTCATTGTGGTCCACACAGTCAAAGGCTTTGGCATAGTCAATAAAGCAGAAATAGATGTTTTTCTGGAACTCTCTTGATTTTTCAATGATCCAGTGAATGTTGGCAGTTTGATTTCTGGTTCCTCTGCCTTTTCTAAAACCAGCTTGAACATCTGGAAGTTCACGGTTTATGTATTGTTGAAACCTGGCTTGGAGAATTTTGAGCATTACTTTACTAGCATGTGAGATGAGTGCAATTGTGCAGTAGTTTGAGCATTCTTTGGCATTGCCTTTCTTTGGGATTGGGATGAAAACTGACCTTTTCCAGTCCTGTGGCCATTGCTGAGTTTTCCAAATTTGCTGGCATTTGAGTAGAGCACTTTCACAGCATCATCTTTTAGGATTTGAACTAGCTCAACTGGAATTCCGTCACCTCCACTAGCTTTGTTCATAGTGATGCTTTCTAAGGCCCACGTGACTTCACATTCCAGGATGTCTGGCTATAGGTGAGTGATCACATCATTGTGATTACCTGGGTCGTGAAGATCTTTTTTGTACAGTTCTTCTGTGTATTCTTGCCACCTCGTCTTAGTATCTTATGCTTCTGTTAGGTCCATCCGTTTCTGTCCTTTATTGAGCCCGTCATTTTCTTAAAGAGATCTCTAGTCTTTTCCATTCTATTGTTTTCCTCTATTTCTTTGCACTCATCACTGTGGAAGGCTTTCTTATCTTTCCTTTCTGTTCTTTGGAACTCTGCATTCAAATGGGTATATCTTTTCTTTTCTCCTTTGCTTTTCACTCCTTTTCTATTTCACTCCTTTTTAATGGCTTAGTAATATTCCACTCTATATATGTACCACATCTATATCTTTTTCTCTGTCAATGGACATTTAGGTTATTTCCATGTCTGTCTTGTTGTAAATAGTGCCCCAGTGAACATTGGGGTGAATGTATCTTTTCAAAATATGCTTTCCTCCAGATGTATGCCCAGGAGTGAGATTACTGGACCATGTGGTAGTTATATTTTTAGTTTTTTAAGAAACTTCATACTGTTCACTGTAATGGTTATACCAGTTTTACATTCCCACCAACAGTGTTCGGAGGGTTCCTTTTTCTCCACACACTGTCCAGTATGTATTGTTTGGAGACTTTCAGATGATGGCTGTTCTGATTGGTGTGAGGTTATAACTGATTGTAGTTTTGATTTGCATTTCTCTAATAATTAGTGATGTTGAGCATATTTTCATGCTTTTGGCCACCTGCATTGTCTAATTCAATGAAACCATGAACCATGCCATGTAGGGCCACCCAAGACAGACGAGTCATGGTGGAGAGTTCTGACAAAACATGGTTCACTAGAGAAGGGAATGGCAAACCACTTCAGTATCCCTGCCTTGAGAACCCCATGAACAGTATGAAAAGGCAAAAAGATAGGACACTGAAAGATGAACTCCTCAGGTTGGTAGGTGCCCAATATGCTACTGGAGAACAGTGGAGAAATAACGGCAGAAAGAATGAAGAGATGGAGCCAAAGCTAAAATAGCACCCAGTTGTGGATGTGACTGGTGCTGGAAGTAAATACCGATGCTGTAAAGAACAATATTGCATAGGAACCTGGAATGTTAGGTCCGTGAATCAAGGTAAATTGAAAGTGGTCAAACAGGAGATGGCAAGAGTGAACATCAACATCTTAGGAATCAGAATGATCTCTGTTCGTTTCCAAGGCAAACCATTCAATATCATAGTAATCCAAGTCTATGCCCCAACTAGAAATGCTGAATAAGCTGAAGTGGAACGGTTCTGTGAAGACCTACATGACTTTCTAGAACTGACACTAAAAAAGATGTCCTTTTCATTATAGGGGACTGGAATGCAAGAATAGGAAGTCAAGAGATGCCTGGAGTAATAGGCATATTTGACCTTGGAATACAAAATGAAGCAGGGCAAAGGCTAACAGAGTTTTGCCAAGAGAATGCACTGGTCATAGCAAACACCCTCTTCCAACAACACAGAAGAAGACTCTACCATGGACATTACCAGATGGTCAATACCAAACTTAGATTGATTATATTCTTTGCAGCCAAAGATGGAGAAGCTCCATACAGTCAGCAAAAACAAGACTGGGAGCTGACTGTGGCATAGATCATGAATTCCTTATGGACAAATTCAGACTGAAATTGAAGAGAGTAGGGAAAACCACTAGACCACTCAGGTATGACATAAATCAAATTGCTTAATGATTATACAGTGGAAGTGACAAATAGATTCCAGGGATTCGATCTGATAGAGTGCCTGAAGAACTATGGACAGAGATTCATGACATGGTACAGGAGACAGGGAGCAAGACCATCGCCAAGAAAAAGAAATGCAAAAAAGCAAAATGGCTGTGTGAGGAGGCCTTACAAATAGTTGAGAAAAGAAGAGAAGCTGAAGGCAAAGGAGAAAAGAAATGATATACCCATTTGAATGCAGAGTTCCAAAGAATAGCAAGGAGAGATAAGAAAGCCTTCCTCAGTGATCAGTGCAAAGAAATAGAGGAAAAGAACAGAATGGGAAAGACTAGAGATCTCTTCAAGAAAATTAGAGATACCAAGGGAACATTTCATGCAAAGATGGGCTCAATAAAGGACAGAAATAGTTTGGACCTAATAGAAGCAGAGGATAGTAAGAAGAGGTGGCAAGAATGCACAGAAGAACTATACAAAAAAGATCTTCATGACCCAGGTAGCTATGATGGTGTGAGCACTCACCTAGAGCCAGACATCCTGGAATGCCAAGTCAAGTGGGCCTTAGAAAGCATAACTGCAAACAAAGCTAGTGGAGGTGATGGAATTCCAGTTGAACTATTTCAAATCCTAAACAGTGATGCTGTGAAAGTCCTGCACTCAGTGTGTCAGCAATTTTGGAAAACTCAGCAGTGGCCACAGGAGTGGAGAAGATCAGTTTTCATTCCAATCCCAAAGAAAGCCTATGCTAAAGAATTCAATATACCACACAATTCCACTCATCTCACACTCTAGGAAGATAATGCTCAAAATCCTCCAAGCTAGGCTTCAACAGTATGTGAATTGTGAACTTCCAGATGTTCAAGCTGGATTTAGAAAAGGCAGAGGAACCAGAAATCAATTTGCCAACATCCACTGGATCATCAGAAAAGCAAGAGAGTTCCTGAAAAACATCTACTTCTGCTTTATTGACTATGCCAAAGCTGTTGACTCTGTGGATCACAGCAAACTGTGGAATATTCTGAAAGAGATGGAAATACCAGACCACCTGACCTGCCTCCTGAGAAATCTGTATGCAGGTCAAGAAGCAACATTTAGAACTAGACATGGTTCCAAATCGGGAAAGGAGTATGTTAAGGCTTTATATTGTCACCCTGCTTATTTAACTTATATGCAGAGAACATCATACGAAATGCTGGGCTGGATGAAGCACAAGCTGGAATCAAGATTGCCGGGAGAAATATCGATAACCTCGGATATGCAGATGACACCACCCTTATGGCAGAAAGTGAAGAGGAACTCAAAAGCCGCTTGATGAAAGTGAAAGAGGAGAGTAAAAAAAATTGGCTTAAAGCTGAACATTCAGACAACTAAAATCATGGCATGCAGTCCCATCACTTCATGGCAAATAGATGGGGAAACAGTGGCTGATTTTATTTTTTGGGGCTCCACAATCACTGCAGATTGTGACTAAGCCATGAAATTAAAAGACCCTTGCTCCTTGGAAGAAAAGTTATGAGCAACCTAGACATATTAGAAAGTAGAGACATTACTTTGCCAACAGAGGTCCATCTAGTCAAGGCTAACTGTTGCTTCCTGACCTGCATGCAGAATACCAGTCAGGTGGACTGGTATTCCCATCTGTTAAGAATTTTCCACACTTCGTTTTTATCCGCACAAAGGCTTTGAAATAGTCAATAAAGCAGAAATAGATGTTTTTCTAGAACTCTCTTGTTTTTTCGATGACCCAACGGATATGGCAGTTTGACCTCTGGTTCCTGTGGGCTCTGTGGTAACATTAATGGTGAACTGCAAGGGAGACTTTCCCAACCTGATGCGCTGCCAGGGCCCTGGTCCCTGTGGTGAGCCCCTGCCAACCCATGCCTCCACAGGAGACCATCCAACACTAGCAGGTAGTTTTGGTTCAGTCACCTGTTGGGTCACTGCTGCTTTCCTCTGGGTATTGGTGCCTGCAAGGTTTTGTTTGTGCCCTTCAAGATTAGAGTCTCTGTTTCCCTCAGTCCTGTGGAAGTCATGCAAACAGATTCCACTGGCCTTCAAGGCCAGATTCCCTGGGGGTTCCCGCTCCTCTTATCAGATCCCCAGGCTGGGAAGCCTGATGTGGGGTTCAGAAGCTTCACAACAATGAGAGTACTTCTTTGATATTATTGTTCTCCAGTTTGTGGGTCACCCACCCCACAGGAATGGAATTTTATTTTACAGTGATTGTGCCCCCTCCTACCATCTTGTTGTGGCTTCTTTGTCTTTGGACATGGGGTATCTTTTTTGGTGGGTTCTAGCATTCTCCTGTCAGTGGTTGATCAACAGCTAGTTGCAGTTTTTGTGGTGTTGCAGGAGGAGATAAGCACATATCCGGCTACTCCGCCATCTTGAACTGAACAGCGCTGATCTTAGTTTTTTCAATGTTGAGTTTTAAGCCAGGTTTTTCACTCTTCTCTTTCACCTTCATCAAGAGGCTCTTTAGTACCTCTTCACTTTCTGCCTGCCATTAGGGTGGTATCATCTGCATATCTGTGGGTGTTGATATTTCTCCCAGAAACATTGATTCCTACTTGTGATTCATCTAGCTCGGCATTTCACATGGTGTACTCTGCATATAAGTTAAATAAGCAGGATGACTATATACAACCTTGATATACTCCTTTCCCAATTTTGAACCAGTCATTTGTTCCATGTAGGTTTCTAACTGTTGCTTCTTGACCTGCACACAGGTTTCTCAGGAGGCAGGTAAGGTGGTCTGGTATTTGCATCTCTTTCCATTCTCCACAATTTGTTGTGATCCACACAGATTAACTTCAGCAATATTATCCAAAGGCAAAGACACATACTAGAGACATACATAAATCCAGACTAACAGAGGTCTCACAGTTTCTGCTCAAGGTTTAAAATGCCTCTTTACATTTTTTTTTTAACCTTTGCTTGCAGTTCTACTAATGAATCCAAGGGCAAAGTCCCAGGAAAAGTGGGCTGTGTTTGTATCTCAAGGACATAGTAAGAGTTAACTTCAAGCTTTCTTCTAGGTGTGTTTTCTCTCAAGGTCAGAATTCCAAAGGAAAAAAATATTTTAACAAGCTAACTTTCTCTAATTGCCTATACAAAAGAACCAATTTTGTTGAGAAGTGTCTGTTTTAAGTCTTCCACCCACTTTTTTGATTGGGTTGTTTATTTTTCTTAAGTAAGTTGCATGAGTTGCTTTTATATTTTGGAACTTTAACCCTAAGAAAACCATAATTCAAAAAGATACATGTACCCCAGTGTTTATTAGAGCACTGTTTACAGTAGCTAGGACATGGAAGCAACCTAGACGTCCATCAACAGATGAATGGATAGAGAAGTTTTGGTACATTTAAACAATGGTATGTTACTCATCCATGAAAAGGAATGCATTTGAGTCAGTTATAGTGAGGTGGATATACCTGTAGCTTGTTACACTGAGTGAAGTACATTATTAATGCATATATGTGGAATCTAGAAAAGTGGTACTGATGAATCTATTTGTAGGGCAGGAATAGAGATGCAGACATAGAGAAAATACTTGTGGACAGAGTTGGGGAAGGAGAGGTGGGACAGATTGAGAGAAAAGCATGAAACATATTTTTACTCATTACCATGTGTAAAATAGATAGCTAATGGGAAGTTGCTGTATAATACAGGGAACCCAAAGTGGTACTCTATGACAATCTAGAGGGGTGGGATGGAGTTGGAGGAGGTTCAAGAGGGAGGGGAACATATATATACTTATGACTGATTCATGTTGTTGTATGGCAAAAGCCAACACAATATTGTAAAGCAGTTATCCTCCAATTAAAAACAAATTTAAGGAAGAACCAATTTTGCAATTTCAAAAGAGTTTTAACCAATTTTCTCTGGAATCTAAAGAATATTGTGGTCTCACAGTGTCAAAAAAGGTTATCTTTTTTTGTATTCATAGTTTTATAGCTAAAATTTAGACCAAATAGTGCTTAAACCGACACTAATAAGAGGGGCAGACTGGCTGATGAAATGTTGTCCCAGGGGTACCGTCAGTGGTGTTTATAACTGAAAGTGGACAGAAAGAACAAAAAAACTTAGTGTCCTAGGAGCGTTTTCAAGGGGTGTTTCTTTGGGTTTAGAAGGAGATCCTCCCGTGTTGAATAACCTGCAACCAAGAACAGCAGTCCTAGAAATGAAGTCCAGCATCCTGGAAACATTACTAGGAGGCACCTGTAAGGGATTCATAACATCCTCTGAATTACCTTTGATCTTTATGCTGATGGGCTTTGGAGCATCCTCTACTCCCTCACTGCTTTCTAACCAGACATCTCTGGTCAGCTTTGGTTCCTTTAAAGGTGCTCTCCCTCCCTGCCTATGGTGGACATTTGAACCAGTGCAAAGCAGTTGCCAGTTTTTCCCTTAAGCCTTTATAGACAAGACAACAGATCTCCCCTGTGTCCTATAACAAGATTTCCTACACTGGGGTGTACTCCTCAGGATTGAGTATTTATAAAATTTATGTTGTGATCTACTGAGAATTGGCCAGCTCACTAGGCTGGCTATAGCAGTGTGTGGGTTGCCAAAGCCTGGGGTCAGGGTGAGGGGGGCAGCTGAGAAGTAAAAGGAAAAACTCTTGGAGGAATTAGAGTTGAGAAGCATAATTATTTCAGATGTGTGTGTTTTGTAACAAAGATAAGACCTCAGGGTACCTGTGCACTCAGCCTGATGAAGACAGCACTGGCAGTTTAGAAATAAAAAGCAAAAGATCTTTTCCCAGGAGGATGTTGAACATATGTAGTGAAAAACAGGCCCTTCTGTGCAAGATAAGTAGGAAAGAAAGGCACAATCCAAAGGAGAAGCAAAGAAGATAGTGCATGCAGAGATCTCTTGCCATAGTTGAGCGAGACCTGCAAATTACCTTGGCAGCAATCCGAATCATGGCACCAGATGATGATGGCAAGTGAGAGGACCTTGGTTCTTTTCTTCTTCAGAGAAAGAATTCCACAAAGAAACATTTTAAAGCAGACACAAAATTTATTGGAAGCAACATGCAAAGAGAACAAAGAAGCAGTCTATTTAAAACAAAGCAGAAATACACACACAGGAAAGAGTGTGGGTGTCCTCCCTAATGAGGAGCATCCCAGAGAGGTGATTTAAATCACTTATATGGAAGCAGTTTTTCCTTGGTTTTTTATTTCCTCTGGCCAGTCATCTTTCTTCATTTCCCACCTCAGACTTGACCCAAGGCTCTTCCTGATATACTTATGCATCTTTTTGCCAAGATGGATTCCAGCATGGAAGCCTATAGGAGATTGACAGCACCTATTATGGGATAGCGCCCCTCCCTTTTTGACCCCCAAGTCTTTCTACACATGTGCAGTCCTGGAGATCCTGACCTCAGGAGTGATAGATGTAGTCATCTTATTTCTTAACTCCAGCAGAGCTCAGCTTCTGCTATTAAGTTTATCCTTGAAATGTCTAGGGGAAGCAAAAGTCCAGTTTACTCCACTTGACAATCTCCAGCTGTTTAGCTCAGGGACCCATCTACCTCCTATCTCAGAACCACGAGCCAGGATCTGCTGAGAAACCTCATTCACGACCCTGACAGTGGGTTTGGCTGACTTCTTTACAAGCCCATGGATCACACCATGGGCTGAGATGTATCAGCAGGCTTGACCCCCTGAGTGCTGGCCTGCAGAGCCTCTCTCTCGAGTGAGAGAATCAGGGCTGGGATGGTCCTTGGGCCAGGAGGCTCCCCATGGGGCAGCAGTCCAGTGATTGCTCAGAGGCAGTGGGCAGTTTGGGTCATAGACTCACAGACTCACTGCATGATGTCAGCAGGTCAGGACCTGCCTGTTGCACTGCTTCAGGCGCTCCCTCTCACTCCTGTCTGCCTCCCTGGGGACTAGGTGGGACTCTGGAGGTGAAAAGACCTTTGAAGTTGTGTGATTTTTGTAGTGCAAGCTTTCTTAGCGAGTGAAAGTGTACAGGTTCAGAAATGAAAGTGAATGAGCAATAAGCCCCTAATTGTTTGAGATTTTTTATAATATTTCAAATCAATTTGAAATTCATCTAAGGGGAAGTAAGTTTTCATTTTTTTAAAAGTTCTAAAATATATAATTTCAAATTTTAAAACAATATGAACTTATCACTAATAGAATGTGTACTTATTTTCCAGGCAATTAATGTGGATCTGACTCATATTGAAAATAGAATTGGTGACATTGTTAAATCAGAAAAACATGTTCAACTAGTATTGGGACAACTGATAGATGAGTAAGTACAATAATTAAGAATACCTTTTTGTGTTTCTTTTTTTGTAAGTTTATACTTAAATTTAGAATAACTGTGGCACTATGGCATTTTTTAGTACTCTTCCAGTACTGATTTTCATTATTGTGCTTAAAAAGTAAGTGCGTGCTTGTGTGGAATACTTGGGAATAATATAAACTTTTAATTTTTTCTGTTTTTTTAAAGCAACACAAAACACAATTTTTATCATCTTTCCTATGTGAACTTAACTCTGAAAGCAGAATTGTTAAAAAGTCCTAATGAAAATGACTGTAGAATTTTAACTGTTGAAAACAATTTCAGCATTTATTTGATTAATCTTCCATTTAGTTACATTGATAAGAAAAATTTCAGACTATGATTAATGAATGGTGTTTACCTAAACATACCATATTAATTACTTTTGGGGAGTGCCTTATTGCAGCAGAAATTAAACATAAAAAGAAAGAGAAAAATTATTATTCCTAATTAAGTTTTTCCTTTTTTTTTTTTAATTTAAACTATTAGGAACTATTTGGATCGTTTAGCAGAAGAAGTAAATGATAAATTACAGGAAAGTGGTCAAGTAACCATAGCAGAACTGTGTAAAACCTATGATCTTCCTGGAAACTTTCTGACACAGGTATTTTTTTTCCTTAATGGTATAATTTGTCTTTTCAAATAAATGCCAAGTTTGAAAGGGTGGGAATAAACTAGACTTACTATTATTTGTTTTTTTGCAAGTGTTTTGACTATTCTCTAGTTTTGACTATGTTCTAGCAATATATTTGGGGGATACTTAAACATTGATGGCTCTGATAAGATTGTTTAGAAGTGATTTTAATCTTCCTGAACCCTGTTGCTGCTGCTAAGCCGCTTCAGTCGTGTCCAACTCTGTGCGACCCCATAGATGGCAGCCCACCAGGCTCCCCCGTCCCTGGGATTCTCCAGGCAAGAACACCGGAGTGGGTTGCTATTTCCTTCTCCAATGCATGAAAGTGAAAAGTGAAAGTGAAGTTGCTCAGTTGTGTCTGAATCTTAGCGACCCTATGGACTATACAGCCCACCAGGCTCCTCCATCCATGGGATTTTCCAGGCAAGAGTACTGGAGTGGGGTGCCATTGCCTTCTCCATTCCTGAACCCAGAGATACCTAAACTTGGTAGACTTAAGGTCTCAGCCTGCTTGGATGCAGTAGCAAGTATACCAGAAGTGTATATCTTTATTGAATGCTTCTTTAGCAAGAATATCTTCAGTTCTGATTGCTAGTTATAATTTAAGAAACAGCTGATGAAGATTATGATTTATAAGAGATGCTACTGGCATCTTGTGTGGTAAAGGTCACAGATGCTGCTGAACATCCTGCAGTGCACAGAGCATTCCTTCCCAATAGAAAATTTTCTTCCCCAGATGTCAATAGTACCACCTTCTTTTGATGTCACCTTTTTTCCTCCTCTAAACTGAGAGCATGATAGGGAGAGAAATCAAGGAATGGCTTATAGTCACTTAATTTTTGGTACTTGTGTCAATACTCAAATCAAATTATAAGTTAAATTACAATGGTGCCTGAAAATAGAGGCTATTTCCTTGTTATTTCAGTTTTCTTAAAGTTGTTTAACGTTTTAGAAGTCTGTTTGGAACAGTGGAAGTTAAACAGGCCATGCTTTGAATTCTGTCTATGACACTGCTTTGTTACTTAGGGTCAGAAAAATTATTTTTATGCCTATTTGTGCTTCAAGTTACGTATCTGAAAATGGGAATAATTGTCTCTCATAGATGTCAGTAAGGTGTCGAATACATGGTATATCTGGTGAAATGGCTGGCCTAGAGGAAGTACTCAATAAATGATGGTTTTGTTTATATATTTACTGGAACAAATAAGGGAAAAGCCAAATCATTTTAGGTATACTTTAAAAAAATCCATCTTACAGAAATTACCAAACCATAATTGCATGAGATTAATTTATAATGAAACAGATTTACTCACTCATTTTAAGTGGGTGATTTCTCCTCATTGCATCTAAAATACCATTGAGCATATAGATCTGTTTTACAAAGTATTTCAGGAGAACTAAGCTCCTGAGCAAGTGTATGTAAATTACAGAAGATAAAATGAGCAAATACTTGTAAATCACAGAAGGCAAAAAAAAAGATACTTTTAGTCAGTTTTACATTAAAATATCAGAACAGATCAAGTGGTTTCTTATTGTGCTACTGATACATTTTAGAAATATATATATATTCTTTTTTCAGTTTTAATTTTTCTCAGTATCATAGGCAGTATTGTAAAAGCTCACTAAGAAGTGGTTTGGGGGACTTCCCTGACAGTCCAGTGGATAAGACTGAGCTTCCAATTCCAATGCTAAGGGCATGGGTTTAATCCTGGCTCACAGAACTAAGATCCCGCATGCCTCATGGGGCAGCAAAAAAATGGATCCTTAAAAAAAAGTTGTTTGGAAACCATTTTTCTGTACCATAGAAGTATCAGCCAGGCTGACTCAAATAGATTTAACTTGTCCTGGAAAGGGAAATATGTCCAAGCTTATTTCATAAACCTGATCCCAGTCATAGTGTAGCTGTGGAGAAATGCTCTCCTCAGGTTACCAAGAAATCAGGTTGTCTGTCAGTATAGATTTATGGACACAGTTTGTTAATATTTACATCACAGAGTATAACTTTTCAGGTTTTATGTATCCCTAGGTTGCAGAATCTTGGGATAATATTTATTTCTCTGTTAGTATTAGCAGTTCCATATAGGATCCTCTCCAGGATCCTTGTAAATATCTTGGTTGTCTGTGTTTCAGGCTGCCTGTGGCCTTATTAGCAGGTAGCTGAGTTTTTTTTTAACATATCAGTTATTAGACTCATTCAATTCTTGTCTTCACCATAAGATTATGAAGTTTCCTAGATCCTAAGTCTTCATTTTACTTTATATATCTTGTTAATTCATGCTTGCTGAAATTACTCAGTCGTATGATTAATACAACATCAGCATGCCACATGACTTTAGTAAACCTGTACATATGTAAATCTGTAATTTTGTTCTATCATTTTAATAAGAATTTTCATCCATCTTTACCCTCAGGCACTAACTCAGCGACTAGGTAGAATTATTAATGGACACATTGATCTTGATAACAGAGGAGTAATATTTACTGAAGCCTTTGTATCTAGACATAAAGCACGCATCCGTGGACTGTTCAGTGCTATTACCCGGTAAGCAAGTTTTAAAGTATGTGTATTTTTACATTTCTTTGATCATTGTTTGCCTTTTTTTTTTTTTCCTTAAATCTTATTCAGGACCCTAGTTTATTAAACAGAAGGGGAACTTCCATGAAATAGGAATGGGGATTCCAGACTCTCAAATGTGTCCACATTCTCTCCAACCCACATCTCTTTCTTCTACCTTCACCACCCTTAAGACTCCAAATGCACTTCTGCAGAATACTCAGATCATATATAGTCACTCTGGGATTGTGGAAGGAGCATGCAGTCAGAAACCCCTGGGTCATAGCTCTATCATATAGTAACCATGTGACCTTGAGCAGGTAAGTTAGTCACCTAACTTCTTTGAGTCTCAGATGGTGCTGGATGACTTTAGAACTCTTTACTAAATAAAATTCTAGTAGTCTAATGAATAACCATTGTACTTTCAAAATCACTTTAACTGAATGTTTGGGGCCTCTGTGACAAACTCCAGCATGGAATTAAGAAAACCTGCATTCTCAGTTTTCTCTTTTATCCTGTGTCATTAAATTTATCTCAGTAGTTTTTTTGGTCCCCCAGCATATAAATGTCCAGATTTCTCCATTTTAAAACAATCAAACCTCTCTTAACCCTGGATTCCATTCCCTCTACCATCTTGTTTATTCCTTTCCTTAAAGGGAACCATCTCAAATTGATGTCTATAGTTATTGTCTCAGTTTTCTTACCTTCTGTCACTTCTCAGCTTACCCATCTGGCTTCTTCCACTTACATAGCAATGATGTCAGTCTCGTTAAATCTAATGGGTATTTCCTGTCCTTGTTTTACTTGACTTTGTAGCACCATTTAACTCCAATTATGTCTTCTTCTTGAAATGTTCTCTTGTCTCTCTCTCTCTTTTTTTTTTTTTAACACCACACTTTCCTGGTTTCTTCTTAAGCTCTTTTGGCTGTGCCTTATAAGTCAGCTTTTCTGGCTCTTCCTCCATTCACTAGCCTTGAAAGTTTTCTTTGAGGCCATCTTCTCTTCTCAGTCCTGCACTACCTGCATAGGTGCTTTTACTTTTAAGTTCCAGACACATACAACTTGTACAGTATCTCTATTGAAGTGTTTTACAAGTGCCTCAAATTCAACATATTTAACTCACTGTCCTGAGCTGTCCCACTCCTTGTCTCTTCTGAATTCTTCCACTTGTATTTCCATTATCAGTAAATGCCATCATCAGGTTGGTTTTGCCAGAAACCTGGGAGTCGTCCTTTATGCCACCTTTCTCTCACCTCCGTTTCCATAACACAACATCTTTTGAAGTCATAGCCTAAATATTTATGTAACCTTTACTTCTCTGACACCACTGTTCTCACCAATTCAGGCCGTTTTTTACTGGAGTGTTTTAGTAGCTTTCTAACAAGTCGCTCCTCTTCTTTTCTTACTGTGTTTCAGGATGCTCTTTTGCATGGCAGCCACAGTGATTTCCTTTTGTCATTCAGTAAATCAGGCGCGCTGATTGAATACCTGATACATGCAGGGAGGGCCCTGGTAGAACAAAACAATAGAAGGTTAGAAGAGAGCTCGCAATCTAATACAATAGTATTCTTTCTCTCTCTTTTTTTAGTCTCACGCTTATATTAATAGAAAAGTTCAAAGAGAACCTTTTTTTCAAATTCTGTCCCATTTGAAAGAAAGTAGCTGACATTATGTCCCATGACCAAAAATACTTTAGTCTCTTTCCTATAAGCAAGGGCAAGTGTCCTATAAAACTACAATACAAACATCAAAATCAGAAAATTGACCCTGATCCATTACTACCATCCAATCTTTGGATCCCATTTGTGATTTACCAGTTCAATCCTAATAGTATTCTATATAGAAAAAGGATCCAGTTCAGAATCACATATTGCATTTACTTGTCAAGTCTGCTTGGTCACTTTCAGTCTCGAATACCTACCTTACTTTCATGAGAATATTCATTCTTTTCTTTCTGCTACATGATTCTACTGATAATTCAGATTATTCATCATTGGCAGGAATATCACAGAAGTAATTATATGTCTTTGTCATTGAACCCTATCAGGTGGCATGCAATTTAGATTTATGCGATTACTCATGCTGCTGTGTTGTGCTCAGTCATGTCTGACTCTTTGCAACCCCATGGTCTGTAGCCTGCCAGGCTTCTCTGTTCATGGGATTCTCTAGGAAGAATACTGGAGTGGGTTGCCATTTCCTTTTCCAGGAATTACTGATGAGGTGCATTGTAACTTCTTAATAAGAATGTATGTAGATTTCTCATTAAGGTTTTTTGTTTCCCTTTATAATTATTTGTGGGGAGGGCAATTTGAGATCTTGTGAGTTACCCTGTTTTTCATCAAATTTTCAATTTATTCATTTATTAAATCACTACAGACTTACGGCTTTCTGTATCATTCTTTGGATTATAATCCATTGTTATCATTATTTAGATTTTCAAGTTGCCTCTGATTTAGGCTAGTGGAATGCCCTTCAGCCTGGCTTCTTTGTTCTTTTGACATTTCTCAATCTTTCCAACACTTCTTTTCTTTCTGATACACAAAGGAGTTCTAGGCTCAGTTCATCCTTTGCCTGTTCAACCTTAGAATCAGCCATTTTAGTAGAGTATATAGAAACCAAGATCTGGACACTAGATTGTTTATTGCTGTTTGGGTTGTTCCTGCTCCCAAGCCCTCAGCAGACAAGCTAAAGGATACACATGGGAGAACAGGGAGGCCTGGCATCCATGGGATCACAAAGAGTTGGACACAACTGAGTGGCACAATGACAACATACATGTACACCCCTATATGTATATTTTCTTTTTTGCATTTTTATTTTTGTGTATCAAAAACCATGAGTTCACACTGAAGTAATTAGTTAGAAGAATGAGATATGTAGGTTAACTACGTTGCAATTCCAAGTTGAAATAAAAATCCAGCAGCCAAGTTTCATTGTACTAAAAAAGCTAGAAATTTTGGGCAGTCCAATTAAACTTTTATTGAACATCCACAATAATTTATGCACCCAGTAGTTTTAAGATAAAGTTCTTCAAGGAGCCCTTTGCATGTTTGTAGGAATACGTTCAGGTAGAAAGGAACAGAAAATAAAAAACATGAGAAGCTTGTAATAAGATAAACAGAGGAGAGCAAAATTCACAGAGCATGTAATTGGACCTAATTGGTTTGTTGTTGTACAGTTGCCAAGTTGTGTCCAAATCTGCAACCCATGGACTGAAGCACACCAGGCCTCCCTGCCCTTCACCATTTCTTAGAGTTTCCCCAGGTTCATGTTCATCGAATTGGTGACGCCATCCAACTATCTCATCCTCTGTCACCCTCTTCTTCTGCCTTCAGTCTTTCCCAGCATCAGGATCTTTTCCAGTGAGTCAGCAGTTCACATCAGGTTAGCCAGAGTATTGGAGCTTCAGCTTCCACATCAGTCCTTCCAATGTGTATTCAGGGTTGATTTCTTTTAGGGTTGACTAGTTTGATCTCCTTGCAGTCCAAGAGACTCTAAAGAGTCTTCTCCAGCACCACAGTTCAAAAGCATCAA
Organism: Bison bison bison; assembly: GCF_000754665.1. Classification (NCBI taxonomy): domain Eukaryota; kingdom Metazoa; phylum Chordata; class Mammalia; order Artiodactyla; family Bovidae; genus Bison; species Bison bison. Next base: position 16,073,090 of record NW_011494607.1, read on the forward strand.
TTATTTGGCGCTCAGCCTTCTTTATGGTCCAGCTCTCACATCCATACATGACTACTGGAAAGACAATAGCCTTGACTAATAGACCTTTGTCAGCAAAGGGGTGTCTTTGCTTTTTAATACACTGTCTAGGTTTGTCATAACTTTCCTGCCAAGAACCATTCATTTCTTAATTGCATGGCTGCAGTCAACATCTGCAGTGATTTTAGAGCCTAGTAAGAGGAAATCTGGAACTACTTCCACCTTTTCCCTTTCTGTTTGCCATGAAGGGATGGAACCAGATGCCATGATCTTAGTTTTTTAATATTGAATTTTAAGCTGGCTTTTTTGCTGTCTTCTTTCACCCTCATCAAATGGCTTTTTGCTTCCTCTTTGCTTTCTGCCATTAAAGTGGTATCATCTGCATGTCTGAGTTTGTTGATATTTCTCCCAGCAGTCTTGATTCCAGCTTGTAACTCATCCAGCCCAGTGTTTTGCATGATGTGCTCTGCATAAAAGTTAAAGAAACAGGGTGATAATAAACAGCCTTGTCGTATGCCTTTCTCAATTTTGAACTAGTCAGTTGTTCCATACAAGGTTCTAACTATTGCTTCTTGACCCGCCTACAGGTTTCTCAGGAAAAAGATAATACGGTCTGGTATTCCCATCTCTTTAAGCATTTTCCACAGTTTGTTATGATCCACCAGTCAAAGTCTTTAATGTAGTCAATCAAACAGAGGTAGATATTTTTCTGGAATTCCCTTGCTTTCTCTGTGATCCAGCAAATGTTGGCAGTTTGATCTCTGGTTCTTCTGCCTTTTCTAAACCCAGTTTGAATATCTATAAGTTCTTAGTTCACATACCACTGAAGGCTAGCTTGAAGGATTTTGAGTATAACCTTACTAACATGGGAGATGAATATAATTGTCCAGTAGTTCAGACATCTTTAGTATTACCCTTGGGATTTGGGATGAAGATTGAAGATTTCTAGTCCTGGGGCCACTGCTGGATAGTCCAAATTTGCTGACATACTGAGTGCAGCACTTTAATACCATCCTTATTTAGGATTTTAAATAGCTCTGCTGGGATTCTGTCATCTCCACTGGCTTTACTGACAGCAGTGCTTCCTAAGGCCTGGTTGACTGCACACTTCCGGAATGTCTGGCTCTGGATGAGTGATGACACCAACGTAGTTATCTGGGTCATTAAGGTCTTCTTTGTACAGTTCTTCTGTGTATGTATTCTTGCCATCTCTTCTATACCACTTCTGCTTCTGTTAGGTCCGTACAGTTTGTGTCCTTTATTGTGCTCCTCTTTGGATAAAATGTTCTTTTGATATATCCAGTTTTCTAGAAGAGCTCTCTAGCCTTTCCATTCTGTTGTTTTCCTCTGTTTCTTTGCACTGTTCGTTGAAGAAGGCCTTCTCCTCTGACCTTGCATTTCTCTCAAACTCTGCATTCAGTTGAGTATACCTTTCCCTTTCTCCCTCGCTTTCAATTCTCTTTCCTCAGACAACCATTTTGTAAAGCCTGCTCAGACACTTTGCCTTTTTTCATTTGTTTTTCTTTGGGATGGTTTTGCTCACTGCCTTCTGTACAATATTATGAACCTCTGTCCATAGTTCTTCAGGCACTTTATTTACTAGATCTAATCCCTTGAATCTATTCGTCACCTCCACTGTATAATCATAAGGGATTTGATTTAGGTCGTACCTGATTGGCCTTGTGGTTTTTCCCACTTTCTTTAGTTTAAGCATGAATTTTGCTGTAAGGAGCTGATGACCTGAGGCACAGTCAACTCCAGGTCTTATTTTCTGACTGTATATAATTTGTCTATCTTCGGCTACAAAGAATGTAATCAGTCTGATTTTGGTATTGACCATCTAGTGATGACCATGTGTAAAGTCATCTCTTGTTTTGTTGAAAAACGGTGTTTGCTTTGACCAGTGTTTTCTCTTGGCAGAATTCTGTTAGCCTTTGCCCTGTTTCGTTTTGTACACCAAGGCCAAACTTGCCTGTTACTCCAGGTATCTTGACTTCCTACTTTTGCATTCCAGTCCCCTCTGTTAAATAGAACATATTCTTTTGGTGTTAATTCTAGGAGGTCTTGTAGGTCTTTGTATAACTGATCATCTTGAGCTTCTTCCACATCCGTTGGGGCATAGACTTGGGTTACTGTGGTGTTGAATGGTTTGTCTTGGAAATGAACCGAGATCATTCTGTCATTTTTGAGGTTGCACCTAAGTGTATTGCATTTTAGACTCTTCTGTTGATCATGAGGACTGCTTCATTTCTTCTATAGGATTCTTGCCCACAGTAGTAGATATATGGTCATCTTAATTAAATTCACTCATTCCCATCCACTTTAGTTCACTGATTCCTAAGATGTCAGTGTTTTTTCTTGCCATCTCCTGCTGACCACATCCAATATACCTTGATTTGTAGACCTAACGTTCCAGGTTCCTATGTAATTCTTTTCTTAATAGTATTGGATTTTACTTTCATCACCAGACACATCCACAACCAGGCATCACTGCCGCTTTGGACCAGCCACATCATTGTTTCTGGAGCTATTATTAGTAGTTGTCCTCTGCTCTTCTCCGGTAGCATATTGGACACCATCCAGCCTGTGGGCCTTGTCTTTCGGTGTCGTATCTTTTTGCCTTTTTATACACTTCATTGGGTTCTCATGGCAAGAATCCTGGAGTAGTTTGCCATTCCTTCCTCCAGTGGACCATGTTTTTTTAGAACTCTCCACTTCACCCGTCTGTGTTTGTGGCCCTACATGGCATGGCTCATAGCTTCACTGAGTCTGACACGTCCCTTCACCACCACAAGACAGTGATCCATGAAGGGGCTGATTGGTTTCAGGAACTGTAGATAATTTAGCTGAATATTTTAGGTAAAATAATAAAACCAAATTGGCCTATATAGAAATTTGGTAAAAATAATAATTGAATCAAAAATCCCCATACAGAGGTTTTAAATATTAAGTCATATTTTAAATTAATATTTTCTGCTCTCCTAGGTCTGTTATATGGAAAAATTATAATGTCTTAAATAGTCAACAAGAGAAGGTCAAGTAGTTTGAATAAGTTAAAAGTCTGTTAGTCATATTTTTGTTGTTCAGTTGCTCAGTCATGTCCCACTCTTTGTGACCCCATGGTCTGCAGCACGCTAGGCTTCCCTGTCCTTCATATCTTCTGGAGTTTGCTCAAACCCATGTCCATTGAATTTGTGATGCCATCCAACCATCTCATCCTTCTTCTCCTGTCCTCAATCTTTCCCACTATCAGGGTCTTTTCCAATGAGTCAGCTGTTTGTATCAAGTGGGCAAAGTGTTGGAGCTTCAGCATCAGTCCTTCCAATGAATATTTAGGGTAGAATTCTTTTAGGATTGACTAGTTTGATCTCCTTGCTGTCCAAGGGACTCTGAAGAGTCTTCTCTAGCACAATTCGAAAGCATCAGTTCTTCAGCACTCAGTCTTCTTGATGGTCAGACTTTCATATCCATACATGACTACTGGAAAAACCATAGATTTGACTAGATGGACCTTTTTTGGGAAAGTGGTATCTCTGCTTTATAATATACTATTTAGATTTGTCATAGCTTTTCTTCCAAGAAGCAAGCATCTTTTAATTTCATGGCTGTAGTCACTGTCCACAGTGATTTTGGAGCCCAAAAATATAATGTCTGCCATTGTTTCCATTTTTTCCACATGATGTGATGGGACCAGATACCATGATCTTAGTATTTTGAATACTAATACTTCCTCACTCTCCTTTTTCACCCTCATCAAGAAACTTTAGTTCTTCTTTGTTGTCTGCCTTTAGAGTAGTGTCATCTGCGTATCTGAAGTCATTGATATTTCTCCCAGCAATGTTGATTCCAGCTTGTGCTTCATCTAGCCCAGCATTTTGCATGATGTACTCCGCATTATAATTTAAATAAGCAGGGGACAGTTTACAGCCTTGATGTGCTCCTTTCCCAATTTTGAACCAGTCCATTTTTCCATGTTCAGTTCTGTTACTTCTTGACCTGCATACAGGTTTCTCAGGAGGCAGGTAAAATGGTCTGATATTCCCATCTCTTTAACAATTTTCCATTTTGTTGTGATCCACGTAGTCAAGATTTTAGCATCATCAGTGAAGCAGATGTTGATGTTTTTCTGGATTCCCTTCACTTGTCTATGGTTGAGTGGTGGTTTGCAATTTGACCTCTGGTTCCCCTGCCTTTTCTAAATCCAGCTTGAACATCTGGAAGTTCTTGGTTCACATACTGTTGAAGCCTCACTTGAAGGATTTTGAGCATTACCTTGTTAGCATGTGAAAGAGTGCAATTGTGCAGTAGTTTGAACATTCTTTGGCATTACCTTTCTTTGGGTTTGGAATGAAAACTGACCTTTTCCAGTCCTGTGGCCACTGCTGATTTTTCCAAATATGCTGGCATATTGAATGCAGCACTTTCACAGCATCATCTTTTAGGATTTGAAATAGCTCAACTGGAATTCCATCACCTCCACTAGCTTTGCTCGTAGTGATGCTTCCTAAGGACAGCTTGACTTCACATTCCAGGATGTCTGGCTCTAGGTGAGTGATCACATGATCGTAGTTATCTGGGTCATGAAGATCTTTTTTGTATCTTCTGTGTATTCTTGCAACTTCTTCTTACTATCTTCTGCTTCTGTTAGGTCCATATCATTTCTGTCCTTTATTGAGCCCATCTTTGCATGAAATGTTCCCTTGGTATCTCTGATTTTCTTGAGGAGATCTCTAATCTTTCCCATTCTATTATTTTCCTCTATTTCTTTGCACTGATCACTGAGGAAGGCTTTCTTATCTCTCCTTGCTATTCTTTGGAACTCTGCATTCAAATGGGTATATCTTTCATTTCTCCTTTGTCTTTTGCTTCTCTTCTTTTCTTAGCTATTTGTAAGGCCTCCTCAAACAACCATTTTGCCTTTTGCATTTCTTCTTGGGGATGGTTTTGTCACCATCTCTTGTACAGTGTTATAAACCTCTGTCTACAGTGTTTCAGGCACTCTATCAGATCTAATGCCTTGAATCTGTTATCTCTACTGTAAAATCGTAGGGGATTTGGTTTAAGTCATACCTGAGGGCCTAGCGGTTTTCCCTACTTTTTTCTATTTAAGTCTGAATTTTGCAATAAGGAGTTCAAGATCTGAGTCACGGTCAGCTCCTGGTCTTGATTTTGTTGAGAGTATACAGATTCTGTATCTTCAGCTGCAAAGAATATTATCAACCTGATTTCAGTATGGAACATCTGATGATCCATGTCTAGAGTCATCTCTTGTGTTGTTGGAAGAGGGTGTTTGCTATGACCAGTGCGTTCTTTTGGCAAAACTGTTAGCATTTGCCGTGCTTCATTTTGTACTCCAAGGCCGAATTTGCCTGTTACTCCAGGTTATCCCTTGACTTCCTACTTTTGGATTCTAATACCCTATTATGGAAAGGACATCTGTTTTTGATGTTAGTTCTAGAAGGTCTTGTAGGTCTTCACAGAACCATTCTTCATCTTCTTCAGCATTAGTGGTTGGGGCATAAACTTGAATTACTATGATGTTGAATGGTTTGCCTTGGAAACAAACAGAGATCATTCTGTTGTATTTGAGATTGCACCCTTGTACTACATTTCAGACTCTTGTTGACTATGAAGCCTACTCCATTTCTTCTAAGGATTCTTGCCTGCGGTAATAGATATAATGGTAATCTGAATTAAATTCGCCCGTTTCCATCCATTTTAGTTCACTGATTCCTAAAATGTCGATGTTCACTCTTGCCATCTCCTGTTTGACCACTTCCAATTTCCAATTTGACCACCCTGATTCATGGACCTAACATTCTAGGTTCCTACACAATAAGTACTATTCCTTACAGCTTCGGACTTTACTTTTACCACCAGATACAACCACAACTGGGCGTCATTTCCACATTGACTCAGCCTCTTCATTCTTTCCAGAGCATTTCCCCGCTCTTCTCCAGTAGCATATTGAGCTGGGTAGTTCATCTTTCAGTGTCATATCTGTTTGCCTTTTCATGCCGTTCATGGGGTTCTCAAGGCAAAAATGCTGAAGTAGTTTGCCATTCCCTCCTCCAGTGGACTGCATTTTGTCAGGACTCTCCACCATGACCCATCCATTTTGGGTGGCCCTACATGGCATGACTCACAGTTTTATTGAGTTACACAAGCCTGTGATCCATGTGATCATATGGTTAGCTTTCTGTAATTGTGGTTTTCATTCTCTCAGCCCACTTATGGGTGAGAATAAGAGGCTAGTGCAAGCTTCCTGCTGGGAGAGACTGGCTGTGGGGAAAACTCAGTTTCACTTTGGTGGGCAGGGCCGAGCTCAGTAAATGTTTAATCCAATTATCTGCTAATGTGTGAGTCTATGCTCCCTCCCTGTAGTTTGGCCTGAGGTGGCCCAGTCCTGGAGTCTTGCATTCTCTGTGGAAGGGGTATAGTCTCTGTTAGGCCTAATGACAACCTCCTCCAAGAGGATTTATGCCAACAAGCCGCACCTCCTAGGACTGCTGGCAACAGTGTCCCTGTCCCCATGGCAGGTCACTGCTGACCCATGCCTCTCCAATAGATCCTCAAACACTGATGCAGGTCTGGCTCAGTCTCATGTGGTGGTTACTGCTCCTTTCTTTCCCTGGATCCTGGTAAGCACAGAGTTTTGTTTGTGTCCTGCAAGAGTCTCTGGCTAGTGCATAAGAACAAAAATACAGACTAAACCTAAACTAGAGAACGGGTATAATTGGCTTAAAATAAATAGGGAAGAAAAGAATTGGAGTCAGAAAAAAATCTGGATTTTTTTTTTAATGATTTACTTAAATTATAATTATTATAAAAGAAAAGCATTCACAAGAATCTATCCAAAAGAAATTAAAGCATATCTCCACACAAAGACATGAAAGCAAATCTTCATAGCAGCCTTAGTCATAATAGCCCCAAACTGGAAATAATCCAAGTGTCCATCAACTGATAATGGATACAAACTACAAAATGTGGTATATCCATATACCAGAATACTCTTTCGCAGTAAAAAGGAATGAATGCTGATCTCTGCTTTATTATTCATGAACCTCAAAGACATGCTAAGTAAAGGAAGCCAGGTGGCTCAGAGGTTAAAGCATCTGCCTCCAGTGCAGGAGACCCAGGTTCAATCCCTGGGTCGGGAAGATCCCCTGGAGAAAGAAATGGTAACCCACTCCAGTGTTCTTGCCTGGAGAATCCCATGGATGGAGAAGCCTGGTAGGCTACAGTCCACGGGGTCACAAAGAGTCAGACATGACTGAGCAACTTCACTCACTCACTCAAAGGAAGCCAAATGCATGAGACACATATTGACTCCATTTATGAGAAATCTCTAAAAAGGCACATTTGTAGAGGCAGAAATCCAGTCAGTGGTTCTCTGGGTTACAAGTGGCAACAGGAATTAACTGCAGACATCTAGGAAGAAACTTTTTGGGTAATGGAAACCTTCTAAAACTGGATTGTGGTGTTGGTTGCTCAGCTCTATTAATTTATTGAGGTCATTGAATTCTATATTTAGAATTGGTTAGATTTATATGTAAGTTTTATATATCTCATTCAAGCTGTTTTAAAAAATATGTGTAGTCATTACAGAAAATATTGATAAACAAAAGACATTAATTAAAGTGGATCTCTACCAGTCAAATTTCTTAACTGGAATACAGCATTCCAGTTTCCTTTCAGTTTGTGTATGATCTCGTTTTTCTTCAAAAATACAATCATATAAGATTCAGTGACTTCCCAGGTAAGGACAGTCTCTCAGACAGAAAGAATAGAATAAACAAAAACTTAATATATAATAAAGGGCAGGGCAGATAGTCAAGATCACTAAGTTCAGTTCAGTTGCTCAATCATGTCCAACACTTTGCGACCCCATGACCTGCAGCACGCCAGGCCTCCCTGTCCATCACCAACTGCCAGAGTCTACCTAAACCCATGTCCATTGAGTCAGTGATGCCATCCAACCATCTCATCTTCTGTCATCCCCTTCTCCTCCTGCCCTCAATCTTTCCCAGCATTAGGGTTTTTTCAAATGAGTCAGCTCTTCGCATCAGGTGGCCCAAGTATTGGAGTTTCAGCTTCAACATCAATCCTTCAACGAACACCCAGGATCAAAATCACTAAATCTGAAGTTAAATTTTGGTTGGAAAGGAAATTGATCTTGGAATAGGAAGACAGATCAATTACCTGGTATTTCAGTAGCATAATTCTGCTTAAGGATATAAAGTGTGGTGCAGTTTTTTTTTTTTTTTTAAGTTAATTTACAGTATTGTGTTCATTTCTTGTGTAAAGCATGTAATTCAGGTATACATATATATGTATATATTTTTCATGTTCTTTTCCATTATAGTTTATTACAGGGTATTGAATATAGTTCCCTGCGCTATACAGTAGAACCTTATTTATCTATAGTAATTAGTGTCTCCTAATCCAGAACTTCTAATTTATCCCTCTCCTACCCCTTTTCTCCTTTGTAACCATCAGTTTGTTTTCTGTGTCTGAGTCTGTTTCTGTTTTTTAAATAAGAGCTGCTGCTGCTGTTGCTAAGTCGCTTCAGTCGTGTCTGACTCTGTGCGACCCCATAGATGGCAGCCCACCAGGCTCCCCCATCCCTGGGATTCTCCAAGCAAGAACGCTGGAGTGGGTTGCCATTTCCTTCTCCAATGCATGAAAGTGAAAAGTGAAAGTGAAGTCACTCAGTTGTGTCCGACTCTTAGTGACCCCATGGACTGCAGCCCACTAGACTCCTCCGTCCATGGGATTTTCCAGGCAAGAGTACTTGAGTGGGGTGCCATAGCCTTCTCCATAAATAAGAGCATTTGTACCATGTTTTAGATTTCACATCCAAATGATACTATATGATATCTGTTTTTCTGTGTTTGACTTAACTTCACTTAGTATGATAATCTCTAGGTCTGTCCATATTGCTGCAAATGGCAGTATTTTATCCTTTTTTTATGGCTGGGTAGTAATCCATTGTATATATGTACCACGTTTTTATCCATTCCTCTGTTGATGGACACTTAGGTTGCTTCATCTCTTACCTGTTGTAAATAGTGCTGCTTCGATCATTGGGTGCATACATCTTTTTGAATCATAGTTTTGACTGGTTTATATACCCAGAAACAGGATTGCTGAATCATATGGCAACTTTATTTTTAGTTTTTTAAGGAGCCTCCATACTGTTTTCCATAGTGGCTTTACCAATTTACATTCCCATGAAAAGTGTAGGAGGGTTCCCTTTTCTCCATATCCTCTCCAGTATTTATTATTTGATGTTGGCTATTCTGACCCATATGAGGGTGATACCTTATTGAAGTTTTAATTTGCATTTCTCTAGTTACATTGAGCATCTTTTCATGTGCGTATTGGGCCGTCTCTATGTCTTTTTTGGAGAAATGTCTATTTGGGTCTTCTGCATGTTTTTTGATTCGGTTTTTGGTTTTTTTAATTGAGATATGTAAGCTGTTTGTATATTTTGGAGATTAATCCCTTGTTGGTCACATCATTTGCAGATATTTTCTCCCAATATGTAGGCTGTCCTTTTATTTTGTTTATGGTTTTCTTTGCTGTGTAAAAACTTAAAAGTTTGAATAGGTCCCATTTGTTTATTTTTGCTTTTATTTCTGTTGCCTTAGGAGGCTGACCTAAGAAAAACATTGCTACAGTTTATGTCAGATAATATTTTGCCTGTCTTCTCTTCTAGGCATTTTATGGTGTCATGTCCTACATTTTAAGTCTTTAAGCCATTTTGAGTTTTTTTGTGTGTGTACAGTGTGAGGGAGTGTTCTGATTTCATTGATTTACATATGGCTCTCCAGCTTTCCAGATACCACTTCCTGAAGAGACTCTTCTCTGTGTATATTCTTGCCTCATTTGTCAAAGATAAATTGACCATGGGTAGTGGGTTTATTCTAAGCTCTCTCTGTATTTTGTTTTGAGGCTTTTTTTTTTTTTTTTTGCGACACAGTTTGTGGGATATTAATTCCCTGATCAGGGATTGAACCTGTGCCATCAGCAATGGAAATGCAGAGTCCTAACCACTGGACCACCAGGGAATTCCTTGGGCTTTCTTTTCTATTCCATTGATCTAGATGTCTGTTTTTGTGCCAATACCATGCTGTTTTGATTAATGTAGCTTTAAAATATTATCTGAAGTCTGGGAGGGTTGAGCTTCCTGCTTTTGTTCCTTTTCCTCAGGATTGCTTTGGCAATTCTGGGTCTTTTATGGTTTCATATACATTTTAGGATTTTTCTGGTCCTGTGAAAAATGTCATGAGTAATTTGATACAGATCACATTAAATCTGTAGATTGCTTTGGGTACTATGGTCATTTTAGCAATATTAACTCTTCCAGTCCAAAAGCATGAGATACCTTTCCATTTGTTTGCATCATCTTCAGTTTCCTTTGTTAATGTTTTGTACGTCTGAGCATGTAGGTGTTTCACCTCTTTGATGAGGTTTATTCCTAAGTATTTTTTGATGCAATTTTAAAAAGGATTGCTTTTTTTACTTTCTGTTTCTGACACCTTTTATTATTAGTATAAAGAAATGCTCCAGTACTCTCGCCTGGAAAATCCCATGGACAGAGGAGCCTGGAAGGCTGCAGTCCATGGGGTCGCTACTGAGTGACTTCACTTTCACTTTTCCTTTCATTCATTGGAGAAGGAAATGGCAACCCACCCCAGTGTTCTTGCCTGGAGAATCCCAGGGATGGGGGAGCCTGGTGGGCTGCCGTCTGTGGGGTCGCACAGAGTCAGACACGACTGAAGCGACTTAGCAGCAGCAGCATAGGATTCAAACTCAGGTCTGTCTTTCTCCAAAGCCCATGTAAGGATAAAAGGTAATGATGATAAACATCTGACTAAAAGTACATCAGAGAAATCACTAAAAGCCTTAAGATCTTAGTGACAACGTGGAAAAAAGTGACAGCACAATTGTTAGTTCCTCATTAAGTTGGAAAAAATTTCTAACATCCAGAAGTCGAAGTTCGGGCCCTCATCAGTGTTTAAAAAAAAAATTTTTTTTCAAATAAACAAAGACATTTCTGTCAAAAAAAAAAAAAAAAAAAAGAAATGCAGCAGATTTCTATATGTTAATCTTGTATCATGCTACCTTGCTTAATTCGTTTATCAGTTTCAGTAGTTTTTGTGTGAAGTTTTTTGTTGTTGTTCAGTCACTAAGTCATGTCTGACTCTTTGTAGCCCCGTGGAGTGCTGCATACCAGGCTCCCCTGTCCTTCCTTCAGTATCTCCTGGAATTTGCCCAAATTCATGTCCATTGAGTTTGTGATGCTATCCAATCATCTCATCCTCTGCCGCCCCTACCTCCTTTTGCCTTCATTCTTTGCCAGCATCAAAATCTTTTCCATGAGTGGCCTCTTTGCATCAGGAGGCTAAAGTATTAGATGTTTAGCTTTAGCAACAGTCCTTCCAGTTAATATTCAGAGTTTCTTTCCCTTAGGATTGATTGGTTTGATCTCCTTGCTGTCCAGGGGATTTGCAAGAGTCTTATCCAGCACCATAATTCATAAGCATCAGTTCTTCAGTGCTCAGCCTTCTTTATGATCCAGCTCTCAAATCCACATGTGATTACTGAAAATAATAGCTTTGACTATACAGACCTTTTGGAGAAGGCAGTGGCACCCCACTCCAGTACTCTTGCCTGGAAATCCCATGGATGGCAGAGCCTGGTAAGCTGCAGTCCATGGGGTCGCTAAGAGTTGGACACGACTGAGCGACTTCCCTATACAGACCTTTGTTGGCAAAGAGATGTCTCTGCTTTTTAATATGCTTTCTAGGTTTGTCATAACTTTCCTTCCAAGGAGCAAGCATCTTTGAATTTCATGGCTGTAGTGCTTATTTGCAGTGATTTTGGAGCCCAAGAAAAGAAAATCTGTCACCATTTTGACTCTTTTAGTTTCTATTTGCCATGAAATGATGGGGCCAGATGCCATGATCTTAGTTTCTGAATGTTGAGTGTTAAGCCAGCTTTTTCACTCTCTTCTTTCACCCTCATCAAGAGGGTCTTTAGTTCCTCTTCACTTTCTGCCATTAGAGTAGCATCATCTACATATCTGAGGTTGTTGATATTTCTCCCAGCAGTCTGGATTCCAGCTTGTAATTCATTTAGTCCAGCATTTCACATGATATACTCAGCATAGAAGTTAAATAAGCAGGGCGACAATATACAGTCTTGTCGTACCCCTTTCCCAATTTGGAACCAGTCCATTATTCCATGTCCATTTCTAACTATTGCTTCTTGACCTGCATATAGGTTTCTCAGGAGACAAGTAAAGTGGTCTGATGTTTCTATCTCTTTAAGAGTTCTCCACAGTTTGTTGGATCCACACACTCAAAGGCTTTAGTGTAGTCAGTGAAGCAGAAGTATATGTCTTTGTGGAATTCTCTTGCTTTTTCTCTAATCCAATGAATGTTGGTGAGAGATCTCTGGTTCCTTTACCTTTTTTGAAACCAGCTTGTACATCTGGAAATTCTTGGTTCACGTATCTGCTAAAGCCTAACATGCAGCATTAGCTTGCGCAATTGTACAGTACTTTGAACAGTCTTCTGTCATTGCCCCTCTTTGGGATTGGAATGAAAACTGACCTTTCCTAGTCCTGTGACCACTGCTGAGTTTTCCAATTTTGCTGACATACAGAGTGCAGTATTTAACATCATCATCTTTTAGGATTTTTAAATAGTTCAGCTGGAATTCCATCACCTCCACTAGCTTTGTTCATAGTAATGCTTCCTAAGGCCCACTTGACTTCACACTCCAGAATGTCTTGCCCTAAGTGAGTGACCACACTGTCATGGTTATCCAGGTCATTGAGACTTTTTTGTATAGTTCTTCTGTGTATTCTTGCTATCTTTTCTTAATCTTTTCTGCTTCTCTTATGTCCTTACCGTTTCTGTCCTTTATCATGCCCATCTTTACATGAAATGTTCCCTTAATATGCCCAGTTTTCTTGAAGAGATCTCTAGTCTTTCCCATTCTGTTGTTTTCCTTTTTCTTTTCATTATTCACTTAAGGCCGTCTTGTCTCTCCTTGCTCTTCTCTGAAACTCCACATTCAGTTGGGTATATCTTTCCCTTTCTCCCTTGCCTTTAGCTTCTTTTCTCAGCTATTTGTAAAGCCTACTCAAAACCATTTTGCCTTCTTGCATTTCTTTTTCTTTAGGATGGTTTTGGTCACCTCTTCCTGTAAAATGTTATGAACCTCCATCTGTAAGTCTTTTGGCACCTCTGTCTACCAGATGTAATCCCTTGAAACTATTTACCTCCACTGTATAATCATAAGGTATTTGATTTAGGTCATACGTGGCCTAGTGGTTTTCCCTACTTTCTTCAGTTTAAGCCTGAATTTTGCAATAAGGAGCTCATGATCTGAGCTACAGTCAGCTCCCAGTCTTGTTTTTACTGACTATATGGAGCTTCTCCCATCTTTGGCTGCAAAGAATATTGACCATCTGATGATGTCCATGCGTAGAATCATCTCTTGGAATCTTTTGAGTTTTTTATATATGGTATCATGTCATCTCCTTATAATGAAAATTTTACCTCTTCCTTTCCATTTTGGATACCTTTTATTGCTTTTTTTGGTCTGATTCCTGCAGCTAGGACTTCTGATACTCTGTTGAACGGAAGCGGTGAGAGTGGGCACGCTTGTCTTGTTCCAAAATTTTATTAGGAAGGTTTTCAGCTTTTCACCATTGACTATTACCTTATTTGTGGATTTGTCATACATAGCTCTTATTATGTTGAGATATGTTCTGTCTTACCCACTTTGGTAAGAATTTTTATCATGAATGGTTGGTGATATATGGTATCATGTCATCTGCTTATAATGAAAGTTTGTCAGATGCTTTTCTGCATCTGTTGAGATCATGTGGTTTTGTCTGTTCTTTTCTTTATATGGTTTATCACATTCATTTGCATACGTTGAACCATTCTTGTGAACTTGGGGTAGATTCCACTTGGTCATGGTGTATCATCTTTTTTATGTGTTGTTTGATGCAGTTTGCTAATATTTTGTTGATATTTTTTGCATCTATATTCATCAAACATACTGACCTGTAATTTTCTTTTCTTTTTTCTTTTGATGGTGTGTTTAGTTTTGGTATCAGGATGATTGTGGCTTCATGGAATGTCTTTGGGAGTGTTTCCTCCACTTCAGTCTTTTGGAATATTTTGAAAAGAATCAGTATAATTCTTTGTATGGTTGGTAGAATTTGCCTGTGAAGCCATCAAGTCCTGGACTTTTGTTGTAGAAAGCTTTTAAATTAACAATTCTACTTTACTTATAGGGATAGGTCTGTTCAAATTATGTAGTTCTTCTTGATTCAGTTTTGGTGGGCTGATTTTTTTTCTATGTTTTTAAATTGAAGTATAGTTGTTTCTAGTGTTGTGCTACTTTCAGGTGTATCTTTGTCTGATTTTTGTATCAGGCTGATGGTACCTTCATAGAATGACTTTTGGAGTATTTCCTCCTCTTCAGTATTTTGGAAGAGTTTGAGAAGGATCATTATAAGTTCTATGTATGCTTGGTAGAATTCCTCATTGAAGCCATCCAGCCCTGTACTTTTGTTTGCAGAGAGTTTTTTTTATCATTATTATTATTACAGATGCTATTTCACTTAAAGTGATTAGCCTATTCAAATTATCTGTGCTTAATTCAGTTTTGGTGGACTGTGTATTTCTAGAAACTTGTCCATTTCTTCTGGGTTGTCTAATTTGATGGCATGTAATTGCTCATAGTATTCTCTTATAACAGATATTGTGTATTTCTGTGATATTGGTTGTTATTTCTTCTCTTTCATTTCTTGTTTTATTTGGTTCTCTCTTTTTCTTCTTGGTGAGCCTGGCTAGAGGTCTGCTGATTTTGTTTACCCTTTCAAAGAACCAACTCTTGGTTTTATTGATTTTCTTTTTCTATTTTTTTTTAAATTGCAGTATAGTTAGTTTACAGTGTGTTTCAGGTGTACAACAACGTGATTCAGTTATATTTATATATGTGTATGTGTGTGTATATATGTTCTTTTTCAGATTCTTTTTCCTTATAGATTATTACAAAATATTGAGTACAACTCCCTATGCTATACAGTGGTTCAGTTCAGCACAGTCACTCAATCGTGTCTGACTCTTTGCAACCCCATGCCAGGCCTCCCTGTCCATCACCAACTCATAGAGGTTACCCAAACTCATGTCCATTGAATTGGTGATGCCATACAACCATCTCATCCTCTGTTGTCTCCTTCTTCTCCCACCCTCAATCTTTCCCAGAATCAGGGTCTTTTCAAATGAGTCAGTTCTTCGCATCAGGTGGCCAAATATTGAAGTTTCAGCTTTAACATCAGTCCTTCCAGTGAACACCCAGGACTGATCTTTAGGATGGACTGGTTGGATCTCCTTGCAGTCTAAGGGACTCTCAAGAGTCTTCTCCAACACCACAGTTCAAAAGCATCAATTCTTCAGCACTCAGCTTTCTTTATAGTCCAACTCTCATATCCATACATCACTATTAGAAAAACCATAGCCTTTACTAGACGGACCTTTGTTGATAAAGTAATGTCTCTGCTTTTTAATATGCTGTCTAGGTTGCTCATAACTTTCCTTCCAAGGAGTAAGCGTCTTTTCATGGCTGCCGGTCACCATCTGCAGTGATATTGGAGCCCCCAAAAAATAAAGCCTCACACTGTTTCCACTGTTTCCCCATCTATTTGCCATGAAGTGATGGGACCAGATGCCATGATCTTAGTTTTCTGAATGTTGAGTTTTAAGCCAGTTTTTTCACTCTCCTCTTTCACTTTCATCAAGAGGCTCTTTAGTTCTTCTTCACTTTCTGCCATAAGGTTGGTGTCATCTGCATATCTTAGGTTATTGATATTTCTCCTGCCAGTCTTGATTCCAGCTTGTGCTTCCTCCAGTCCAGCGTTTCTCTTGATGTACTCCGCATATAAGTTAAATAAGCAGGGTGACAATATACAGCCTTGATGTAGTCCTTTTCCTATTTGGAGCCAGTCTGTTGTTCCATGTCCAGTTCTAACTGTTGCTTCCTGACCTGGATACAGGTTTCTTCTGAAACTCTGGAAGTTCTTCTGGTTCACCCAGAAGTATTCCCATCTCTTTCAGAATTTTCCACAGTTTATTGTGATCCACACAGTCAAAGGCTTTGGCATAGTCAATAAACCAGAAATAGATGTTTTTCTGGAACTTTCTTGCTTTTTCAATGATCCAGCGAATGTTGGCAGTTTGACCTCTGGTTCCTCTGCCTTTTCTAAAACCAGCTTAAACATCTGGAAGTTCATGGTTCACAAGCCTGGCTTGGGTGGCGGTTTAATCACTAAGTCGTGTCCACCTCTTGTGACCTCATGGACTGTAGGCTGCCAGACTCCTCTGTCCATGGGATTTTCCACTAGAGTGGGTTGCCATTTCCGTCTCCAGGGGAACTTCCTGACCAGGGATTGAACCTGCATCTCCTGCACTACAGGTTGTCTCCTGCATTGCAGGCAGATTCTTTACCAACTGAGCCACTGGGGAAGCCCATGCTATACAGTAGATTCTTGTTTATCTGTTTATGTATAGCAGTGGTGGTTTAGTCACTAAGTTGTATCTGAGTCTTGCAACTGCATGGATGACAGCCCACCAGGCTCCTCTGTACATGGGATTTCCTAGGCATGATTACCAGAGTGGGTTGGCATTTCCTTCTCCAGGGGATCTTCCCCACCCAGGAATTGAACCAAGGTCTTCCAGATTGCAGGCAGATTTTTTACCATCTGAACCACCAGGTAAGCCCTATATATAGTAGTGTATATGTATTAATCCCAAGATTTTCATTTATCCCTCCCCTATTTCTCCCCCCATTTTCCCCTTGGGTAACTAAATTTGTTTTCTATGCCTGTGGGTCAGTTTCTGTTTTGTAAATAAGTTTATTCATATCATTTTCTAAAATTTCACATATAAGCAATATCATATGCTATATGGCTTACTTCTGTTAGTATGATAGTCTCTACTTCCATTCATTTTCTGCAGAAAATACCATTTTTCTTATGGCTGAGTAATACCCCCACTGTGTGTTGGGGGAGGTGTATCACATCTTTTTTATCCAGTCATATGTCACGGAACATTTAGGTTGCTAAATGGACATTAGGTTGCTGTGCTGCAATGAATATTGGGGTGCATGTTTTTTTCAAATTATAGTTTTGTCTAGCTGTATGCCTGGGAGTGCAATTACAGGATCACATGGTAGCTCTGTTTTTGGTTTTTAAGGAACCTCCATATTGTTCTCCATAGTCCCTGTAACAGATTCACATTCTTACCAACAGTGTTGGAGGGGTCCTTTTTCTCTACATCTTCTCCAGCATTTATTTGTAGACTTTGATGATGATCATTCTGACTGGTATTAGGTGATACCTCATTGTAATTTTGATTTATAGTTCTGTAATAATTAGCAATGTTGAACATTATTTCATGTGCCTTTTGGCCATCTATATGTCTTTTATGGAATGTATGTCTTAAGTATTCCGCCCGTTTTTTCATTGGATTATTTCTATTTTTTTTTAACCCTTTTATTTATCCTTCTATGAGCTTCATTATTTCCTTCCTTCTGTTCATTGTAGGTTTTATTTTTTCTTCTTTTTCTAGTTTTTTTAGGTGTTAGGTTAGGTTGTTTAATTCATATTTTTCTTGTTTTTGGAGGACAGCCTGTATCATTATGAACTTCCCTCTAAGGGAATTGCTTTTGCTGCATCCCAGAGATTTTGTATGGTTGTGCTTTCATTATCAGTTATCCCGAGGTATTTTCAGCGTTCCTGTTTGATTTCATCATGACCCATTATTTTTTTAGTAGCATGTTGGGTAGTGTCCACTAATAGTTTTTTTTTTTCTTGTTTCTGTTTCTGTGGTCAATTTCTAGTTTCATACTGTTGTGGTCAAAAAAGATACTTGAAATAATTTCTACCCTCTTCAATTTGTTGAGGTTTGTTTTATAGCCTCATCTGTGGTCACTCCTTGAGAATGTTCCATGTGCACTTGGAAACTATGTGTATTCTTGGATCTTTTTAATGCAGTGTCCTGAAAATATCAATTAAATCTGTTGTAGTGTGTCATTGATTTTCTGTCTGGAAGATCTCTCCATTGATGTGAATATGGTGCTAAAGTTTGCTACAGTTATTGTATTCCCATCAAGTTCTCCCTTTATGTCTGTTAGTATTTGCTTTATGTATTCAGATGCTCCTATGTTGGGTGTATATATGTTAACAAGTGTAATATCCTCTTGTATTGATCCTTTCATCATTATATAGTGTCCTAGTTTATCTTTTTTTATGGTCTCTATTTCAAAGTTTATTTTTCCTCAAATGAGTATTGCTAGCCTCTCTTTCTTGCCACTGCTATTTGCATGATATAGTTTTATCCATCCCCTCACTTTTAATCCATATGTGTCATTTGCCCCCTAAAGTGGATCTTTTGTAGGCAGCATATTGTAGGCCCTTATTTTTTTTTCATCCAATCTGCCACTCTTTGACTCTGGATTGGAGCATTTAGTCTGTTGACCTTTAAGGTAATTATTGATATATATTTCCATTTTAAACCTTGTTTTCCAGTTTTGTATTTCTTAATGGTTCCTTTTTCTTTTTGTCTTTCCTTTTGTGGTTTGATGGTTTTCTTTTGTATTATGCTTTTGTTCTCTTTTGGGTTTTGTGAATCTATTGTGTGTTTTTGATTTGTGATTACTCTATTTTTCAGATGTTTTAACACATTCCAAACCCTTGCTTCAAACTGGTAATCATATAGGCTCAAACATACTCTTAAAAATCTATATTTTACTACTCTTTTCCCCCATATTTTATGATTTTGATGCCCTCTTTCACACCTTCATGTTTATCCTTTTGCTGGTCATTGTAGTTATTGTCACTTTCTTTCACAGTGTTTTTTTAATCTGTGTAGTGGCCTATTTAAGTCATTTACTTTCCAGCTGTGATTTTTTTCCCCCTACAGATTCTTCCTTCTTTTCTATTTAAAGAAGACCTTTCAATATTTCTGTTAGGATAGGTTTAGTATTGCTGTATTTTTTTTAAGTTTTTGTTTGTCTGAGTAATTCTCTCTTCTATTTTAAATGACAATATTGCTGGTAGAGTTTGCTAAGTTGTAGGTTTCCCTCTCAAGACATCAAATGTCAATTTCTTCTGGCCTGAAACCTTTTTGTAGAGAAATCAGTTGATAGGCTTAAGTGGGTTCCCTTTGTAACTCTGTTTTTACTTTTGCTGCCTAGAAACATTTCTCTAACTTTGCTATTTTAATTATAATATGTCTTATTGTGGGTTTGTTTGGGTTCATCTTTTTTGGAGGGGAGCTTCTGTGCTTCCTTTACCTGGATATCTGTTTCCTTAGATTTGGGAGATTTTCAGCCATAATTTCTTCCGTTGTTTTCAGTCCCCTTTTCTCTTCTGAGATCCTGTTATGCATAGATTGGCACACTTTATATTGTCCCATGCTGCTGCTACTGCTAAGTCACTTCAGTCGTGTCCGACTCTGTGCGACCCCATAGACGGCAGCCCACTAGGCTCTCCCGTCCCTGGGATTCTCCAGGCA
>NW_011494607.1:16092814-16093049 GCF_000754665.1 Bison bison bison
TCCAAAGAACACCCAGGGCTGATCTCCTTTAGAATGGACTGGTTGGATTTCCTTGCAGTCCAAGGGACTTTCAAGAGTCTTCTCCAACACCACAGTTAAAATGCATCAATTCTTCAGCACTCAGCTTTCTTCACAGTCCAACTCTCAACATCTATACATGACCACTGGAAAAACCATAGCCTTGACTAGACGAACCTTTGTTGGCAGAGTAATGTCTCTGCTTTTCAATATGCTA
>NW_011494607.1:16093149-16098420 GCF_000754665.1 Bison bison bison
CCTTCTCCAGTGCATGAAAGTGAAAATTGAAAGTGAAGTCGCTCAGTCATGTCCGACTCTTCGAGACCCCATGGACAGCAGCCTACCAGGCTCCTCTGCCCATGGGATTTTCCAGGCAAGAGTACTGGAGTGTGGTGCCATTGCCTTCTCCATATTATCGCGTAGGTCTCATATATTGCTTTCATTGTTTTTCATTTGTCTTTTTGTCTGCTGCTCTTATTGGGTGATTTCCATTATTCTCCCTTCCAGATCATTTATTCATTTTCTGTATCATTCAGTTTGCTATTGATTGCCTTTAACTTGGCTTTAATCTCAACAAATGAGTTTTCTAGTTTTTCTTGATTCCTTTTTATAGTTAACTTGTTACAGAGATCTGCATTTCTGTTGATAACCTTTCTTAATTCTTCAGTAGTTTTATTACCTCCTTTTTGAACTCAGGGTCTAGTAGACTGGATAAGTTTGTTTCTTTTTTTTTTTTTTTTCTTTTCAGGGGAATTGTCTTGATCTTTTAAATGGGTATGGTCCCTCTTCATTTTACTTACATTTTTCTGACTCTTAATTTAGGAGAAATAGCTATTATCTACTGTGGTCTTAGAGGACTGATTTTATGTAGGAGCATCCCTGGGTAGCCTGCATGAGTCTAATATTTGGTGCGAGGGCTCTTTTTAGTACAGGTGCTTGTCAAGTCTTTTCTCAGTATGTGCTGGCCATTATCCCCTTGATGGGGGTGTGACTGTTATTGTGACCAGTGCTTCCAGTGGATATTGAGCAGGGCCTCCTCTTTGCTCTGTGGTTCTCAGAGCCCTGTTGGGAACAGAGCTGCTCCCCAGTTGTTGAAGTAGAAATCCCCAGATCCATTTCAAAGCTGTGGTATGAGAAAGGCAGGACTGGAGCGCTCCCACTGGGAGAGAAACCACTGCGTAATTCCTCCGCAGAAGCTGCCCACTGGGAGTGCACTCTGTGGTGTTGCCTGTCAGTCATCATGTGGGCTCATGAAGTACACTGTTGGAATTGCCCTTGACCCCTTCTCAGCCATGGGAATGCAGGAAATTGGCCTGGGCTACCCTCAAGCACTGTGCTCACAAAACCACTAGCACAGATCTACAGGCTCAGGTCCCCTGTAGGTAGGCACCTAAACTGTCATGGTCACACACCTGGACCTGCCATGAGAGTTACAGACCCCAGTCCCACCTATATATATGCGTGCCCCCAAAGCTTGCAACTGTTCATGCCAGACCTGCCCCAGCCACAGGAGTGCCAGTAATCTGCTTGTATGTCCAACAGGTGCTGAGCTTGCAAAACCACCAGCATGCCGTAAATCTATAGATCAATCAGCCACTGAGACAGCTCAGATTTCAGCCCCACCTCCAAATGTGGGCATCACTCCAGCTCTTGCATCCTCCCAGAGCTCATAAAGGAAAATCCACACTGCTGTGAGCACACAGAGATTAAAGATGCTCTGGTGGGGCCCTGCCCTTCCCTTCTCTCGAGGGTTACTGTATTAACAGTCGGGCTTCTACAGCAGATTCAGGGTCAATCCTGTGTACACCTCCGAAGCGCACTCCACCTCCTTCAGGCTGTTTCTGCACAGCCAACCCCTGTCCTCTCCCCAGGTCTGTCCCCTGGACCCCAAGTTTCAGCACTCAGCCTGTGATGTCCACTAGCAGACGTGTGTCCTTGGCTGGGGATTGCAGCGAGGTGGACAGGACCATTAGTGCCAATCTCTCTCTGTTCTGCCTGTGGCAGACCAGTTACTACACACTCCTCTGAGTCTCCGAAGCTCTCTTTCCGTCCTGGTTGACATTTCAGCCAATGAAAGGGGTTCCCAGGGTGAAGGAACCTTTCCTCTTTCACGGGTCCTTTCTAAGGGCATAGATCCTGCCCCAACTCCTTTTTCTCTTCCTACCCAGGTTCTTGGTGATCTTTCTTGCAACTTCAGTTGTATGAGTTCTGTCAGCTTTCAGAAGGTATTCTGTGAGAATTACTCCACATGTAGATGCATTTTTGATGTATTTATGAGACGAGATGAACTCCACATCTTTCTTTTCCACCGTCTTGATCTCTGATACAGTTTTTGCCTTCATTTTTTTTCTTCTAAATTAATTTATGTTTTTTCATAAGCTAATCATCCTAGTTTATGTAATTCCTAACTATGTGCAACTCTATAATCAGTAAAAAGGTTTTTGTTTTGTTTCCTCTACATAAAGGCCTACAGCAGTGAATTCTTTGATTTCAAGATATGGATTTCAGGAGCAGCTTCTTTACTGTGAGTTTGATTTAAATTGCATTTCACATAATTAGCTTTTGAATAGACTAAATATAAAACTTAACTAATTATAGTATTTTTACCTCTTTTAATCTTAAAACTTATTAAAATATTTCTAGTTGCTAAGTTTCTCTGTACCATTTTTCATGTATGTGTCTTATCTGTTATATTCACCATTTAGTATTAGGTACCTCAAAAGGAATGGGATTTTTAAAGAAATTGTGTATGTGTATAAAATACTCTGTTGTGTGTATGCATACATAGAGAGATTTAAAATTTTAGGATTAAGAATAATTTTCACTTTGTTCTTACCAATTTTTACTAAATTTTTTTATGAAAGTAAGTGTGTGGGGGCTTCCCTACTGCCTCAGATGGTAAAGAATCTGCCTGCAATACAGGAGACCTGGGTTCAATCCTTGGATCAGGAAGATCCTCTGGAGTAGGAAATAGCAAACCACTCCAGTATTCTTGCCTGGAAAATGCCATGGACAGAGGAGGTAGTTCGTGGGCTATCATCCATGGGGTGTTTGGCTAAAAAAATTTTACAAAAAGCTTATAGCATTAAAAGTATATTCTTAGCATTTAAAAAATAAGTAATTCTCTAAAATAATGTTGGTCCATTGCCTATTTTGTATGTGAAACTTTTTTTTCAAACTTTAAACTTTTTATTTTGTATTGGTGTATAGCCGATTAATAGTGTGGTAGTTTATATGTATATATACGGCTGAGTTCTTTGGCTGTTCATCTGTGAAACTCTTAAGAGGTTTTGAAGGCTTTTTTTTTTTTCCCCTAAGCTTGGCTGGAATAATTTTTTAAAGCAGTGGCTTAATCTTTCAACTCCAGTATCTATGCAAGTATAAGAATTAAAATAAATAATGGAAAAGAAATTAAAATTCAGAACCAAAAGTTTAATTTTTATTCACTACCAAAAGCTTAATTTTTATTCACTATGTTTTTCATAAGACAAATTTAAAATTAAAAATGTGATGTATTTTGGAATCTGCTTAATTGGGTTTGGTGGAATTTCATTATAATGTAAACTTCTTTAAGTAATAACTGATAACTTGATAATTTTGGTCTGAATTTAGCTTGGATTTGTGTTGTACAGTCACACAAAATTTTAAATTATGTGTTTGAAATCTAGACCTTTCTGATATATTCTAATTTACTCAGCAATGGAATTCTGAAATTCATTTTTAAACTAATTTTTATTTCTGTTAAAGGCTAAGTTTCCTGAATCATTTTGTCCCAGGCATCTTTTGAATGCTCTTTTTGGTACACTTAGAAATAACTCCTTCCTATCTGCTTTATCTTTTTTTTAGG
This sequence comes from Bison bison bison, assembly GCF_000754665.1. Taxonomy (NCBI): domain Eukaryota; kingdom Metazoa; phylum Chordata; class Mammalia; order Artiodactyla; family Bovidae; genus Bison; species Bison bison. The sequence continues at coordinate 16,096,739 of NW_011494607.1, forward strand.
GGATTGATATTTAAAACAACAAAGTATGTAGTTAAGTGTTACAGTTTAAATAAAAAGCATAAATTTGGTGTTAATGGCAGCACCAGTAGGTGGCAGAGTTGAAGTTTACGCTATCTGGGTCCATACCCATCCTCTTAACCATGCGTTATACTTCTGTTATAGGTAGGGTTTTAATGTGTTGCTTCAGTTTAAACAGTGGAAGTGTAATAATTTATACAGATTTTCATGGCTTAATTTTTCACTGTTGATTCTAATAGGATCCAGGTGTCTTGATTTTCTAAATACGAGAATATTGAACTTGGTTACACCAGTGATTGTGTATTATCTATTCTGAAAGTGTATAGTCGTCTACTTTTAATCATGAGATAGATAATGGAATGTTTTTCCAAAATAACTCAGACTAAACAGTTCAACATTAATATTAATTAGTTAGAATTACAGTTCAGCATCTGTATCTAGTTGACACATTTTCCTGAATTTATGACATGAGTATTCTCATAAATGGCAGGAAAGTTTTGTCTAAAATATAATGTCTTTATTTAGTATGCAACTTGAATTTTAAATTGCTTTTTCTAAGGATAATAAATAAATGGTGAAATTGTAAAGTGTTTTTGAGATTTTTATCTGCTCTGTCTCTATTTGTTTTTCTTTTAAGCTGTTCTTGAAGAACTTGTTAATGATGGACGCTTACGAGGCACTGTGGTTGGTGGGAGACAGGATAAGGCAGTGTTTATCCCTGACATTTACTCCAGAACACAGAGTACTTGGGTGGATTCTTTTCTCAGGCAGAATGGCTATCTGGGTAAATTTTTTTTTTCTTTAAACAAAAAATCATTTCTAATGTTAAACACATTCTTAGAAAGACTGTATTAACCCTGGGAGTGAGTACACATGTACTTTACTGTTGGCCAGCACACTAAAGTGCTTCTCTTTGAATATGAAAGTAGTCACATTGAAGGTTTTTGTGAGTCATGCAACTGAGTTTAATTCCATAGTCACTGAACAGTTGTAATGTAGAAAAGCCAAAGCTGGTATTGATTATTACCAGCCTTCCAGTAATGTGATACTATATATCAAATACTTCCAGTTCTTTTTAATTCATAAAAAGTAATTGTTTTTATAACATAACTTACGAAGTTGCCTGGTTTACATAATCTTAGAAATACTTTATTGGCTGTCAGTTTTATCATTTTTATTAGTTATCCACTATTTCAGAAACATTGAAATTGTACTAAATTCTGTTTCTGAGGTTCCATTATTTGGATGAAATACATTGATTGAATTTAATCATTAAAACAAGTAGTGCGTGTGTGTGTGTGTGTGTATTAGTCACTCAGTCATGTCTGTCTCTGCTACCCCATGCACTGTAGATGACCAGGCTTCTCTGTCCATGGAATTCTCCAGGCAAGAATACTGGAGTGGGTTGCCATTCCCTTCTCCAGGGGAATCTTCCCAACCCAGAGATCGAATCCAGGTCTCCTGCATTGCAGGCAGATTCTTTACTGCCTGAGCCACTAGAGAAACCCAAGAGATGAGTTACCTAAAAATAGGTAACCTATAAGTCATTAGATGGATAGTTCAGTCGCTCACTCGTGTCCAACTCTTTGCGACCCCATGAATCACAGCACGCCAGGCCTCCCTATCCATCACCAACCCCGGAGTTCACTCAGACTCACATCCAT
>NW_011494607.1:16098520-16110522 GCF_000754665.1 Bison bison bison
AACCATAGCCTTGACTAGACGAACCTTTGTTGGCAGAGTAATGTCTCTGCTTTTCAATATGCTATCTAGGTTGGTCATAACTTTTGTTCCAAGGAGTAAGTGTCTTTTAATTTCCTGGCTGCAGTCACCATCTGCAGTGATTTTGGAGCCAGCCCACTGTTTCCCCATCTATTTCCCATGAAGTGATGGGACCAGATGCCATGATCTTTGTTTTCTGAATGTTGAGCTTTAAGCCAGCTTTTTCACTCTCCTCTTTCACTTTCATCAAGAGGCTTTTTAGTTCCTCTTCACTTTCTGTCATAAGGGTGGTATCATCTGCGTATCTGAAGTTATTGATATTTCTCCCGGCAATCTTGATTCCAGCTTGTGCTTCTTCCAGCCCAGCGTTTCTCATGATGTACTCTGCATATAAGTTAAATAAGCAGGGTGACAATATACAGCCTTGATGTACTCCTTTCCCTATTTGGAACCAGTTTATTGTTCCATGTCCAGTTCTAACTGTTGCTTCCTGACCTGCATATAGGTTTCTCAAGTCATTAGCGTTCAGTTTAAATGTGTGCTAGAATGAGTACTGGTTTGACTTACATTTTCTTGACTTTCTGTAATGTGCCTTTGCAGCCAAGGATTTGAATTAAAATTTTGTTGTAATTAATTTTCTTAAATATTATTATTTGAGGACAAAGAGAGGTTGGTAGCTGTCTCCAGTAACTTTAATGGCTGCAAATTTAAGTCTTAAATATTTTACTTTTTATATACTAGATCTTTTATTAGTATAAATTAGACTAGAGAATTGCTATCGTCAATTGTTTGATAAAACATTTGAAAAATAAACTCCATTCCTTTTGCTAACTGTGATAAGCAAAATTTCAATTTTTGTTTCTCTACATTACATTCCTTTATCCTCAGTTCTATTTTTATTGGCCTTTTGTCTTTTGTCCTCATGCTTCCCTTCGACTCCTCAGTTGGAGAGTAAAAGACAAAGCAGGATTAATGAAGTACTTGAACCAATTTATCTACAAATATGTTTATTAATAAAAATTTGGGAGTGTAACATAAGGGCCCCAGTGGCTCAGCAGTAAAGAATCTGCCTGCAGTGTAGGAGATGCAGCAGGAGCCAAGGGTTTGATCCCTGGGTTGGGAAGATCCCCTGGAGAAGGAAATAGCAACCCTCTCCAGTATTCTTGCTTGAAAAATTCTATGGACAGAGAAGCCTGACGGGCACATTATAGTCCATGGGGTCTCAAAGAGTTGGACATAACTGAGCATGCGTGCAAACACAGCACAAGGTAATATAACTAGGAAAGAGGCTGTGATATGTTATATTCTTGAAAAATTCTATTAAAATACAATGCATTCCCAAAGAATAGATTTTGATAGAACTTAACATTTTTTAAGAATTCTAAGAGTGATTAACAATTCTATTCCAATCTTGTAATGCATTTCTAGAATTTGATGCTTTGTCCAGACTTGGAATCCCAGATGCTATGAGCTACATAAAGAAAAGATATAAGACTACACAACTCTTGTTTTTGAAAGCAGCTTGTGTTGGCCAAGGACTTGTGGATCAGGTGGAAGCATCAGTAGAGGAAGCCATCAGCTCTGGAACATGGGTTGATATTGCAGTATGTTTTATCTTTTTCTTCTTAATTTTCCTTTAAGCCAAGAACAGCTGGTATTTCACTAGTATATGACCATTTTAAGAATTAGGATACAGCTCTCAGGAGGAATACTTTCATGGTTGGGGGAGGGAGAGGGATATTAATGAAAATGATAATTTCAGATGGTAGAAAGAGCTAAGAAGAAATGTATATTGGAGGCAAAGGTATCAAGAATTGAAGTTAGATTGTGAGTTTATGAGAGGAACGAAGCATGACTTGTAGGTTTAGGGCCTGATTAATGGAATGGAAAGTGGGTCCATTGGTTAAGATCGGGAAACAATGGGGAAGAGAACATGGGAGCTGGGTTCTGGACACACCTGAAGGCACAAACCAAGTTGTTTTGAACAGGACATGTTAAAATTTGAGATGCCTGTTTAGGTATGGGTTGAGGTAGGTTAGGGAAGCAGTAAGATATGTGATTTCAGAGTTCAGAGTGGTGATAAAATTAGAAGTATAATTTGGGAGGTTGTTCAGCATATAGATGGTTCCAAAACCATTGAACTTAATGAGATCACTTAGGGAGGGCACATACATAACAAATGGTTGATCTGTATTATATTGCACTTATACTTTGTTTTCATTTTGTTTGTAATTCTAGCCTCTGCTACCCAGTTCCTTATCAGTTGAAGACGCTGCAATATTGCTGCAACATGTAATGAGAGCACTCAGCAAACAGGCTTCAGCTGTAGTCTTTAGCGATACTATTGTAGTCAGTGAAAAATTTATAAATGATTGTACAGACCTGTTCAGTGAACTGATGCACCAGAAAGCTGAAAAGGTATGCCAGATTTCCTTTCGCCTACTGATTTAACAGTATTTTCACATTACAGTCATCTGATGACTTTTGAAAATAAGGTAAGCAGTATACCCAAAACTGAAAACTATTTCATACATTATTTTCCTTCACTGCATCATTCCTTTTTATTTCCTCTCCTGGATTTGTTTTTCTCCTCCTTCATTCCCATCAGAATATAGAAGTTAGAACATAGGAAAAACATTTTGATTTTTATAAATCAAAATCTTATCAATGAAATTATACACTTATCGCCTGAGAGTATTTGTCCATCATTAAAATCCATACAAATGATACCAGTGTATTATATGCATAATATAGAGTGTATCTATTTATCAATACACATTATATTGACTATATCTAGCAGAGCCTCATAATTTTACCTATTTAGTAGTTAACCAGCCAGATGACTTACTGAGGAAAGAAATTGTTACTATCCACATTGATTAGTTCCTCAGAGCAACTGCTGTGGAAGTGTTTAGAAGCAGAGGTCATACCATGTCTGCTTTAATGACTGTTGAATTCATGTTTCTGGTTAACAGCACCCCCATAATAAAGCCTGCTCATAAATAGGTAGAAAAAACCCATTTATATCTTAGACTGTTAATAAATTCATGAGGGCCTATTAAGTATATAATTTGTGTTTATCTGTATTCCTTTTAAGCTCCTTAATAGTCTTTAAAATGACATAACTTTTCTATATTTGGCCTGCAAACCAGCAGAGAGGAGTATAAAGTACACTGGATTGATATCTGCAAACCTGAGTTCTAATTTCAGCTTGTTTACCCTGTAGGTGTTTGACTAATAGACCTCCAGTTCCCCCATCTTCAAAGAAAAGGATGATGCCTATTCTTAAAAGGATAAATGTGAATTAAGGAATGATGTAAATAAAATGTCTGATACATGTTAGCTACCAGTTAGTAAAGGACTACATTATTATTTTCATTTGTGACCTTTGACTAAACTGCAGTTTAACACTATCATTTTTTTTCTTATTTTCCTCCCTCCAACCACAAAAATAAATTCAGGGGGAAAAAAAATTCCTTTGTTGGAACTGTCATTTCAAATAAAATGACACTCAAACAAAATGATATAACATTTCATTGGAAAACTGAAAAGGAAATATTTTCAACAAAATGTTTTTCACTACAGATTTAGAACCATTTTCTGAACTTTGAAATAGTTAATTGTTTCTAACATATATTTATAAAAAAGCAGAGATCAAGAATGAGTCCAGAGTGGGAAAAAGTGTACATGACAAAGTATGCAACTCATATGTGATCATTATTGTGGGAATGGAGATTTCATTATCTTTCTAGTCATCTCGGATATCCAAGTGGTACTAGACCATGGGAGTCTTGAAAAGAGAGGGAGAAAGGGTCACCTGTTAGGCAGTGGCAAAATTAGCCAATAACATTTAAAGAGGATTATATCCAGTACTGTGTGACCAGTTAGTTGTTAAGTGATCAAACATAGGATTTCTCATTACCTGGTGATAATTACAAGAAGTCAAGGACAACAGGGAAGGAGATTGATTTGGAGCAAGGACTAACAATCTGAGTGGCAGCTGAGACAAAGCTCTATAATTCTTAGCAGTGAAACCAAACAAAAAACAATTAGGATATGAGTATATAAACAAGTTTTATTTTATGCATTTTGTAATATTTTGTATTTTTGCCTATAAAAAATAAGCATGTTTTATTTCAGGAAATGAAAAACAATCCTGTTCATTTAATCACTGAAGAAGATCTGAAACAAATCTCCATTTTAGAAAGCATTAATACAAGTAAAAAGGATAAAAAAGATGAACGAAGGAGGAAAGCAACAGGTAACAAATTATTAACAACATGGAAGATTCAAGATGAGTTTTTTATTCATTGCCGTGAACTTTGTATTTATCAGACCTTTAGGAAGGCCTTTTATTTGTTTAATTCACCTGCTGATATTAACCACATCTTTTGATAATGAATTAACTTGATTATAAAAATGAAAATATTGATGGTTACTCTTCATTTTGTGAGAATTAAGCTAATTTCATGACCTCCTGTTCCCATTGCTCTTTAATGTTCCAGCCCTAGTAGCTTTTTTTCTTCTTCTTGATTCTCAGACTTTCCAAGTTTATGTTCACTTCTACCTGGAATGGTCTCATGAATTCAAGTAACTGTTTCCTTCTTATCATCAAGAGCTCCCCTTGAAATGTCAGTTCCTCACAGAGGCCTGCCCAACCACCACCCAGAATAGTAGACAACATTGTCAGTCTCCACATATTATTCTCCTAGTTTGTTACATCACTTTTATCACTGTGATGTCTTTTATCATTTTGGAATCTTCTCCATCTCATTTATTGTTGTTTCCCTAATACTTAGAGCACTTCTTGGCATATTTTAAGTGCCCCATAATTATTTATTGAGTGAATGAATTTCCTGAGGGCCTGTTTTTATGTATTCTTTTAATTTAGAATCACTGGAAATTATCCTAGGTATCACTGGTATACTAGTAACTTGCATTGGGAAATGTAACACATATTTTCCATACTTTTTGTAGTATGAAAAATTTTATTAGTGCTATATCAAGGTTAAAGAAATTAGATATTCAACGTATTTAATCAATAAATACAGCTATATTGAACATCCATTATAAAAACTTTATTTGCTGTGAAAGTTCACTACTTCAAGATTATTTTTCTCTTCAAAAATCTTTTTCTACAAAATCAATAATGGTATTTTGAAATTTGTCCATTCTAGGAAAACTAGAATATGGTAAATTACTGTAAAAAAATCATAATTTTCATAGCAATGCATATTTTGTTAATTGAAGATTTAAAACCACTTAATCAGTTGGTTGTACTTACATCAGTATAACTAGTCTGTTCTATATCCTTCTTAAAACTTAGGGTCATCTGGTGTTTTGTTCTGATACTGCTGTTAAATAGTTTAAATACAGTTCATGGAATAATGTCAAACATATTTACCATAAGAAATGTATTACCAAATGTAAAAAACACATTCACTTTAAACTTTAATTTGAAAGTTGTGTTTTTCTATCATAAAAGCAATAGAACTTACAGAAAATGATGAAATCTAGGTGGCTCAGCTGATAATCAATCTGCTTGCAATGTGGGAGACCTGGGTTCGATCCCTGGGTTGGGAAGATCCCCTGGAGAAGGAAATGGCTACCCACTCCAGTATTCTGGCCTGGAGAATTCCATGGACTGTATAGTCCATGGGGCTGCAAAGAGTCGGACACGACTGTGTGACTTTCACTTCACTTTGACTTTAAGGGAATTCTACTTAGAGTTTAGAAAAAGAATCTTTGTTTTATATATATATATATATCTCATTCTATTTTAAAATGAATCTTTTATGACGAAATAATTTTCAATATTTTTCAATGTTATAATCCCATTATTATTTTATTTTGTTGAATAGATATTTTAAATGTAGATGTATAATAGAGGAATACTCTAATTTATTGATAGTGTCTTAGTCTGTTTCTTGGTTTGTATTTTTTTAGTCTTTATTTAGCCCATAGGTGATTGATATTTTTCCACTTAACCAATTTATGGTCAGTATTTATTGAGTGCCTGTTATCTGTCCAGCATTGCCTTAACCCTGAGGATGTGAACATTAGTGAGAGAGGCTCCCTACTTTCAAGAAGTTCATTGTCTTTTTTAGGGTGGTGGGAGAGTCAGCATGTCTCCTGTAAACCTGGGGAATAATCTTTCAATCAAGAAGACAAAACCAAATTTGTGAGGTACTGGAATAGGGGCTGTTAGTGAGGCTGTGGTAACAGATATAAACAACTTAGGGCACTTTTGAGGAAGATAGAAGGAAGCTAAAGGGATGAGTTTGGCCAGGAAAAAGTCAAAGCTTCAGAAAATAGATGTTATTACAGAAAGACTGCATTTAGAGTAGATGGGCTATCTAAGTGAGTTGCTTTAATTCAAATATTTCATCTTATTATTTATTAATTTTTATTGTTTGAATTTTAAAAATATTTTAATAAACCACAACATTTAAAAGTGGCTAAAAGTTAAGTTTATTTGGCAATATAGTGTCATTATTTCTAAAAACAGTTATTAGGTAATACTAACTAATGTCATTTTCCCACCAGAGGGCAGTGGAAGTGTGAGAGGAGGAGGTGGCAGCAATGCCAGAGAGTACAAAATTAAAAAAACCAAGAAGAAAGGAAGAAAAGATGATGATAGCGACGATGAGTCATCTCACACAGGTGTGTAGCTCATTTTACTTCTCCTTTGTATGTGTGTGATTTTTTTTAACTTACTTTCTTAAGATGCATACAGTGAGGTGTCTGTGATTATGCAGGAAGTCCTTGCTTTGCAGAGTTTCAGTGGGCACAATTTCACAGTTACGTAACACCAGTACCCCAACAATGCAGTTCATATTTCAGTTACCAGGGTAGTGTACTGAGTAATTGCATAAGGTACAGACTTGGCTGCTGGCTCCTTAGTCCACAGATCACATAAATAACAGATGTGCCTCATGGTCTGTGACAGTCACATCACTTATTTCCAGGTTTGTCAAAGACTGATAACTGTGTGTCCCTTAACTTGCTTTATGCACTGAAAACACAGCATGTAGTTTGTGTTACCTCCTTGTCCCCCGGTGATAAATCCATGTGACATTTTACAAAAATGCATAATCAAAAGAGGAAATTGGCCAACAAAGATGAATGTGTGGCAGAGGAAACTGATAACACTGGAAATATGAATCAAGAATAAGCGGAGTTGTAGAAGAAATACCTGACTGTGGGAATGTTGAAGTTGCCTCTGTTCAAGAAACTTTAGCTGCGCAGAGGAGCTTGGTAAAGGCACACTTGACGTAAATAAGGGGAATGATTATGACAAAAAGGATAAAGATGTCTTCAGGGTATGAAATTGACAAAAAAGCTTCACCTTAAAGGAATTCTCATGTGTTTCACAGTGTTGAGAGGGCAAAGAATAAAATGTTGGAAGCTGATTGAGAGTTAAAAAGGGAATATGACAGCTTGCTCAGGCATAGAAAAGGTGCTTGCTCTGTATTTTAAGTTACAGGATGAGAAGAAGGTAAGCAGTGTTCAAATTATTCTTGGTCAGTTTTTTACAAAGAAAGTATTTTCATTCTCAGTGTTTCTGATACACTAAATTACAGTGTACTAAATTAGAATTATTAGTCTTATTTTTCATTTCCATATACATTCATAACCAGCAATAAGAACTTTGAATGTTTTCACAAACATTTTTAAAAGGTTACAGAACAATCATAAATTTTCCCATTGTTTATTACAAACACTTTGCAGTTACAGCTTGCATAGATTTTTATGGTCTCCCAGCTTCCATGCAAAGCAAAGTAGAACATTTTATGAAAAGTGACTCTCTGCAAATTGAAGTTAAAAATAATTTTATCCAAAATTATTTAAATTATTTAAATTTAAAATTATTAAAAATAATTTTAATTTTTATGGTAACACCTAATTGGTTGGTTGCTTGTATCTAAGCAGGGGAACTAGATATATGCATCTTTCTTTATCTAGACTTTAGTTAGTATTTGGTATGGTTAAGTTAGCAAGACACACCTTACTTTGCTTTTCTAAATAAAAGTACGATTTTTTTTATGTTTGTTTTAAAAATTAATGAAACTATGATACCTCCCCTTCTCCTTTTCCCCAGCACAAAGAGAAACTTGAAATGATTTGAGATTTTTTTTTTACCTCTTCCGCAGAATTATTTATCACCTTGGGAAATATAAATATCAAGTGACAAGGCTTCAGATGTTAATACGCCACTACTTGTAATAGAACAATTGCTTAAGATCTGTCTAAAGTATTCTAAAATAAGTCAAAATAGGTACTGTTCTCAACATACATAAAGCAATATTAATTAACAGAAAAGTATCTTAGAAACTGTGAACTCAACCCTTATTTTTAATTAGCATTAAGACTATTCTGTGCGAGTTCCTCAGAGGTTAAACAAGGAGTTAGTGAAGGGGCATTTAAGAAAATACTTCTCTAAAATCTGTAGTCTTAAGTAATTGAGGCAGTGTGATACTCCTTTTGTGTATAGTTTAGTAGGAGAGGAGCTATAAAAGAATTTAAATAAAAGGCAATTTCAGTGCTTTTGAAAAACTGTTTTGTTGTAATCTCAGAAATGGGGGATGCAGTTTGATTCTCAGCTAAAATACACGCTCAACTCTGTGTAAAAGATTACTGGAAGGAAATAATACAGTTTAATAACTAGTCAAATACTATTTGATGTCAGAGAGCAGGAATGAATAGCAGAACTCAGGGGAAAAAAAGGATAGTACTTTCCTATCTATTCTAAAGCTACAAGAAGTAGCTGTACTTAGTTAGATCTTGATGCATACTGAAAATTGATTTTTGAGCTATTCTATTATCTCTAAGGTTTCACTTTTAGGGGCAATAACCTAATTTAGCTGGAAATAATCACTTTTTTATACTTTAACAATTAATTATGGAAATATTGTTAGTTTTCTTTGCAACCCATACTTTCCCAAGTAAGTGAGTAGGCATGACATTTCCTCAATTAACAATTATTTCCATTACATACAAATTTTCCTTGGCATAGAATTATTTCTGTGAGAGCAAAAATAATTATGGCTATAAAATTGTAGGTTTTTTCATCCATGCCTGTTCAAAAAGACAGTTTTTAGCTTCATTCTACTAGAATTGTGGTTCACTTGATTATAAGGATGATTTGATTTTTCGTAAATATTTATAAAGAAGGACAGTCTGCTCCATATCCATTGTTCAACAAAAAAATTATCCTAAGATTTTAACAATCCACTTGATTGTTTTAATTTCCAGATATTTGCATCATCCAAGTTAGATTAGGGGGAGAATCATCGTTACTATTTTTGACTGACATGTAGAAAACAAGTTAAAATGTTATTACTCCAAATGCCACTATATATTCTATTTTAACAGTGTTTTCATTGCTTACTGCTATTTGACATGGGTAATTTTGGTGACAAAAGTTAACATTAGAGACTTTATGATCAGCAGTGAATAAATTACTATCGTATTAAATATATTATTTGCTTGTAGGTTGCTTACTTCATTGTTTTTTCCTGTGGCTCGTTTTTTTTTTTACAGGAAAGAAGAAACCAGAGATTACTTTTATGTTCCAGGATGAGATTGAGGATTTTTTAAGAAAACACTTACAAGATGCCCCTGAGGAGTTTATTTCTGAGCTTGCAGAGTATTTAATAAAGCAAGTATATGTTTTTTGTTTTATGATAGAGATTTAGTGAGTTACTAAAATTTTCACAATCTCATTGAAAACATATAATATAGGTGTTTTATTTTCAAAACTTCAAATTTAAGTCACTAAATTCTAGATTTTGTTTGCTTATAGTAGTTCAACAAATATTTAAGTGTGCTGGGCAAGGCAGTGCCGAAAATACAGGGCAGGAATGTGGAGGCAGTCTCATCTCCTTCTCTGTTCCAGTCCTAGTTGGAAGAAAAACAACATTGCATGAAAAGTAACATCTAAAATGAAAAGATTATTCTCTGTCAAACAGAAGATAAACAGTGCACTTTTAGAGAGAAAATAAAGTAACAAACTGCCCTCAGAGAGAATAAATTTAGACAGCACTACCTTGTAAATGAGCCAGGCTAAATTTATTTTTGTACAGAAATAAATTGTATATAACGACTATCCCTAACTACCATGAAGTTTTCCCACAAGTTAGTCTGTATGTATAAGCTGCTCTAAACGCAATCCAGGAGCCCAGTGCATCTAACTAACTTTTTGAATTTAGAAACAGAGCTTTTGTAGTCAAATTTTAAAAAATTTAAATGAATGCTCTTGTGCATAAATATGTTACATAGTTATATTTTTCATATATAAAAAGTCAAAATAGTTACTATTAACCATTTGCCACTACATTTTAAAAGTCTATTCTGTGTTTAGCATAAGGATTTTTAAAAATACAGATCTTCTTATAGTACTTTAGAAATTGAGAGTTTAAGTTATTATTCCTGAGAATGAGAGACAAATTTATAATCTGCTGTATTTATACCAGATTACCTAATTTAAAAAGTTGCTCTGAACTGAATTTGAACTGAAGCTTTTGTTAAAACTGTTTTTCTTGTTGTCTTTAGTGCAATAAGTTTAATTACTTTATAACTTCAAATTAATTAATTTTAATTTCTGGAATTAGAGGAAAAATTCTTGTGAACCATTGTCCAAATCTTATTATTTTTAAATAGAGATCTTTTTAAAGCCTTATTTCCATAGAAGCAAAATTTCCTATCTACATAAACCCAGTGCATTTTAATGAACTAAATATATTTATCTTATTCATAGACCTTTAAATAAAACTTACCTCGAGGTGGTACATTCAGTTTACATGTCTTCAACTTCTTCGGCCTCTGGAACTGGTAGAAAGCGCACGATCAAGGACTTGCAAGAAGAGGTTTCAAACCTTTACAACAATATTCGATTATTTGAAAAAGGGATGAAGTTCTTTACAGGTATTGTACTTAATAGTGTTTTTTCATTCTCAGTTGTTCTTGGACATTCATTTTAATAAAGCATCTTTATTTTCCAGATGATACCCAGGCTGCTCTTACGAAACACTTACTGAAAACAGTGTGTACTGATATCACTAATCTCGTTTTCAACTTCTTAGCTTCGGACTTAATGATGGCAGTAGATGATCCTGCAACCATTACCAGTGAAGTAAGTTAGTGTTTTTCTTGCCACTCTTGATGTGTTTTGCTTTGAAGTCCAAGTACATTTTATTTTCTCACATCCTAAAAGGAAAATGAAATTCAGGAAGGAGTTTTTACAAATCTGTCAGATTTTTAGTTCAGGTTTAGTACACTGTATATACAGTTGCTACCAGGACTGGTAAGACCAGTCTATTAACAGTAATAAAAGGAAATACTAGTCATTGTGTCTGGAAATGCCTGTAATAAATATGATAGCATGCATGCTTGGCCTTCTACTTCCTATTAGCATATAGAAAGTAACAGGAGAACATCCTCTCTTTTAAAAAAGATAAGTTCTTAGGCTTCCCAGGTGGCACAGTGGTAAAGAATCCATCCACCTGCTAGTGCAGGATACACAGGTTCAGTCCTATAGACAGAGAAGAAGGGCAGTCCACATGTAGTCCAGTTCAGTCACTCAGTCGTGTCTGACTCTTTGCGGCCCCATGAATCACAGCACACCAGGCCTCCCTGTCCATCACCAACTCCCGGAGTTCACTCAGACTCACGTCCATCGAGTCGGTGATGCCATCCAGCCATCTCATCCCCTGTCATCCCCTTCTCCTCTTGCCCCCAATCCCTCCCAGCATCAGGGTCTTTTCCAAAGAGTCAACTCTTCGCATGAGGTGGCCAAAGTACTGGAGTTTCAGCTTCAGCATCAGTCCTTCCAATGAACACCCAGGACTGATCTCCTTCAGAATGGACTGGTTGGATCTCCTTGCAGTCCAAGGGACTCTCAAGAGTCTTCTCCAACACCACAGCTCAAAAGCATCAATTCTTTGGCGCTCAGCTTTCTTCACAGTCCAACTCTCACATCCCTG
>NW_011494607.1:16110622-16127066 GCF_000754665.1 Bison bison bison
ATCTCTCTCAAGAGTCTTCTCCAACACCACAGCTCAAAAGCATCAATTCTTTGGCGCTCAGCTTTCTTCACAGTCCAACTCTCACATCCACACATGACCACTGGAAAAACCATAGCCTTGACTAGATGGACCTTTGTTGGCAAAGTAATGTCTCTGCTTTTGAATGTGCTATCTAGGTTGGTCATAACTTTCCTTCCAAGGAGTAAGCGTCTTTTAATTTCATGGCCACAATCACCATCTGCAGTAATTTTGGAGCCCAAAAAAATAAAGTCTGACACTGTTGCCACTGTTTGCCCATCTATTTCCCATGAAGTGATGAGACCAGATGCCATGATCTTTGTTTTCTGAATGTTGAGCTTTAAGCCAACTGTTTCACTCTCCTCTTTCACTTTCATCAAGAGGCTTTTTAGTTCCTCTTCACTTTCTGCCATAAGGGTGGTGTCGTCTGCATATCTGAGGTTATTGATACTTCTCCCGGCAATCTTGATTCCAGCTTGTGCTTCTTCCAGCCCAGCGTTTCTCATGATGTACTCTGCATAGAAGTTAAATAAGCAGGGTGACAATATACAGCCTTGATGTACTCCTTTTCCTATTTGGAACCAGTCTGTTGTTCCATGTCCAGTTCTAACTGTTGCTTCCTGACCTGTATATAGGTTTCTCAGGAGGCATGTCAGGTGGTCTGGTATTCCCATCTCTTTCAGAATTTTCCACAGTTTATTGTGATCCACACAGTCAAAGGCTTTGGCATAGTCAAGAAAGCAGAAATAGATGTTTTTTTGGAACTCTCTTGCTTTTTCCTTGATCCAACGGATGTTGGCAATTTGATCTCTGGTTCCTCTGCCTTTTCTAAAACCAGCTTGAACATCTGAAAGTTCACAGTTCACATATTGCTGAAGCCTGGCTTACAGAATGTTGAGCATTACTTTACTAGCATGTGAGATGAGTGCAATTGTGCAGTAGTTTGAGCATTCTTTGACATTGCCTTTCTTTGGGATCGGAATGAAAACTGACCTTTTCCAGTCCTGTGGCCACTGCTGAGTTTTCCAAATTTGCTGGCATGTTGAGTTCAGCATTTTCACAGCATCATCTTTCAGGATTTGAAATAGCCCCACTGGAATTCCATCACCTCCACCAACTTTGTTCATAGTGATGCTTTCTAAGGCCCACTTGACTTCACATTCCAGGATGTCTGGCTCTAGGTGAGTGATCACACCATCGTGATTATCTGGGTCATGAAGATCTGTTTTGTACAGTTCTTCTGTGTATTCTTGCCACCTCTTCTTACTTCTGTTAGGTCCATACCATTTCTGTCCTTTATCAAGACCATCTTTGCATGAAATGTTCCATTGGTGTCTCTAATTTTCTTGGAGAGATCTCTAGTCTTTCCCATTCTGTTGTTTTCCTCTATTTCTTTGCATTGATCGCAGAGGAAGGCTTTCTTACCTCTCCTTGCTATTCTTTGGAACTCTACATTCAGATACTTATATCTTTCCTTTTCTCCTTTGCTTTTCGCTTCTCTTCTTTTCACAGCTATTTGTAAGGCCTCCTCAGACAGTCATTTTGCTTTTTTGCATTTCTTTTTCATGGGGATGTTCTTGATCCCTGTCTCCTGTACAGTGTCATGAACCTCCGTCCGTAGTTCATCAGGCACTCTATCTATCAGATCTAGTCCCTTAAATCTATTTCTCACTTCCACTGTATAATCATTAGGTCATACCTGAGTAGTCTAGTGTTTTTCCCTACTTTCTTCCATTTAAGTCTGAATTTGGCCCATGTAGTCCAGAGGGCCACAAAAAGTTGGGCTTAACTAAGCATGCACACACAAATAAGCTCTGTAATGTACAAAATCTTCTTTTAAGCTAATCAGATGACCTAGACTGCAATTAATTTTACCAGATAACCTTTCAGAGAATGAAGGTGACTATCCAAAGAGGTAGGATAGATAGACTGGCTTACCTAAGGTGGATCTTCAGGGAGAAGAGGTGTTTGCCACAAAGACAGGAAGTAAAGCAGCTGAAATTTTAACAATTCTTAGAGGTCTAGGCTAGCACAACAGTTTAGAATCCCATGAGACAGCCAGAACAAGGTGGGGAGAGGGGGAAGAGTAATGGTGTTTAGTTATTTTGAAATCAGGTTTTATTTTCTCCTAATTATTGTTGTGTCACACCCCTTTTTTCTGTTGAGTTGCATATCCTTTACCAGAGTTCTGACCAGATTCTATAACTTTGCAGTTATTTTCATTTCGTGACACTGTCTCATTTATTTAGACTGACTCCAGTTCATTTTCTTAAGTTCTAATCTCAAATTCAAAGCTCCTCTCTTCCCTTTTTGCAGTGTAAGGTGGAGCTATGGCTCCCATTTGCCTAGAGGAAGAAAAGTATGGTCTGCCCCATCCCCCTCTCCTTCCACACCCTGGATCCACTTAAAGTTGGAGATTAGGAAGAATGAAAGACAAAACGGCCTTTATGAGACTGACTGCTTATCACTGGCATTGATCCAGTTCAAACCAAATCAGCCTAATGCTTGTGGCCTCTCCTGATGTGACATTTGTCACATAAGTGAGATAGGCTGTTTGGGGGAAATGTTTTTATTATCATGCAACTCCTTCTCATATCAAGGACTCTCCCTAAACCTCCAGAGGTCCATTTATCTCTTCCTCCTACCCTAGAAAGGCACTGTTTCCCTTCCATTCTTCAGCTCAAACAGTGAGTGCCAGCTATGTGGACTTTTTCATGTACCTGCCTGCATGCCAACCTCCGCTGTGGGAAATACATGGGTACTGTCCCATGCCCTTCAAGGGCCACAGGAAGATCGGTGTAACATGGAGGACAGGAGTCAGTAGGTTGTCCAGTCCTCCAAGACACTGTAATTTTAGAGCCTGCTGCCCACACCATTCCAGTAAGGCCTCCTCTAGCACTTCTGCACTAGGAGGAGCATTAAGACTGTCCACAAATGCCACCAAACTTTACAAAGCATATCTGGGGTGGAGTGCAGTAAAGTTCCACACACCAGACACTATAGCATCTGTCTATCCATGGCTCAAGTCCCCTCACTTACAGATACGCTTGATCTTTATGAGTGGGGCTCCGACAACTGGCCTTAGGGAAAAATACTCTTCCCACCACAATGGAAAAGATAAGGAGCAGCCTCTTACCCCAGATTCTCTTTTTCTTGCAAGATGAACAATGGGTATGTGCTCATTCACTCACGTGCTCTCTGATCCTCCTGTTTTACTGCAGGAGCAAATGGGATGAGTGCAGGCTGCATCTAGCTTCTTTGGCTAGCTGTTCACTAGCGTTCTGATGTTAAAGTATTTTACCATATTTTATCCTGAGTTTGCAGTCTGAAATTTAAGAACAAGGATAATACACATTTTTTGTTTTGCTTTGTTTGAATGTATATTCAGTTCAGTTCAGTCACTCAGTCGTGTCCGACTTTGTGACCTCATAGACTGCAGCACAGCAGGCCTCCCTGTCTATCACCAACTCCTAGAGTTCACTCAAAACTCACGTCCATTGAGTCGGTGATGCCATCCAACCATCTCATTCTCTGTCATCCACTTCTCCTCCTGCCTTCAGTCTTTCCCAGCATCAGGGTCTTTTCAAATGAGTCAGTTCTTCATATCACGTGGCCAAAGTATTGGAGTTTCATCTTCAACATCAGTCCTTCCAATGAACATTCAGGACTGATTTCCTTTAGGATGGACTGGTTGGATCTCCTTGCAGTCCAAGGGACTCTCAAGAGTCTTCTCCAACACCACAGTTCAAAAGCATCAGTTCTTCAGAGCTCAGCTTTCTTCACAGTCCAACTCTCACATCCATACATGACCACTGGAAAAACCATAGCCTTGACTAGATGGACCTTTGTTGGCAAAGTAATGTCTCTGCTTTTTAATATGCTGTGTAGGTTGGTCATAACTTTTCTTGCAAGGAGTAAGCATCTTTTAATTTCATGGCTGAAATCACTATCTGCAGTGATTTTGGAGCCCAAAAAAATAAAGTCTGACACTGTTTCCCCATCTATTTGCCATGAAGTGATGGGACCAGATGCCATGATCTTAGTTTTCTGAATGTTGAGCTTTAAGCCAACTTCTTCACTCCCTTTCACTTTCATCAAGAGGCTCTTTAGTTCTTCGCTTTCTGCCATAAGGGTGGTGTCATCTGCATATCTGAGGTTATTGATATTTCTCCCAGCAGTCTTGATTCCAGCTTGTGCTTCATCCAGCCCAGCGTTTCTCATGATGTACTCTGTAGCTTTGACATGTAGTGCATATACAATCTCAAAGGATTTTTTTTTTTTTTTGCCCTATAGGTAAGAAAAAAAATTCTAAGTAAATTATCAGAAGAAACAAAAGTGGCTCTCACAAAACTCCACAACTCTCTGAATGAAAAGGTAAATAAAGTTTTACTGTATTCAGATATTTGAGCTAGAATTTGTGATCTTTGAATAGATTTTTATCAAAATAACTGAAAACTAAATTTAAAACTATTCATCTACACTCAAGACATCTCTTTGGAGGGTGAAGAAAGAGACGAAGCTGGGGACACTTTACTGTCTAGTCCTAAATCACAGTTTCAAACCTAATGACAAAATGACCTTTTTAAAAATTGTATTTGGGGCATAAAATTATAAAACAGTATTAAATGACTGCTTTTCTTTAGGCGACTGTTTATAAAAGTAAATAATGGTTTAAATACCTTTCCAGAGCATAGAAGACTTTCTTGCTTGTCTGGATTCTGCAGCAGAAGCTTGTGATATTATGTTGAAGAAGGGAGACAAAAAAAGAGAAAGGTAACACTGAATTAATGTCTGAAATTGGAGTCTGTCTGAATCCTGCAAAGAGAACTGTTGTATCTAAGTGGCTATAGACCTTCAAACGTAGTCAGTCTTCATATCCTTAAGTGTCCCTCTCTGACCCAATGGAATAAGGTATCAGAGTTCTTAATCCCATATCTGATCAAGCCTAGGAATTAATAATTCTTATTAGCCTTAAGACCTTCTTTATAGGAAGCCTTATTTAAACCACGGCACTTCTGTTTGATACCCTACAATTCAAAATAAAAAGCATACTTAGAAAAACTATACATCAGAGATTCTCAATCTATATAGTTTTTCTATTTTTAGCATATTAGTTTATCAGTGCTGTTCAGAACTATGTGTCTGTTGCATAAAAGGTCCCTTAAATTGTTTATGAAACCTAAAAATGAGTACAGAAGGGAAGAACTGAAATTGGTGAGAACTTGTTAGAATATGATAACATGCTTATGTTACTTTCTATGTTACTTTGTTTAGGCAGGTACTGTTTCAGCATCGACAAGCACTGGTTGAACAGCTAAAAGTCACAGAAGACCCTGCTCTTACTCTGCATCTCACGTCGGTTCTGTTGTTTCAATTCTCAACCCATAGCATGCTCCATGCACCTGGAAGATGTGTCCCCCAGATCATTGCTTTTCTGAGTAGTAAAATTCCAGAGGTATTATATTTTCAGTGTACTTGAAACTTTTAAAACTTTTAGATTCTGAATATTTTGAGTGTACTAACATCATGTTTCTGCTTCCTGGAATGAGAACAGTGAAGGAGGAGATTGATTTTTAAAACTCAGCATAGTTCAGGAATGTTTCAGGATCCTTTAAGATCTATGGTAAAGAATATTCTGAATTTAGAAATTAAGCTTTTGGAAGTGATATAACAATGTTCAGTCTTCCATTTCAGTTTATGCAGGTTTAACCTGTCCTTCAAGAATCAGCTCAAAAAGTCTTACCCAACACACATTCTTCTGAGGGACTTCTCAGCTAGAAGTAAACTGGCTTCTTTGAACTTTCATGTCACTTTATCTTTGGTGATAGAACCCAGCTCAGTCAACTTACATTAAAACTATCTGTATTCATGTTTTATCTCCCCCAAACTAACCTCCTTGAGAGCAAGGAACCTCCTTGAGAGCAAGGACCTTGCTAGATTCAGCTTTCTACTTCTATGACCAGTAATTTGTAAAGATGAAGACCTGCAGTGTATAATGGTTGAATAAATCTTACTTTGTCCCACAGAAAATTAAGTCGTGTTTGTTAACTTTGCTCTCCTTTCTCTTTTCACAGGATCAACATGCTCTTTTAGTAAAGTATCAAGGTTTGGTTGTAAAGCATTTAGTCAGTCAAAATAAGAAGACTGGGCAGGGAGAAGATCCCTTGAGTGATGAATTAGACAAAGAACAAGAGGATATCATCAATACAACTCGTAAAGAACTTCAGGAGCTTTCCTCATCCATTAAAGACCTTGTTCTCAAATCTAGGAAGTCATCAGTGACAGAAGAGTGATGATTTTAATTTACTTAATGTTGTCATACAGTAAATATTTTTCCCTTTAAATAAGTTAAAGGTGAGTGGTTACCAAAAAAAAAAAAAAATACTCATTTCACAGTCCAGAATCCCAATAGCACCTCCCACACCCACAATTCAGTTAAAACAGTAGCACTGTATTCATTGTAAGTTTAAAAAAATGTAAATTTTTGTAAATTGGGCTCTCCATGGAAGGTTTCTTTTTCACATTATTCTAAAAATTATACATTTCAAGTTTATTTTCTTCCTAGAAGGTGAATGAAAAATAAATTTTCTGATATCTTTTATCTCTAGGAAAGGACTCTTTTGTTGTGTTACTAGATTTCAGGTGACATGTGTAAATATAATTTTCATAGAAACTTAAAATGTGGTCAGTGTCTTTTAAAGAAAGGAAAAACCTTTAGTATCAAAATGAAAATAGTGTATTTTTCTTTAAAATTAATAGAGAACGCTTCAAAAGAAGTTTGCCAACTGAAGGCCTCTCATTTCCCCCACAAGAGTGAACTTCTGTGTGTCTGGGGGCTTCAGGGATGTGTTTACAGATATAGAAGAATACCTGAGAGTCCCATGCATTTCTGTGCTCTATTCTAAAATAAGATGCTAACAAGAGTGAGAGAAAAAGTAGTAATTTACTACTTACAGGTGTTAAATCACATTTACTAAAAATGTAGTACAAATAGTTTTCTATAACCCAGTTTGCATTTCTGAATTTCATTTTTCATATCAGTAGACACTGTCACCTAATACTTTGTTGTAGGGGATCTATAATGCATTTAAATCGTTGGGACTTCTTTTTTTCAAAAATAGAAACTTATTTAGAAATAGGTATTCTTAATTTATAAAGATTAGCAATTAAAAGACTAAAATAGTTCCTTGGAGTAATAATTTTAATCAAATGAGTTTTAAGCAACAACTTATTGTATATAAAAAAGGAATTATTTAAAATAGTAAATTAAATCTCCAATATTTAAAAAAATACTATATTATTCCTTATATGGCATTTAAAACAATGTTTTAAAATGTTTGAATACAAAGATCAGTCTACCTCTACCCTAATTCTAGACAAAGTATTAACATTGATTGAAAGAAATTAATAAATTTGCTAAGCAATGTCAAAGTTGATAGGAATATAACAAATTTTAAAATATTTTCCATTGGTAATTTTCTATTAATGTATTTTCATAAGGGCAAAGAAGAAAAATGACAAATCCTCTGTGACCACAAACTCCACTTAGTCGTGTTGATTCAGGTTCCAGAATACACCCAACCTAATTTTTTATTCAGTGCTTGTTTAAAGATCTTATTACTTAGGTTTCAAGAGATACCAAGTAATCCACATTTAAGTCAAAGTATCAGACAATGAAACAAAAAGCCATTCTTACTTTGTTGCATTAAACTTTCATTAAATTCTTTTTCTTTTATCAAAATGGTTATTTTTCCACAGTGAATAAGCAGTTTTTTATTATTTTTGTAAATAAAATTACTTAGCTGATTTTGTATGTAAAAATCTAATTTCATTAATAAAACAAAAACTGTTAAATGTTTACTGTGCTCTTAATGGGCAGATTTAAGAATGTTATTTAGAATAAAGTTCTCTTTCTATTTTATGTGCTTTGAATCTTCCACTTTAACTACTAGGATTGATGTATATGTGTAATGTATTTACATTTTAAAATTTTTATTCTGAATATTTTTAGAGGATTTTATTACGTTTGTACACAAAAATAGTTCCATAGTCCTCTGTGCCTTTTATTCCTTGCAAGTTTGCCATTCATGAACCATTTCACCTTAATAAATCATTTTCAGTTACCTGGATTTCAGCAAATGTATAGCTGAACTTTTATCTGCTATTAGTACTTCTTACTATTGCACATAATGGCAGGGATATTTGAATAATATGCTCAGGTATTTATGTTCATATGTTCTCTCTCCAGACCATTTGTTTTTGAATAGTCAAAGGAAACTCATTTCTGACCATCAGAGTCAATGAACAATGGCATATGTTAAGCAAAAATCACAGTGTATTTCCCAAAAAGACCTTAATATGAAATTAGAAAAATAAATGTAGAAGTTGCTTAACCTGAATATAGACCCATCTTGAACTTTTTGGAGAATGTACTTTAGTCAGACCATGAAGCACCAAGGGTGAAGTCAAAGTGCGGCAGTAATCTGAAGAGTGTGTCTGTAGAGTGAAAAGAAACAGTTCATTCCTTCCTCAGAAATGCCACTTGACACACAGCCAAATGGGATTTTTTTTCTATCAAGAACTAACTTACATGAGTTGGGTGGGGACAATGGAAGTTTTGCTCTCTTTGACTAATACCAATGAAGCCTTTGACCCCAGTGTACACAGTATATAAGGAAAATGAAAGAAAGAAATTTATAAATTTTGGCATGTAGATTTTCCACAAAATCTGAGAGCACTATTAAAGTTATGGCTATTAAAATAGCCTACAGATTCACTCAAGTTGTTCCCCTCTGAAGGCCACACTACACAGGAGAATAAATAGAACCCAGGACTCCACAGCAATGGAAGAAAAAGAAATGAATACAAATTGGAAAAGAAGTAAAACTGTCCCTATTTGCAGATGACATGATACTATACATAGAAAATCCTGAGGATACTACCAGAAAACTACTAGGGCTCACCAATGAATTCAGTCAAGTTGCAGGATACAAAATAAATACACAGAAATCCACTACATTTCTGTACGCTAACAATGAAATTTTAGAAATAAGGAAACCCATATAAAGAAGAATAGGATACCTAGGAATAAACTTAACTGCAAAAGATCTGTACTCAGAAAACTCTAAGATGCTGATAAACTGAAGCCCACACAAACAGATGGAAAGAGATTACCATGTGCTTGGATTAAAAGAATATTGTTGAAATAACCATACTACTCAAGGCATTTTACAGATTCAGTGTAATCCCTATCAAATTACCAATTGTATTTTTCACAGAACTGGAACAAAAAATTGTTAATTGTATGTAAACACAAAAGACCTCAAATAGCCAAAACACTTTCGAGAAAGAGCTGGAAGAATCCCGCTCCCTGACTTAAGAATATAAAGCTACAGTAAATAAGTATGATACTGACACACAAACAGACACACAGATCAGTGGAACAGAATCGAATCCAGAAATAAGCCCATGTGTTTAAGGTCAATTATCTACAGCAAAGAAGGAAAACATACAGTCGAAAAAAGTCTTCCATAAGTGGACAGCTGCATGTAAAATAATGAAATTACAACATTCTCTTAACACCATATTAAAAAAATAGACTCAATAGAGTTAAAGACCTAAATGTAAGACGATACAATAAAATTTGCAGAGGAAAACACACAGAAAACTCTTATACATAAATAGTAACTTTTTGATCTATCTCCTAGAGTAACGTAAAGAAAAACAGAAGTTTTAAAATGGGACCTAGTTAAACCTAAGAGCCTTGCACAGCAAGAGAAACCACAAAGAAAATGGAGAGACATCCCTCAAAAGGTAGAATGTATTTACAAATGATGTGACTGATAAGGGATTCATTTCCAAAATATACAAACAGCTCATACAACTCAATAACAAAAAAGCAATTAAAAAATAGGCAATGCATCTAAATAGACATTTCTCCAAAGAAAACATACAGATAGTCAATGGGTATTTACAGTATACTAACACATATATATGGAATTTAGAAAGATGGTAACAATTACCCTGTATACGAGACAGCAAAAGAGACACTGATGTATAGAACAGTCTTATGGACTCTGGGAGAGGGAGAGGGTGGGAAGATTTGGGAGAATGGCATTGAAACATGTATACTATCAGGTATGAAACGAGTCACCAGTCCAGGTTCGATGCACGATACTGGATGCTTGGGGCTGGTGCACTGGGATGACCCAGAGGGATGGTATGGGGAGGGAGGAGGGAGGAGGGTTCAGGATGGGGAACACATGTATACCTGTGGTGGATTCATTTCGATATTTGGCAAAACCAATACAATATTGTAAAGTTTAAAAAAAAGTAAAAAAAAAAACAAAAGATGCTCAACATCATAATTATTAGAAAAATGCAAATCAAAACTACAGTGAGGTGTATCACCACACACTGGTCAGAATGGCCATCAAAAAGTTTATAAACAGTGCTCAAGAGGGTACAGAGAAAAAGAAAACCTCCTGCACTGTTTGTGGGGATATAAATTGGTGCAGCCACTACTGAGCACAGTATGGAGGTTTCTTAAATACTAAAGATGGAGTTGCCATATGATCTAGCAATCCACTCCTGGGCACATACCCTGAAAAGACAAAAACTCTAATTTGAAAGGATACATGCACCCCAGTGTTCACAGCAGCACTACTTAACAGTAGCCAGCACATGAAAGAAGCCTATAAATGTCCATCAAAACATACATGGAAAGAGAAGATGTGGCATGTATGTTATACACAGAGAGATATATAGTATATGGGGCTTCCCTTGTGGCTCAGCTGGTAAAGAATCCACCTGCAATGCAGGAGACCTGGGTTCGATCCCTGGGTCAGGAAGATCCCCTGGAGAAAGGAAAAGCTACTCACTCCAATATTCTGGCCTGGAGAATTCCATGGCCTGTACAGTCCATGGGGTTGCAGAGAGTCAGACACGACTGAGCAACTTTCACTTTTCCTATAGTATATTACTCAGCCATTAAAAAAGAATGAAATAATGCCATTTGCAATAACACGGATGGACCTAAACTTTCATACTAATTAAATCAAGTCAGAGAGACACAGTATCACATAGAATCTAAAAAACGCATGCGTACTATGTCACGTCAGTCGTGTCTCTTTGTGACCCTATGGACTGTAGCCCTCTAGGCTCCTCTGTCCATGGGATTCTCCAGGCATGAATACTGAAGTGTGTTGCCATTTCCTTGGCACCACCCAGGAAGCCCATATAAGTGAACTTGTTTACAAAACAGAAATAGACTCACAGACATAGAAAACAAATTTATGGTTACCAGAGGGGATAGCAGTGGGTAGAGGGGAGATAAGTTAGGAATTTCAGATAAAATAGATAATAAGGACCTGCTGTATAGCACAGGAAACTATATTCAATATCTGATAATAACCAATAATGGGGGGAAATCTGAAAAATATATATGTATATATTTGTGTGTGTGTGTGTTTTAGTGTTAGTCACTCAGTTGTGTCCAATTGTTTGTGACCCCATGGACTGTAGCCTGCCAGGCTTCTCTGCCCATGAGATTTTCCAGGCAAGGATACTGGAGTGGGTTGCCATTTCCCTCTCCAAGGGATCTTCCTGACCCAGGGATCGAACCTGGGTTTCTTGCATTGTAGGCAGATTCTGTACCATCTGAGCCACCAGGGAAGTGTGTGTGTGTGTGTGTGTACACACATATATGTGTGTGTGTGTGTACACACATATATGTGTGTGTGTATATATATACATACATATATCATTAAAAAGTCACTTTGCTATATATCTGAAACATGGTAAATCAACTATAAATAAATTAAAAAAAAAAAAATAGAACCCAGGTCAGACTTTTTCCAAATCATTAAGAAAGCAAGCCTGACTTTTGGATCTTCAAAAACTGTTTATTCCATTTACACACAAAAAGAAGGAACTACTACATTAAACAGGTATTAAATCACACATAAACACACACTGTTTATTCCATCACACACAAAAAGAAGGAACTACTACATTAAACAGGTATTAAATTTTTTAAGGTCCCCAATGTTGTTTTATGTGTTTTACCAGGCTTGTCTCTATTTGCACCTCTGTTCCTCTTCAATGATTAGTAGTAAGACTTAACTTGAATGTGTGTTTGAAGAGCAGGAAGGAAGGGATTATATTGGGGTGTGATGGAGGAAAGAGAGGACATGGTGAGTTTCAATCCTTGGCTCAATAATCTGGATCCTGTAAGACAACTAAGTACAAAGAATAAGAATACAGATCTTAAAAATGTGTCTTGCTTTCAAGGTGATGGCAAGAATCAACAGTTATAGTTCAATACAGTGTTGAGAGAGCAGCAAGCAGAGGATGTAATGGGAGAAGAAAGTCAAACTGTCTTGCACTGCAGGGAGGGGAACTGAACCAGCTAGAGGTGACCCTTAAGAAAAGTAGGACTAGCCTGGTAAGGGCATTTCTGGACAAAGAAAAGGAGATTCCAGACTACTAAGATAATATGAAGCAAGAAATTTTGGAATTCCTAAAGTATGAGAAATACGAAAAATGATTTGGGAAGTAGTGTAAGATGAAGCTGGAGAGACTAGAGGAGGAGGAATCACAAAATGGCTTACATTTAAGCTGAGAAGTTAGCCATTCTCCTAAAAGCAAGAGATTGCCTTTAAAGATTAATCAGGGAAGTGAGGTGATTGTCTTTTAAAAAGATCATCCATTCTAAAAGGCAACTTGACAGTTTGCCAAAATCCTTTAAAATGTATGTATTATTTGTGAGATCAGTGTCTCCTGAGAAGTAAAATGTGAACTTAAAAACGTGTACAAATCTTTTCCCCCCAGCCTCTGATAGAAATGTGGATGATACATCTCTCAAGGAATGGAGGCAGTCTTCCACCAAAGAAAAGTCCTTTCTCTGACTAGTCAAGCTATGACAAAATCCCCACAGGTTTTCTTCTGTGTTCATTATTCATTATAAAGAAGAAAAAATCATTTTAGCAAATTGTTTTCCTACTAAACTGTCTTTACTTACTAGTAAAGTGCAGCCTTAAACTAAATGTTTAAGTTTAAATTAATGAACTTAGAGTGTTCTATTTTTTTTTCTTCTCTCTTTCCCACAAGAATCTAAGTCTTGTGAGTCATAAATTATAAATGCTGAGGCTAAGTTTTGGTGTTGAAGAAAACAGATCATAGAGAAAAAAGAGGAAACATTATTCCATCACATACTTCATTATGTTGCAGCCATTATTTACAGCCACTTCAAAAATATTGGATTTGGAAAATCACAGTATATTAAGTAAAAAAGATATATGCAGTGTGGTTTTGATTTTCTTATTAAACGTATTTAACTATAGCTGTGTAAGCATTTGCATGAAAATACATAAACATTTCCTCGTATAGCTACATGTATGCATACAGAATATTTCAAAGATATTTGAGTGACAACTTGTGACTGTCTCTTGGATTTCAAGTCATTTTAAACAATGTTTTTCATTATTTCAGACTTTCTGCAAGAAGCATGTATTTTATAATTCAATAAATATATCTTTAAATATTGTTTTATAGTGATACAAAGAAATTATAGAAGGGAACTAGACTGAGGTAGATGCCAAATGTTTTATGACTGATAACAACAATCCTGGAGAAGGCAGTGGCACCCCACTCCAGTACTCTTGCCTGGAAAATCCCATGGACGGAGGAGCCAGGTAGGCTGCAGTCCATGGGGTAGTGAAGAGTCGGACAGGACTGAGCGACTTCACTTTGACTTTTCACTTTCATGCACTGGAGAAGGAAATGGCACCCCACTCCAGTGTTCTTGCCTGGAGAATCCCAGGGACAGGGGAGCCTGGTGGGCTGCCATCTATGGGGTTGCACAGAGTCAGACACGACTGAAGCGACTTAGCAGCAGCAGCAGCAGCAACAACAATCCAAGTGAGAAATGTGAGGGCCAGAATGCAGGGATAATGACAAATCTAGGAAATATTTAACAAAGTAGAACCACCAGAAGTTGAGGATGGGGATGAATGATGGGGATGGTGGAGACTAACTGAGGAAAGTGACAAGTCCAAGGTATGATGGATTAGGTGATTGTGCCATGTCCTGAGACAGGAAATGCAGCAGACCTCATCTGTACAGTGAGAGGTGGGGAAAAGATAAAAGTGTTTGTTTGGGAGGCCTACGGACCTCTGTGCAAAGAGGATACAAGTGAACAGACAATAGGATACAGGCCTAGAACCTTAGACAGCAATACCAGCTGAGAATACAGGCTTAACAGTCATAATATATTACTAATCGTTTTCATGAGAAAACCCATGGAGAGTGTAGAGAAGCATTCTGAACTGACAATGAAGTTCTAGGGAAGGGTGAGGTGAATAAAGGGAAAGGAGGCTGAAGATGCTAAGCCCAAGGAGAAAATTAAGAGAGAATGATTTAGTGAGACCAAGGGAAGAGAGTTTCAAAAAGAAATGGACATGGCAGAGATGAGAAATTTCAGGTAAGATTAAAGACAGTTACTCTTAGGAGTGTTAACTAAGATATTTTATGAGCTTAATGGAGCTACGTGGAATAGTTTGAGAATGGAGCGGGAGGATCTTAGGTCGGATGCGTGAATGAAGATTACCCTCTCAGGAAAACACAGGGGCAATAAAGAGGGTTCCATAACTACATGGGGACATAGGCGACTTTATAACTCCTGGACTCTACTTCCTCACCTTTAAAAGGAGAAAATTAATGCCAGTCTGCCCATGGCATCATAAGAATTAAAAGCTATTACTAATAATAGGTTTTATGTTAGATTGAATGTTTTATAATAGTTTGAATGTTCTCTTGTCCTTTCACTGAATCAATTTGTTGCTGCTCATCACAATGTTTTCATTTTCATAATATCTTTATCATCAAAGTCAGGTGAATAACAAGGCACTGAGTTGACTGCCTTTATATATTTCCCTAGCTCCAGTTTTTTGATTGTATGTAACTGAGTTTGACCTCAGAAAACATTAACATATTTCTTTGGCACCTCGAACAAGGACAGGTCAAGTTTGGTCTGGGAATAGATGGCGTTAAAGCAGAACATTTCCTTCCTCACCCACCTTTACAAACTGAAGAAATGGCCTTAAACAGAGAGATTAAAAGTAAATGTCACCTGCTTTATAGATAAATATGACCCACTGAGAATTCCTGTTGTAGATTAGTTCAGTATTCAAACATTTCTTTAGATCCAGCTCCTGAAATATCTTGCCACTTTTTAAGTTTTGACTTCAGATTTCAAAAGCCTGAGTTTGTGCTTAAGTGAAGTCATACAGCCATGGACGTGACATAACAATTGTTGCCAGCTCATAGGGAAAGAGGCAGCAGCAGGGAAGGCCAGGTCCACAGTTCAGGTGCAGGAAGCAGTAACTACTTTGAGTTATCTGAGTCAGGTCTAAGGCTCAAAGTTCACCAATTTCCCAGGAAGGCAGTGATAGAGGCCACACCCCACGATTCATCTCTCAAGCTACCAAAAACGATACAGGTGAGAACATCGGGCCTCATCTCTTTCCAGATATTTCAACAAAAAAGCTCTGTAATTTGTCCATTTCTAACCTATAAGAAGATCTGATTTTAGCTCAGTTGGTAAAATAGCTGCCTGCAATGCAGGAGACTCCAGTTTGATTCCTGAGATGGGAAGAACTCCTGGAGAATGGATAGGCTACCCACTCCAGTATTTGGGGGCTTCCCTGGTGGCTCAGACAGTAAAGAATCTGCCTGCAATGCAGGAGACCTGGGTTCAATCCCTGGGTTGGGAATATCCTCTGAAGAAGGGCATGGCAACCCACTCCAGTATTCTTGCCTGGAGAGAATCCCTATGGACAGAGGAGCCTGGCAGGCTACAGTCCATGGGGTCGCAGAGTCAGCCATGACTGAGCGACTAAGCATAGC
Organism: Bison bison bison; assembly: GCF_000754665.1. Classification (NCBI taxonomy): domain Eukaryota; kingdom Metazoa; phylum Chordata; class Mammalia; order Artiodactyla; family Bovidae; genus Bison; species Bison bison. The sequence goes on from NW_011494607.1 coordinate 16,126,547, forward strand.
ACACAGCAACCCATAAGAAGGATTCTGTCACTGAAATAACAGCAATAATAACAACAACCAAAAAAAAACAAAAAAACAAAAAACAGGAAATACATCATTGTCTATAGAAAAAATGTTTTAATTTAAATATACCCTCAATTTAGCCTAGGCAGTGGGAATTTCTTGAGTGTATGTGAATGTCTGTATGTGCACTTTATACTTTAAACTTTCTGGAGATTATCTAGACGTTTCATGTACTAATTCTGGCAGGATTTCCCTTTAAGGATGTCCTGCAGAGAATTTGCTACTCATAATTTTAAGTAAAAATTGACGAGTGCTTTTTCAGCCCAGTAGGAGTCAGCTATGTACATGTCACAAGACTTGGAGGAAACCCACACACCCTCCTATTTTCTTCCACAAAGTTAAAAAGGCTGCAGTAGGGAGGGACCCTCAGTTTTGGTGGCCCATTCTGTACCTCTTGGAGGTAACATATGAATGTGTTGGAGGGGAAAGTAAATCATCATATATTCTCCTTTCATCC
>NW_011494607.1:16127166-16139484 GCF_000754665.1 Bison bison bison
GTTTAAACTGTTGGAAGAAGCGGCTTTAAGAAAAAGTAAGTTTTGTTTTCTTCTCCTTAATGTTGTCTTTGCATTTCTAATTTTTTTTTAAGTGCAGGAGATTCTTATAAACTTTCTCATGGCTACTTAAAGGAAACTTTGTGGTGACTTGGTTTTACTTGGCAAGCAAGTATATATCTTGAAGTTTCTTAGAAACTTTTTAAAAGGCATTTGAGCCAGCAGTTATCAAACTTTATATGCTGAGCTTTTCAGATTTCTCAATTTGATGCCATGTGTATAAAGGCAACGTAGTAGCCAGATAACTCTTTTGCGTTGTCTCCTGAGTTCTGAAAATTGTCTATAATTGGAGATACAACTTCATTGTATTCATAAAAAAGGGAATGACTTGATTCTGGGGTTTTAATTGGCTTAATTTATTTGAATGACTAACTTTATCACTAAGGATATTTTATGGCTGGATTTATATATCCAGAGCACAATTTAAAGTCATTTACAGATTTTGAGTTAGTGAGATTCCTGCTATTAAAAAAAAGAAAAACTGCCTATTTTTCACAAGCAGGCATAAAGACAATTCCTAATGTTAGGCTTTCTAAGATTGAATTAAAATGTCTGTGTGCCTGACCCATGTGTAATATGCTGAATGAATCTAAAGCACTGCTTCTTGAAACAGATAGTATTATGAAAGCAGAAGTATGCTTCCCATATGTGTTTATACTTTTTCCCTCTCTAATCAGATTCTTTTTGGTGTCTGTTATCCATTTGAAAACCAAATGTAACTCAACTTGTCAATTTGGGTTTTGGAAATGTGGGAACCAAAAAGAATCATTAATAAAATGTGTAATTCTTATAAATAAAATGTAACAAGTCATTTTAGCTGTCATTTCACATTCACAATATTATCATGTATAGGTTCTAGGATTTTTATTAGCAACATATATGGGTTAAAATTTAGCACAAACAATTGCAGATATACACATCGCACAGGATATTTCTTAACATATTTGTTATGATATGTGCCTAAAGCCATAATCCAAACTGCTTGGTGGGAAAGGTAAACTCTGACATCTGTTTTCTACACTTGTTCTATTTATTCCCATGTGTTGTCATTAGCTGCCAATTCCGGGACTGTTCTACCTAAATAAGAGCAGCAGATTTGTGCTTTAATGTAACATCACCTCACTGACAAGTCTACCTCTTATTTTTATTATATTTGCCAACAACATTCTGAGTAAAGTTGGATTAGTTTGGGTTGCTTAAGCAAGGCTAGCAACTTTCTACTATAATATTAAAAATAAAAATTTTTCTAGAACATGCTGCATAAGCTTAGATTTGTTTTTTCACATTTTCAATCTAGGAAATGACCTCTTTAGAATTGAAAACCAAATACTTGGGTTCACGTGGAAAGTTCTGAATCAGATGTCAGTTAAACAACCTTATATTTCCACGTTCTTGTAATTCTCTTTATCCTTTCTGATTGTCATCATTTTTCTTGGTTACCTTTTGGCCCCCTGGAAGGAACTGTGAATAGGAAGGGAAGGAGAAGGAGGATACGGGACTCCTTCCTGCCACAACAGCTCAAATCCCTCCAAAATTATCAGCTTGAGCACTATCTCCACAATAGACTTGGGATCACAGATTCTCTTAACAATCTGAGAATCAATGGACATGTCTCAGAAGAAAAAAGGCACATGGTATATAGACTTTTTATCCTTAACATTTCTGGGGTTGATATACTCTTGAAACCTGTTCTTGAGTATTCTTGAGGTGTCCTGATTATAAACTACTATTCTCTATGAAACTTGGAGTTGGGTTTATGCAATCTTTAAACGGATTAAGGTGGAAGTATGTCTGACTCTCTCAATTTACCCAAGGACAGGAAAGGTTAAGGCAAAGATTTTAGCTGAAGATGACATTTAAGGGTTAATTTTTGAAGTAGATACATAGTTAATCCATAGTCATACTTGTTCTGGACAGCATGTCCACTGATATAAAAATGGAAGATTCAAATATCAGAAGTTTCTTCTGTGGAGACTAATGCTTAGAAAGGAAAGGTGATAGGACTAAGCCTCTAGAGACCCCAGAATGTGGAACAGGTGACTGAAGGGGGACCTACCTATTCTCTGGCCATTCTCCCAAATCCCCATACTGACCTATTGGTAGATTGGGGCATAAAAGGAAAGATCTAAACCAGTGCCCATTATCTCATATCTTCTACTTCAGGGTTCACGGACTTTAATCTTTCCTTCTTTATTGGCTCCTCTCATCATCATATACTTCTGCACACAGTATATCATCTATGAGGACTTGTCTAATCATTGCCCAGAAAGGGTTCGGCAGGGCAAAGTCTGGATGGCTCCTTCCAGCTGGTTTATAGATTGTGCGATGTCCTCTGAGTTGCTCCCTCTTGACAACTGAACTCGCACAGTGTGATAACCTAGTGATTGCACTGTTTTCATCAGTCACGTTTTTACAAATGGGTAGACTCATTCATCGGAGAAGGCGATGGCACCCCACTCCAGTACTCTTGCCTGGAAAATCCCATGGATGGAGGAGCCTGGTAGGCTGCAGTCCATGGGGTCTCGAAGAGTCGGACATGACTGAGCAACTTCCTTTTCACTTTTCATTTTCATGCATTGGAGAAAGAAATGGAAATCTAATCCAGTGTTCTTGCCTGGAGAATCCCAGGGACAGGAGAGCCTGGTGGGCTGCCGTCTATGGGGTCACACAGAGTCGGACACGACTGAAGTGACTTAGCAAAAGCACAAAATCATCATTTAAGCATATTCAAATCCCCCGTCTTGAAAAGCTTCTGCTTCATTATCAAGCTTTTCCAGTTTACCCTCATTCCTAAGCTTTATAGATCAATGTCCTGAAAGTATTGTCTACACTCTGTAAAGAATCCCCATTTTCTTAGCCCTCACTTCTCAATCTATTGCTGTCTGGCTTTGATCCTCATCAGTTTTCCCCAGCTCTCACTGAGCTGATCAATCGCTAGTGTATTGCTAAATCCAGCAGAAATTTCTTATTCTCTTCTTACTGTTTCAGAACCATTTTACCTTAGTCTCCACTTTTCCCATCTTGAAACACTCTTTACCCAGAGCTTCCATCATGTCCAACTCCTAGTTTTCCTCCCACCTCTAAGACCACTACACTCAGTCAGTTTCACAGATTCTTCTTCCTCTTTCCTTTATCCTAGACTTCTTTTCTCTTTCTGAGCAATGTCACAGCTTCAGTTACAGTCTATTCTATATGCTTAGGTGTCTGAAATCTTTATGTCCCGCTAAGATATCTTTCCTGAGCAACAAACCTCTATGTCTGATTGTCTGCTGAATATAGGACTTCCCAGAGCAGGTGTAGACCTTAGTGAATACAATGGAGTAAATGCAGGGACATGAAGGGCAAGCCAGGTAGAATTTTGACCTAGAATTTGCCCTGGGATCCCTTTCAAAATGTCCAAGGAATTTATGTGGTTTCCTCACTCACTCTTTGGACCTGACTGAATAGCTCTCCTTGACTTTCCCACAGTCCTCTCAAGTCTCATTTTAATCTAAAAGTAAACTCATCAACCAACTGCCTCCCATACTTTCCACCCTCTTCCCCCAAGTATCCTCGTACAGAAAATGACACCATGATACAACCAGTTGCTCAAGCCAGAAACTGGAGGTGAACTGACTCCACCTCTCCCTCAATTTATATACCCAAAGAATCTCCAAATTCTGTTCACACTACCTCATCCACTCACCAGCTTCCCTCCTTCATCACTGCCATCGCCCTATTTCAGGCTGCCATCCTCCTTTATTTGGTGAACAGTAGTCCTTTCATGGGTCTCCCTGACTCCAGAATTGCCTTCTTTGGCTTCACTCCCCATACTGAAGCCAGAGTGATTGATGTGAAACTATTGGTCTAAAAATAGATTTGATTTTGACCATCTCTTACTTCAAGCCTTTTCCTTACTCTCCACTGGCCTTAGGATAATGTCCAGATTCCTTCTCAAAGTTAAAGAGAAGCAGCAGAGTTCAGTGGGCTACAGCAGAAGTTCCAAAACTTTAAAGTGCTCAGGAACCACCTTGTTAAAATGTCTATTCTGATTCTGTAGGTCTGGGTTGGTGCCTCAGTTGTTGCATTTTTAACAAGTTCCCAGGTGATACTGATAATATTGGTTCATGGACCGTACTTTTCATGCTAGATTGGCTGGAGCTCAAGTCTCTGTTGTATTCCTCACTAAATCTGATAACTTAGAAGAGTCACTTAGTGTGCACACGTGTGTGTGTGTGTGTGTGTGTGTGTGTGTGTGTGTTATTGTCCTTGTATATGAAATGAAGATCATGACAGTATAAAATTTTCTTAGGTTTAAAATGAGGAATAAATGTGTTATATTAAAATTACAACAGTGTCTGGCACAGAATAAGTATTAAGCACAAGTTATTTTTCTTACTAGTTAAGACTGAACTGGAGAAGGAAATGGCAACCCACTCCAGTATTCTTGCCTAGAAAATCCCATGGACAGAGCAATCTGGAGGACTACAGTTCATGGAGTTGCAAAGAATTGGACACGACTGAGCAACTGAGCCCTGAGCACAAGACCCTGAATAACTTAGCCTCTATAGTCTTCTCCAAAACAGTTTTTACTGTTGCACTGACGGGCACACCCAGGCATGCACACATGTGCGCACACACACACACATAACACACAAATAACACACTCTACTTCTCAGTCACAGCAAATGACCTTCAGCAAAGTAGGAATTGAGCAAATGCCTCTTTTCTGCCAGGCCTCCATGGGCACTTCTCCACAGAGCTCTCTGCCCACAGACCTAACTCACCTTAGTCATATCCAGGTGCTCCTTTCTCTGGAAAGAACTTACAGACCACCCTCCTCCCAAATCTATGTTTGGTACCACTTCTTCATATTCTCAAACTGCCAATGTACCCTCTTGGGCTCACATTATAGTCTCATTTATTTCTCTTCTATAAGACTGTATGCTTCATTAGAGCAAGGGACTACGGCAATTACTGCTGAATTTCTAGCATTCTACACTCTGTTGCAAGTTTCTGATGATCAGTAAGAAAGAATGCATTTTATAGACACATTTTCAAAGACCATAAAATGAGACATGGAGACAGGGAACAAAGATTTAAGATCTGATGTAATAGAATGAGCTTCTCTGCAAATGCTGCCTCTGGGTTGCACTGTTAACCCACTGGAAAGGGGTGGGGGGAGTTTTAAATTCATTAAATAAATATGCAAGGCTAAAAAGTCAGTGCAAGAGTGATAGTGTGATACAGAGGAAAGAGTCAAAGCTTTGAAGTCTGGTCCATGTTAAGTCCTCTGTGAACTTGAGCAAATTAGTTCGCCTCAATTCCTTAAATGGAATAAAAATACCCATCTTGTAGAATTTTGTTTTAGAACTATGCTACCTGTAAATTCTGCTTATACAATTCTGCTGCTCCTGGACCTTAAGATTTTCCTTTGCTTATTCATTTTGCCAGAGCAGAATTATCAATGGACCTTGAGTTTTATTTTGCAGTAGACCATTTGGATGTATCAGGTTCTCCCCTCTCATTATTTAAGAATACACTTTAGGTTTTATTTTCAATTTAATTGCAATGAGAACATGCACTGTAGACGATGGGGAAATCAGCTTCTGGGATTCTTGCTTTCCAGCTTGATTCTGTTCTCTTTAAAGATCTTTTATATTTAATTATTCTTGCTGACAATTTAAGTAAAATGCCATTATCATGCAATTCCTAATACTTTTTAAAAGTCTATTAATAGCTGTCCTGGTCAAGGTATCAAACAATTTATCATTTTCCTGACAGAGTCAAAAAGTCATGTTCATTCCTTCGTGTATTCACTTTCATTCAAGTAAAGTCAGTATAGTATTAATATCTATAAAAATATTGGTCAAGGTTATCATGAATCTCTCCACTGTGCTGATAACCATTTCATGGGTGAACAAGGAGATGCCTATGATAAATTTTGACCAAGGCTTCTCAGTATAGAACAATGCTTTGACTTTATGTAAAAATTTTTTCTTCACATTAAATTCAGCATTTCTTTAGCAGTTCACAGATGTAATTCGCATGCAGGGAGAAAAAATGCATCTGACACCAAGCTATCATGTCACCTAAATGAAGTTGTAAAAATTATTTCTGGCCTTGTAATTACAATCATTCTATTAATTTGATGCCTTAAACATTTCTACACTTACACTATTACAGAAGATTCTAATCACTGAGTTTTTTTTTTATAAAATGTATTACTACAATCTAATTTTGTTCAATATTTTTCCTTATTTTCAAAGTGTATATTATGCATTGTACAATTTAAAAAGTAATGAACAGTAAAAAATCTTTTTAAAAATCTGTAACATTAATCAATAATTTTAACATTTGAGTATATTTTCTTCTAAACTTGTTTTCTACTCTTCAAAAATATTTATGTGGTCAAGATCACATTGATTATTTAATTCCTACTTTTTTTCCATTTAAAGCAATATTAGGAGCATTTTGCCATGTCATTAAGTAATTTTCCAAACACCATATTAATAATTTCTAGTGTTATTTTAATACTCTTGCCTGGAAAATCCCATGGAAGGAGGAGCCTGGAAGGCTGCAGTCCATGGGGTCACTGAGGGTTGGACACAACTGAGCGACTTCACTTTCACTTTTTACTTTCATGTATTGGAGAAGGACATGGCAACCCACTCCAGTGTTCTTGCCTGGAGAATCCCAGGGACGGGGGAGCCTGGTAGGTTGCCGTCTATGGGGTCACACAGAGTCGGACACGACTGAAGTGACTTAGCAGCAGTAGCAGCAGCAGTGTTATTTTAAAAGTCATTTAGTAAATAATTTTATATTTTTTAAGCAGTGTGCAGAAGTTCTTTTCAAACTCTCCAGGTTCGATGCATGATACTGGATGCTTGGGGCTGGTGCACTGGGACGACCCAGAGGGATGGTATGGGGAGGGAGGAGGGAGGAGGGTTCGGGATGGGGAACGCATGTATACCTGTGGCAGATTCATTTCGATATTTGGCAAAACTAATACAATATTGAAAAGCTTAAAAATAAAATAAAATTTTTAAAAAATCTACAAAAAAAATAAAAAAACACTCAACAAAATATAACAAAAAACACAAAATGTATTTTATGTTTTCTGTAAATGGAAAAGACAGTAAATATTTTAGATTTCAAAAACTATTCAACTCTGCAGTGAGAGTGCAAAAGTAGCTACAGACTGTAAATGAAAGAGGCTGTGTTTCAATAAAACTTTATAGACCCTGAAAATTGAATGTCATGTAATTTCACGTATCAAAAAAGTTATTCTTCTTTTGATTTTCTTTGATCACTTAAAAATGCAAAAGCTATGTTTAGGCCTCAAGCCATGAAAACACAGATTGTGGCTGGATTTTTGTTCTTGAGATGGAGTTGGCAACCTGAACTCAGCAGCCTAATACCAAGAACCTTGGCTTCAGCAAGTTTGAAAAAGTTCCATGAACACAAAAATGTGAATATATTCTTAAGGAGAGGTAAATAATTTTTTTTAGGTGCTAAGATATTCTTTTGAAAGGATCAAATATTTGTCTTTATTTAAGTAAAGTAGTATTTATCTTTTTTTTTTCAAAAAAATTTTTTTTTAAACTTTACAATATTGTATTGGTTTTGCCAAATATCAAAATGAATCCGCCACAGGTATACATGTATTCCCCATTCTGAACCCTCCTCCCTCCTCCCTCCCCAAACCCTCCCTCTGGGTCGTCCCAGTGCACCAGCCCCAAGCATCCAGTATCGTGCATCGAACCTGGACTGGTGACTCGTTTCATACATGATATTATACATGTTTCAACGTCATTCTCCCAAGTCTTCCCACCCTCTCCCTCTCCCACAGAGTTCATAAGATTGTTCTATACTTCAGTGTCTCTTTTGCTGTCTTGTATACAGGGTTATTGTTACCATCTTTCTAAATTCCATATATATACGTTAGTATACTGTATTGGTGTTTTTCTTTCTGGCTTACTTCACTCTGTATAATAGACTCCAGTTTCATCCACCTCATTAGAACTGATTCAAATGTATTTTTTTAATGGCTGAATAATACTCCATTCTTTAGCTAAAAATGTTTAAAAATTACTGCTGTAGATAATAGACCCAAAAGCACTTTGTAAACCACATGTGTGTTAGTCGCTCAGTCGTGTCCAACTCTTTGTGACCCTATGGACTGTAGCCCGCCAGGTTCCTCTGTCCATGGGATTTCCCAGGCAAGAATACTGGAGTGGGTTGCCATTCCCTTCTCCAGGAGATCTTCCCAACCCAGGGATCAAACCTGGGTCTCCCGTATTGTGGGCAGATTCTTTACTGTCTGAGCCACCAGGGAAGCCCTTGTAAACCACAAATCATTATTAAAATATCTATTAGTACTTTGCTTATGATACTTTTCATTCAGACACCAAGTGATCTGAAAAAAATTGATTAATGAAAATAAATGTAGGCATTATCAGAATTCAATCTGAAAAACTGATACTCAAAATTCAAAAATCTTATAAACTGTAACCTAAAGAGGGACTAGATAACAATTACTAAAGACATTTAAAATAGAATTAATGGTTATTCTAATCGAGGTAATTAAAATATTTATTGTTTTTTGACTGAGTCAAGAACTTAGAAACACTATTCATTCGTTAACTTTGTTTTTGTTAAGTTTTAAACTCCAAAGTTAAAATAATCAGAGAATCCTAATTTACCATTCTGATTAATAAAAACTAGCCTGTGTATGGAGAAGGCAATGGCAACCCACTCCAGTACTCTTGCCTGGAAAATCCCATGGATGGAGGAGCCTGGTAGGCTGCAGTGCATGGGGTTGCTAGGAGTTGGACGTGACTGAGCAACTTCACTTTCACTTTTCACTTTCACTTTCATGCATTGGAGAAGGAAATGGCAACCCACTCCAGTGTTCTTGCCTGGAGAATCCCAGGGACGGGGAAGCCTGGTGGTCTGCCGTCTATGGGGTTGCACAGAGTCGGACACGACTAAAGTGACTTAGCAGCAGCAGCGTGTGTGTGTGTGTGTGTGTGTGTGTGTATTGTCTTTTCTCCTCTCCTGCCACATGCATATGCACACAGCACAACAAAAGGACTTAGGAATAAAGCCACCTTTATTGGAATGTATGTATGGATTTGAAAGTCCCACTTACTCATGAACCTCTCCTTTCAGAGTTCTAGGACAATTGTGAAATAGATACAGTGTCATATATGAATCAATTTATCATCAATGTTTTTATTGTTAAGGCTGGGTTGGAAAACAGAGCTATTCCCTGAGACTGTGCCTCCCAGCCTGAACTGAGCTTATTTGCAGAGAGGTAGAGAACTTGGATTCAGTGCTCCTTCCTGTGGCTGGGTGGCTGCAGTGGGCTCCCTCCAGAAGAGCAGAGTTTAGGGCTATGCCTTGGCAAATCCCACTGGAGGGAAGTGGGAGACACTTGAGTGGGGTCCTTTGCCCAGTTGCTTCTCAGTTAAGTGACTCCCCAGGTAGAACAGAATCAGCAAGTGAAGGGACAAACATTTCACCTCCAAAACTTTCCAAAGACAAATTCCTTTACATGGCCAGTATAGAAATCTGAGAGAAATGAGAGATTCCTTAATATGATTTTTAATTCAAAAAATATTCCTGCTTCTTTGTATAAATGTAAGCTCTGCCAGAATTCCAATAAGGATGATGCTATTAAAGTGTTGCACTCAATATGTCAGTAAATCTAGAAGACTCAGCAGTGGCCACAGGACTGGAAACGGTCAATCCTCATCCCAATTCCCGAGAGAGTACTAAAGAATGTTCAAACCATAGGACAGTTGTACTCGTCTCCTATGCTAGTAAGGTCATGCTTAAAATCTTGCATGCTAGGCTTCAGCATTACTCAAACCAAGAACTTCTAGATGTCCAAGTTAGGTTTAGAAAACGAAGAGGAACCAGAGATCAAATTGCCAACATTTGCTGGATCATAGAGAAAGAAGGGAATTTCAGAAAAACATCTACCTGTTTCATCAACTACACTAAAGCCTTTGACTGTGTGGATCATAACAAACCGTGGAAAGCTCTTAAAGAGATGGGAATACCAGACCACCTTATCTGTCTTCTGAGAAAGCTGTATGTGGGTCAAGAAGCAAGTTAGAATGTTGTATGGAAAAACTGGTTCAGGATTGAGAAAGGAGTATGACAGGGCTGTCTGCTGTCATTCGGCTTATACCTATACGCTAAGCACATCATGAGAAATGCTGGGCAGGATGAGTTACAAGCTGGAATCAAGACAGGTGCAAGAAACATCAACAACCTCAGATATGTGGATGATATCACTCTAAAGGCAGAAAGTGAAGAGGAACTAAAGAGCCTCTTGATGAGGGTGAAGGAGGAGAATGAAAGAGCTGGCTTAAAACTAAATGTTAAAAAACTAAGATCATGTCATCTGGCCCCATTCAGTTCAGTTCAGTTCAGTCGTACTTCAGAAAGAGGAAAAGGTGGAAGTAGTGACAGATTTCCTCTTCTTGGGCTCCAACATCACTGTGGGTGGTGACTGTAGCCATGAAATCAGAAGACAGTTGCTTCTTGGCAGGAAAGTTATGACAAACCCAGACAGTGTGGTGAAAAGCAGAGACATTGCTCTGCTGACAAAGGTCCATATAGTCAAGGCTGTGGTCTTCCCAATAGCTATGTATTGGTGTGAGAGCTGGACTGTAAAGAATGCTGAGAGCCAAAGAATTGATACCTTCAAACTCTGGTGTTGAGAAGACTCCTGAGAGTCCCTTGGACTGCAAGGAGATCAAGCCAATCAATCTTAAGGGAAATCAACTCTGAATACTCCTTGGAAGGACTGATGCTGAAGCTGAAGCGCCAGCAATTTGGTCACCTGATGCCAACAGCTGACATTGGAAAAGTCCTTGATGCTGGGAAAGATTGAGGGCAGAAGGAGAAGAGGGCGTTAGAGGTTGAGATGACTGGATGGCTTCACTGATGCAATGAACAGGAACTTGGGCAAACTTCAGGAGATGGTGAGGGACAGGGAGGCCTGGCCTACAGCAAGCAGTCCATGGGGTTGCAAAGAGTCAGACACAACTTGGCGACTGAACAACAGTAACAATTGTAATTTTAGTTTAGTATAAATTTAAGTCATCAATGTAAATTGTTGAAATGCCAAATAAGAGAGATTTTCAGTTGAAGGTATATGTCCCAGGCCTGCTTAACAGTATGGTCTTCAGTTGACCAAGAAGAAAACAGTAGGCTAAAATTATTCATAGCGATGTGTAGCTGAGTTTTGAAAGTTCTGACGTGTAACAGTAAGTGCACCTATCCAGGTATGGACTACCCTCCAAGTGTGGTCCCTCTACAGCTGTAGCAATGATCTCTGGCCTAGTCCACACCCCCACCTACTGCTTCCCTCACAGCTGTGTGGAGTCCTTGCTGCTTCTCCCCACCTTTACTTAAAGACTCGTTTTTATTCCACCTTCAAGCTACAGATCTAAACATGCACATGGGTGCCCAGTTGTGTCCGACTCTTTGCAACCCCATGAACTGTAGCCTGCCAGGCTCCTCTGTCCATTGGATTCTCCAGGCAAGAATACTGAAATAGATTGTCATTTCCTCCTCCAGGGAATTTTCCCTACCCAGGGATGGAAACTGCATCTCCTGCATTGGAAGGCAGATTCTTTACCACTGAGTTACAGCTCTGGAAGAAGCTTTAACTGACATTTTCTAGAAATTTCCTAATTCCAGGGCATCCTGTGCCTACATCCAAGTATGTCCAGATGCCCTCTCCTTTCTCCTTTCACTGCCTCTTATCCACAACATTTAGTGAGTGACCAGCTCGTGTTGATAATATGCTAGACACGAGCTAGTTTGGGGCCAACATAGCATCTGTCCTGCCTGAAGCTCCGCTGAGCAGGAAGGACAATTAACTAGGGCTGTGGTGCACAGTGTGTGCTGACATACGGAGAGCCATGGAGTTTTAGAGCCAGGACTCTGGTCTGGTGGCAGAGGGATGGAGTAAAGTGCTTATTTGTAAGTCTCTCCCATGCCAGAGTAGAAGTTTTTCACAAGGAGAGACCCCGTTTTACCTTCACTGCCAAGCACTATGTTAGGCACTCAAGAGCTCTTTGTGAAAACTATAGAAATAAAGTTCACCATGTTCAGAGAACCATTTGATGTTGTTGGGTTTAAAATTGAAGAAATCAGGTCAACACAGATGCCAGAGTTTGAAAGGTCTGAAACTCTATGCTAAAGAACTTAGACCAGGGATAGGTCACAGAGAGCAATGTGATTCAAAGACAGTCATTT
>NW_011494607.1:16139633-16159630 GCF_000754665.1 Bison bison bison
CAGTCATTTAAAGACTCTGGCTCAGTCTGATTTCTAAAGTGGGAGGGGAGTGGCAGTTTGACCCTAAATAGTTAAGATCCTATGGCCAAAGCTTCACCTTTCTTCCTGCATTCATTCAACATATACTTAGGCCAGGCTCTCTTTCAGGTGCCAGGGACACAGCCTGAACAAGGCAGAGGGCTCTGCTACGGCTAGTGTGACAGGTTGGCAGGCCTTAAAAATTCACACATTGAGTGAGGCCTGGGGTGAAAATGAAAATAAAATCATAACCAGTACTTGTCAACTAATACTGTGAACATTTGGTTTCCAAAGGAATGACAACAGGTTTCCCCTTTGCTTTATACACAGAATTAGCACAAGCAACCTGAGATCCACACACTGTATTGCCAAAGCTGTAACCCACAAGTGCTGAGTGAAGGTGTGATTACTTTGGGTCCAATCATTTTCCTTCGACAGATACCAAGAACTGACTCTGGTTAAATCTCTGAGACTGAGAACAGATAAAAATTAAAGCTGATTTTAAAGATTACCCTATAACTATTTCAGTGGCCACCCACTCCATCACCAACAAATTTGAAACTGTCAAGAGAGTAGCTTGTAATTACTGATTAGTGTTATCAACAAAGTATAGGATATAACCCTGCCTTGTATCTTTTTAAATCACATTCTGGGTAGGAAGATTATTTTGCTTCAGGTATAAATACTAGGAAAATTAGTTAGCCTTAATCTCCACTCCTTCTCCAACCCAAACCTAAACTCCCTCTTCGTGGCACATAAACTCACACATACATACACACAAACACACACACCACACATGCACACACATCATTACCTCAATTTTTTAGGTGAGGATGCGGAATATAAAGCTTTTCTTCCCAACTGCACAGTTAATCAGTAATAACTATAACAAAGGGCTTCTCTGGTAGCTCAGAAGCTAAATAATCTGCCTGCAGTGTGGGAGATCTAGGTTTTATCCCTGGGTCACGAAGAGCCCCTGGAGGAGGGCATGGCAACCCACTCCAGTATTCTTGCCTGGGAAAATCCCAGGGACAGATGAACCTGACTGGCTATAGTCCATGGGGATGCAAAGAGTCAGACACGCTGAGCAACTAACACACACAACTATAGCAAGAACCAATAGAAATTGAATTGTCTCAAATGTTCGGGGGAACATGTACTTGCTTTTGAGGCTAATGACATGGTTTTGTACAGCTAGTGGCAGCCTGCCTTCAGGCATGTAATGATCGTCTCTCTTCATGCATGTGAGGCTGTAACCTGGACACAGTGAAAAGGTAGAGTGCCAGATACAGATAGTGCCAGCACTAAAGACCCTCTTGATGAAAGTGAAAGAGGAGAGTGAAAAAGCTGGCTTAAGACTAAACATTCAGAAAACTACGATCATGGCATCTGGTCCCACCACCTCATGGCAAACAGATGGGGAAACAGTGCAAACAGTGACAGACTTTATTTTCTTGGGCTCTAACATCACTGCAGATGGTGACTGCAGCCATGAAATTAAAAGACACTTGCCCCTTAGAAGAAAAGCTATGACAAACCTACACAGCATACTAAAAAGCAGAGACATTACTTTATCAAAAGTGTTTCATCTACTCAAAGCTATAGTTTTTCCAGTAGTCACATAAGGATGTGAGAGTTGGACTATAAAGAAAGCTGAGTGCCAAAGAATTGATGCTTTTGAACTGTGGTGTTGGAGAAGACTCCTGAGAGTCCCTTGGTCTGCAAGGAGATCAAACCAGTCAATCCTAAAGGAAATCAGTCCTGAATTCATTGGAAGGACTGATGCTAATGCTCCAATACTTTGGCCACCTGATGCTAAGATCTGACTCATTAGAAAAGACTCTGATGCTGGGAAAGATTGAAGGCAGGAGAAAGGGATGACAGAGGATGAGATGGTTGGATGGCATCATCGATTCAATGGACATGAGTTTGAGCAAGCTCCGAGAGTTGGTGATGGACAGGGAAGCCTGGGGTGCTGCAGTCCATGGGGTCGCAAAGAGTTGGACGTGACTGAGCAACTGAACTGAAGTGAACTTCACCTCTTCTCTTTTTTAAAAAAATCACAGCAGTAACCAAAGCTGTCATTTCACACAAAGTTTTTGCCTGTGTTTGTATGAAAACAGCCATAGCAAATGGCTTCTATAATGAGCCTGGAGATCTGAATTCTGGATGAAGTTTTTTCAGTGACCACTCTGTAAGCTTAAAAAAAGTCAATTTGCCTTCCTGGACTTCAGTTTTTCTCACATGATAGATGAGAGGAATAAAGTAGAGAATTTCAAAAATCCCTCTCAGCTCCTAGATCTAGTGGTACTGTGAAATGGGCTGAAATCAGAAGCATTTTTTAAAGAGAACAAAAAATATCAAAATGACTGCAGTACTAGACGCTTTCTCTCTAAATATCTTATTGTATCTATAGGGGATTCCTTTCTCCAAGTTTCTCTATAAATCTTCTACGTCTCCACATCTTCCTTCCTTCTTTCTCTATCTTTCCTCATCCTTGTCGTAATGACTGAGATTTAATTATTTTAGTAAACTATTGAAGTAAAGATTGGCTGGTTGTACAACTAATATATTGGAAAGTGGAAGTCAACTCTTTCTTTTTCTTTTAGAGAAATGAGATCATGCAGAGCAAAGTTGAGAGACTATTTGTGAAATTACCAAAACGGTGGTACATGTAAGACTCTTTAAATGGGTCACAAACTGGCATTAAATTTTGGCTGATTTTAAAGAAAATCTCATTTCTATTTAACAATTTGGTCCTAAAGTTCAATCTTTACTAACTAGTAATTTAGTCTGAATTTTATTAAAATTTGTTTTGATTAGCAATGTGGGTATTTCCTTTTAAGTATTTACAAAATTTTATTTGGAAGATACATTCCATTTTTCCAGAAAAAATACTAGATCTATAAACATCCTCTTTGGAGTTTAGTTTCTATCCCTGTAAAATAAGGAGCTAAAATTCATCTATCTCTTCTAGTCCTTATGTTCTATCATCAAAAACAAGTGACTTAAGTAAGTTTAGTCTTTTGATTTGTGTTAAGATTTCATTTAGTTTTTAAAATAGGTCATTTGGTACAAAATTCAAAAGGTACAAAAGACTATATACAAGCAGAAAATAAATCTCACTACCTTCCCAGTCTCTTCATCACTGTTTTGAGTTTCTTCAAGAGTGACTAGGTATTTTTAAGTTAAATGTTGATTAATGAGAAGGTAAGCTTTTTTTGATCAGTACCAAAGGTTATAGCACTATTAGGATAACAAATTATATATATTCTTAAAATTTTCTATCTACCATTAATTCCTATATATTTCAGCAAGGTTTAGTTTTCCATAACTCATAATGGTTTTAAGGTATTTTGATATATACTATCTAATTTGCTTCAAAGCACCATCTATGGGTATGATTTACAATATTCTACCTTATAAGGCAGAACACAAATGTCATATTTTTCTGCCATATATGTATTTAGATGCTGCCAAAATGCCAAATGGGATGATTAGAGTAGTTTTATAAACTGGTTCTTTGACTTGTCCATGCAAAGGTCATGAAAATGATCAACTGAGAGTTAAGAATTTCGAGAATGAGTGGAAATTGTGTTCCTATGAAAAGGGGCACTTATGCCTTACGGTCAGCCCTCAGTGGCGGACTCCTGGGATTGCCACCCTCACCCATGGTCTGTGAAGGACCAAGGAGAATCCCTACTAGAGGTTCACAGGAATATAAAGGCTGCAGTGACTATTACTGTTGAAAACAGAATTAAAAGGTCTAAAGAGGCATCTACTCCAAACCTGTATCCACCTATTAAACTGTTGGTAGACTTGCAAAGACAAGACATTTGCTACCCTCTGACTTGCCCTACCAGTTCAGAGGAAAAGAAAGAGTATCCAGTGTCTCCTCCTTAGAAATTAAGGGAAGATAGTTTATACCTGGCATGCTTCTAGTCTCTAGAGATTCATAAGGATGCCTTCCAACAGAATATTCAAAACGGGAGGTACTTCAGCTTATTTTCTTGATCTTGAGTCATCATCACTTTCAGTAAAAAGTGACTGTAAGTTTTATCTGAGACACTTTAAAAGATCATCCAGTAAGTGCTGGACACTTTCAGGCTCCATGTGGAGTGCAGAAATGAGTAAGATAAAGATACAAAGTTAAGTGGGTCTCTGGAAGCACTACTAAGAACAAAACTAGTGAAGGTGATGGAATTCCAGCTGAGCTAATTCAAATCGTAAAAGATGATGCCGATAAACTGCTGCACTCAATATGCCAGCAATCGGGCAAACTCAGCAGTGGCCACAGGACTGGAAAGGATCAGTGTTCATTTCAATCCCAAAGAAGGGCAATGCCAAAGAATGTTCAAACTACTGTACGATTGTGCCTCGTTTCACATGCTAGCAAGGTTATGCTCAAAATCCTTCAAGCTAGCCTTCAGCAGTACATGAATTGAGAACTTCCAGATGTACAAGCTGTGCTTAGAAAAGGCAGAGGAACCAGAAATAAAATTGTTGACATTCATTGGATTATAGAGAAAGCAAGGGAATTCCACAGAAATGTCTAATTCTATTTACTATGCTAAAGCCTTTGACTGTGTGAATCACAACAAACTGTGGGAAATTCTTAAAAAGATGGGAATGCCAGACCATCTCACCTGCCTGAGAAATCCGTGTGCAAGTCAAGAAGCAACAGTCAGAACCGGCCATGGAACAACAGACTGGTTCCAAATTGGAAAAAGTGTACATCAGGGTGTATATTGTCACCTGCTTATTTAACTTATATGAGGAGTACATCATGTGAAATGCCAGGCTGCATGAATCACTAAGCTGGAATCAAGATTGCCAGAAGAAATATCAACAACTTCAGATATGCCACCCTAGTGGCAGAAAGTGAAGAGGAAGTAAAGAGCCTCTTGATGAAGGTTAAAGAGGAAAGTGAAATGGTTTAAAACTCAATATTCAAAAGTATTCAAAAAAAACTAAGATCATGGCATCTGTCCCATCACTTCATGGCAAATACAAGGGGAGAAAGTGAAAACAGTAACATATTTTCTTTTCTTTGGCTCCAAAATCATTGCAGACAGTACTGTAGCCATGAAATTCAAAGACACTTGCTCCTTGGAAGGAAAGCTATGACAAGCCTAGATGGCATATTAAAAAGCAGAGACATCACATTGCCAACAAAGGTCCATCTAATCAAAGCTATGGTTTTTCCAATAGTCATGTATGGATGTGAGAGCTGGACCATAAAGAAGGCTGAGCTTCTTTGATGCTTTCAAATTGTGATGCTACAGAAGACTCTTGAGAGTCCCTTAGACTGCAAGAAGATAAAACCAGTCAATTCTAAAGGAAATCAACCCTGAGTATTCATTGGAAGGACTGATGTTGAAGCTCCAATACTTTGGCCACCTGATGTGAAGAACTGACTCATTGGAAAAGACCTCAGTGCTGGGAAAGAGTGAAAGCAAAAGGAGAAAGGGGCGACAGAAGATGAGATGGTTAGATAACATCACCAACTCGATGGGCATGAATTTGAGCAAACTCTGGGAGACAGTGAAGGACAGGGAAACATGGCGTGCTGCAGTCCATGGGGTAGCAAAGAGTCAGATATGACTTAGTGACTGAACAAGAACAAAGATACAGTGCTTGCCCTCGGTGAGCCCACATTATGGTCATAAGGAGTACAATGACCTCCTCCTCCTCCTCCATCATTTACAATAGGAGTTAGAATATAAAAATTATCTAAGAGAAACACAACTTGTAAATGTAACTCATGTACTTTACATATACATTATAATGTAAATTCATATATCTTAAAATGCAAAAATGTCTGCAGCTTTAAGTTAATACTTGAAATAGAACTTGTTGATAGATTCTATTTCAGAAGGCCCAGAAAAGAGCTCCTCTTCCATCATTATGTTTTATGAATTAGAAGGTCATAAACCAAAAGAATCTATAATACACATTAATGCCAGGATACATAAAAACCAGTATATTATATGGTTAGACTTGTCTTATTCTCAGAAAAGAACTGTGTGGTTGATTGTGAACTTTTACTTAGTGCCCTCAGTTAAATGACTGAAAGTTCTTCTTAATTTGTTTAACTGGAGTTGTCATTTTTAAGCCGTTTTTTGACTTAGAAAACTACTTTATAGGGTCTATTAGATAAAGGATACATTTATCATTTTATATTGGCCACTTTCCAAATAAAGCATACTCTTCACTTCATTGGAGAGTTTCTAATATTATTTTTCATCAGAATAGAAGTGGTTTCTCATATTTTAAAACATATTTATTGGAAGAAAAATCATGGAAAGCATTTTTTGCTTGATTCTTCTATATTCTGAGTAGCATTACTTTTAGGTTTTCATGATTACATGGAGTTAAGATGCATTGACCAGACTGTTGTGATTAGAGCACTCAGCTCATCTTTCCTAAATTTCTGGGTCCACGGTTATTACCCTAACCTGCTCTCAAGCCACTGTGTAAAGTGAATATGCTTATCATCTTCTTAAGGTGAATTAATTGAGAAGGATAGAGTTTTCTCATTACTAACTATGGAAGGAAATTAGAGTTTATTTTAAAACACCAAGAAATGAAAAGAGCTGTCTTGGTTTTATAGTGATCAAATCACAGTGTCTTTATAACACATGACATAGAACTCAAAAATTGAAGGAAAAAAGGTACAAAAGACATTGCATTTCCTGTCTGATGAAGCACATTCCACTAGGCCATAGAAAAATTCTCCTGTGATCTTGTAAATTCAAATACCTGGCCCTGTAAGGAATTCAGCTGACTAGCATGTGTTAGAGATTCAGTCCTTCTAGAGTAGACTTAGTTTCTACAGTGGCAGGTCACACTTCTTGCTAAATATACTTGTATTTCTCAACAGATGCAAGAAGCAGCAGGTAGAAACAGTGTTAAGTAGACAAATCAATGAGTTCCCTCCCCAATGCTGAGAAAACTACTCCGGCTCAGATGGGGTTTCCCTGGTGGTGGTAGAGGTAAAGAATGCCCTGCCAGTGCAGGAGACATGAAAGATGTGGGTTCAGTCCTTGGGGCAGGAAGATCCCCTGGAGCAGGAACTGCCAACCACTCCAGTATTTTTGCCTGGAAAATCCCAGGGACAGAAGAGTCTGACCAGCGATGGTCCATGGGGTCTCAAAGAGTCAGACATGACTGAAGCAACTTAGCACAGCATGGCACACAGAGCTCAGATACTGACAGTAGATGGTGAGCATGAAGAAGATGACCTCAAACAGAAAAGAAGACCAACCAAAGCAAAACAAAACAGAACCAAAAAACTATCACAACTACTATCTTCAGTATTCCATACAGTACTTGAATTTTTCAAAAAGCTTAGAAATGGGTAAAGGAAATATTCTCTAATATTTACATCAGATCTGGAGTTTAGATTAGAATCCACTTCCAGGAAATGAGGTTGATTTGGGGGATTCACGGGCAGGAAATACCCTGCCACTACCATGTGCAGACTCGATGTGAAACACATTTACATAAACTACCACATTTAGTTCAGTCCTTGTATATACCGGGATTCCCTGGTGGCTCAGAGGTTAAAGCATCTGCCTGCAATGCGGGAGATCTGGGTTCTATCCCTGGGTTGGGAAGATCCCCTGGAGAAGGAAATGGCAACCCACTCCAGTACTCTTGCCTGGAGAATCCCATGGACGGAGGAGCCTGGTGGGCTACAGTCCACGGAGTTGCAAAGAGTCGGACACAACTGAGCAAATACTCTAGTCTTGTATATACCAAACCCCAGCACTAAATGAGAACTCAAGACTTTGAGGAGATCCTCAGGGAACCTAGGAACAGTATTTGCTCTTCCAGAACAACTTTCACAGAAATAACAGCAAGTTGACAGGGAGTAGAAGGGAAGACAACCTATACCTATTGAAATGATAGTGGTTCCTTCAGGATAAAAACTGAGACAAGCCTAATGATGGATTTAAAAGCAGAAATTTGGTATTTCAATAGGCAGAGGCCTAGATAATGCAG
Source organism: Bison bison bison (assembly GCF_000754665.1). Taxonomy (NCBI): domain Eukaryota; kingdom Metazoa; phylum Chordata; class Mammalia; order Artiodactyla; family Bovidae; genus Bison; species Bison bison. The sequence goes on from NW_011494607.1 coordinate 16,147,659, forward strand.
TTTCACCTTAAAAGTGGTATTCTTTATGTCTTGAAATTTTTCTTATATCCCAGTGAGGAAAAGACTCAAGGATGGTATTAAAATCATGTATTTTTAAGAGCCCTACTTTTTCTATTTTGTAAAGAATATAACATTTGATAAAATATGGTTATTCTTACATAGTACCATGAACTACATTTTACCTCTGTGTCAGTAATAGCTGCCATAACTACATGATTCTGAAAGTAATCCCTCTAAGAATACAAAGCAGTTGTTTTCTTTGTTAGTATCCACAGAACAAATTAACCAGATGGAAAGCTCTTGTCAGCTGTTTTGTTTCATGGGAGAGCAGTGGCATCAGCTCTCAGGAGAATTCTCATTTGACCTCTCTACACAAAACATTCAGCTTCCAACAAACTGAGCTTGTGAATACACCCCTAGAGACTAATATCAAACATTCCACCACAATTCTATGATGCTTGTTTTAGGTTATTTTTGATTAATGGCCTGAAGTTATGGCTTTAGTTATTTTTAAAATTGTTTGTTGAGTTTTCAAAAGCAGTGTTTGAGGGGTTATGAAAATAGCCTCCTTCTTCAAAATGGGAGCTACAGTTATAATTGCACATTTTCCATCAAGTTGAGTACACCTACAGCCAACTCACTCATGCCTTTTCCATCCCAACCTCACTTGATACTTCAGTGGGACCATATGCTGCTAATGATGTTCTCATTTCATAGTTAAGGAAAGTAAGTGCCAGAAGGATTAGATTGTTTCCAGCACTCATTTCTATGCTAGGGCTAAAGCAACTACTGCAACAAACTATAGCCTCTGCATTCCAACCCAGTATTCTCTGTATATTATGTGTTGGGTTATAAGGAAAAACCAGATAATAAAGTATACACAGGTCTACTCAACTCCACCATCAGAACTAGGAAAAGAAACAAAGGAAAAACCTAAGAGTATAATTTTATTAGTTATTCTAACTCCTTAGTATTTTCAAATCTGAGAATTTAAATTTTTCTACTGTCCAGTTCAGTCGCTCAGTTGTGTCTGACTCTTTGCCACCTCATGGACTGCAGCACACCAGGCTTCCCTGTCCATCACCAACTCCTGGAACTTGCTCAAACTCATGTCCATCGAGTCGGTGATGCCATCCAACCATCTCATCCTCTGTCATCCCCTTCTCTTCCTGCCTTCAATCTTTCCCAACATCAGGGTCTTTTCCAGTGAGTCAGTTCTTCGCACGAGGTGGCCAAAGGATTGGAGTTTCAGCTTCAGCATCAGTCCTTCCAATGAATATTCAGGACTGATCTCCTTTAGGATGGACTGGTTGGATCTCCTTGCTGTCCAAGCAACTCTCAAGAGTTTTCAGCACCACAGTTCAAAAGCATCAATTCTTCGGCACTCAGCCTTCTCTGTAGTCCAACTCTCACATCCATACATGACTACTGGAAAAACCATAGCTTTGACTAGATGGACCTTTGTTGGCAAAGTAATGTCTCTGCTTTTTAAAACACTGTCTAGGTTTGTCTATGACAAACCTTCAAAGGAATAAGTGTCTTTTAATTTCATGGCTACAGTCACCATCTGCAGTGATTTTGGAGCCCCCCAAAATAAAGTTTCTACTGTAAAACATCTGCCCTAGTTTACACAGACTGTGAAGGATATATTTCTTCATATATCCCACTTAACTCCACCCAAGTTCTGTCAAATTCAGTCACTCAGATAACACTTCAGTGTAACAATACTTCAGCTAACATCACAGATTTCAGAAGACAATGACCTTGGAATCTTGGTAAAGACATGATTTGTCTCTGAAAATCATATTCACAGGCTGGTGCAGCTTCCAACAGAAAACTGAAGTATCTGATCATAACAGTTCAAAAACTGTTAATGGAAGCTTACTGGTACCCACAGTTTAGAGAGGAAACCCTTTACTAATATCAATAGATTAGCCACCTTCTGCTGTTTCCTTGATATCTTCCTCAGCTGGGATTTAAAGGGCATTCTAGCTGACTTCTTCAAAGAAAGTGAAAGGGCCCTCCTTGCCATAGACAAGAAGCTTCCTTGGAGCTTCACCTTCTGTTCCCTAATCTCTATCTCAGTCCTTGGATATATTTGCCAAAGATATAATAGATATGAATTAATTTACTATTGAAGTCAACATATGCAAATTCTTAACTTTTTTATTCTTGAACCTTTATCTTTTATGCTGTTGACAGAATCCTCTATGTTTTCATTAGGACTTGTCTTGGACTCCAAGCTCATGGGAAATAGGAAGTTTTCCATTCATTCATTTCTTCAGTCATAAAGCATGTGCTGAAGCCCTGCTGTGCTCAGACATGAGACACACAGAAGCAGGCATCATCCCTCCCTTGAGGAGCTTAGAAGTGAGAAAGACACACAATACAAATGTGGTGAAAACCCACATATGTATGAACTAATGAGAGCAACTTCTGTGTCCTCAGAGATCTGAGAAAGCTACAGAGAAGGATTTTTAGCTGGACCTTGAACCATGAGGAGGTGGACAGGGTAGGGGCTGAGAAGGAGAAGATCATTGAAGATAGAAGAAAAGTCATGTGTGAAGGCTCAAAGGTATAAAAAGACATACTGCATTTGAAGAATAGGGAGTCACGCATGCATACTAAGTCGCTTTAGTCGTGTCCAACTTTTTGTGACCCTATGAACTGTATTCCGCCAGGCTTTTCTGTCCAAGTGATTCTTCAGGAAAGAAGAATGGAGTGGGTTGCCATGCTGTCCTTCAGGGGATCTTCCCAACCCAGGGATCGAACCCAAGGCTCTCATGTCTCCCGCATTGGCAGGCAGGTTCTTTACCCCTGGGTCATTGGAAATGGCTAAAGCATAGGTGAAGGGTTGGGGTGTGTGTGTGTAGTGTGTGATGTGCAGTGTGTGTATGTGTGTACCACATGGCCCAAGGTTAGGGAAGGGATAAAGAGACAGTGAGAAAAGTAGACAAAGTAGTAAATGGTCTCTATGCTAAGTAATGGACTTGGTTTTATAGTCAAAGAAGTTGTCATGTTTTTCTCCAGAGAAAGGAGATGATCATGAGTCTGAGAAAGAATTTTCTTGAGCATTGTGATGTTCTAGAATTCCCAGGGAAACCGATCTTATTTAGAGAGCAAAAGTCATCTAGTAGAAATGTGCTTGGTTCCACTCAATAGAATGAGAAAATTTTAATAATATCTTCAATTCTATGTAAGCCACTATTGTCCATCAGAGATATAAGGGGCGGGGGCTGGGGGGCATACACAATGATTTAAGGAATGCTTCTGAAGTGGAATCCATAAGATATGGTATGGCTTCCCTGATGGCTCAGTGATAAAGAATCCGCCTACCAATGCAGGAGATGCAGGTTAGATCTATGGGTCAGATGCAGGTTGGAGAAGGAAATGGCAACCCACTCTAGCATTCTTGCCTGGAAAAATCCTGTAGACAGAGGAGCCTGGCAGATTACAGTCCCTGGGTTCACAAAAGAATCAGACATGACTTAGCAACTAAACACCACCACCACAATAAAGATATGTGGTGGGGAACAGGCAGGGAGGGAGGAGAGAGTAACTGAAACAAGTGCATTGGAAGACAAGCTGCCATGGTTATACATGTATCACCATGGTTTCTGTAACTCGTTATAGAGCACAGAAAAATATACTTCGCTCAATGAGGCTTCCAAAATGCTCTGTACTGACCATCAGCCCACTACCTGCCCTCAGAGCAACAATTCAAATTAAAATACTAAATGGGGAAATTAAGCCCAGGTAAATTCATCTCAGTTCAAATTAAGATTCTTCATCCACTTTTAGTCTTCATCCAAGCTCTATATATCAATCACACGTTTCAAAGACTTCAGTGTTTTGAACTAACATTTTTCAAGATCATTTTAATATTCCTTATGCCCTTTGGATTTAAATTCTTTCAACTTCTTTCCTAAAGAAAAGCAGAAACAGATCTACTTTACAGAATCAGTGAAAGACTGGAATGGGCAATTGAAGCAGTCATGCAGCACTCCCAGATGAGCAGAGATGTATTAGCACAGGCTGAGTAAGGCTACTGTGAATAACCAGATGAAGATTAAGCCAGAAAGTCCAGCAAACTTTGAATTAAAAAACAGTGCACTTTGTGGATGAATCTAGAACCTGTCATACAGACTATAGTAAGAAAGAGAAAAAACAAATATCATATATTAAGGTATATATATGGAATCTAGAGAAATGGTGCTGATGAACCTATTTTCAGGGCAAGGGTGGAGAAGAGACATAGGCATAGATAACACAGTGGGGAAGGAGAGGGTGTGACGAACTGAGAAAGTGGCATTGCTATATGTGCACTACCAGCCCCCTTGGTGGCTCAGATGGTAAAGAATCCGCCTGCAATGCAGGAGACCAGGGTTTGATCCCTGGGTTGGGAAGATCCCCTGGAGAAGAGAATGGCAACCCACTCCAGTGTCATTGCCTGCAGAATCACGTGGACAGAGGAGTCTGGCAGGCTACAGTCCATGGGGTCACCAAGAGTTACACACGATTGAGAGACTAAAACTAACACATTTCAACTTCACCATAAAAAATAAAAGCCCTCTCTTTTGAAGTTTGTAATCTCTAACAGGAAAGCAATAAGACAAAGCTCATGTCTGATTGCCAAGTAATAAGATGAATCTCGTGCACACTGGAACCACGTTTCGGCTTTGCATGTTCATGGTAAATGAGTACTGAGAGAGAGAAAACTTTGTCTCCGTCTCCTCCCTTTTGCATCTAAATGGTCCCTCCCAACTCAGTAGGGGGCCATGGTGATTTGATGACCACTTTGTACATGCTTATTTGGTCTATGTATTCCTAGCAAACTTTATGTAAAATATCAGTACAGCATTTGGATGTATAATCCTCTGTCTTGAAAATGTATATAACTGCGTATTAGACTTGTAACAAGTGGGACATTCCTCAGAGTTTCTGACAGTTTATCTCCTAGGTTATCATTCTCAGGTTGGCTTAAATACGGTTTCGTTTTTCTTCTTGAAAAATACATAAATTAAATAAAATGATCACCCTGAGCAACTGCCCTTTGAATCAGCCCTCAACTATCCTCATATCTTCCCTGTTTGGACAATAAATTCTATAAGCACCATTAGCATGCAAAAATATCCTCAAGATATTGCCACATGCATCTGGATTACTTCTCTGTTGACAAAAAGAATGGTTTAATATAATACTTCTGCACATTTACCACCCACTCATTTTTTAACTATTAAAAATGAAACAGATATATATAAAAGAATATTTCTGTTATACGCAAAGTATAAGAAATAATTTTGCTTAAAGAAATCAAGTATTTTCTATATATTTGAAACCCTCTGACACTTCCCAATTCCAATCTAACTCCAGAAGTTAATCTTAAACTGAATCCTGATTTTTGTGTTTATCATCTCTGCTTTAACAGCCTTAATAATATTTTTTATGTTTAATAACATAATATATATTTATTATAATTCCAAATAATCAACTTGGGCTGCTTTTTAACTTTATAAAAATGCAATCCTGGTGTATGTACTATTTTATAACTTGTTTCACTCAATATTGTGAAGTTCATCTGTATTAAGGAGGGCACCTGTAATTCATCTGTGTTTACTGCTGTATAGCAGGTGCTATATGACCATACATCTATTAATACTTATTTATCCACTTTTCCTTTGATAGATTTTCAGAGTTTCCTGCTGTTAGGGCTACTGTAAACTGCGCCATGAGCATTCTCCCAGGTGATCCCTGCAAGGTTTATGATTCACACACTTAGGCAAGAAATCACTGAGTCATTTGAAAGGCACATGTTCACCTTTACAATACAATGAAAAATTGCTTTTCAAAGTAGTTTTGTCCATCCATATTTCAGTTTTATTTCAGTGTGTGAGTTCTCATTGCTCCTTATTCTCACTAACATTTCGTATTTTCAGAATCGATAGTTTTTTCTGACCTTGTGAGTATAAATTATCTCATCATTTGCTGAACAGGTCAGTTCAAATTTCACTGAGTAGATTGAGCTTCCTTTAAAATATTTTAGAAAGAATTTTTGCTTATGTATTTTGCCTATTTTTCTATTGGTTTACCTTTAATTCTTATTGATTCATGAGAATGTTTTATATATCCTGCATTGTAATTCTTTGTCGGTTATATATGTGGCAAATATCATCCAATAATCTGTTATTCTGTGGCTTGTCCTTTCAATATTAATAGTACCCTTCAGTGAGAAATTTTTAAAAGTATCAGTCTTTTTGTTTGTAGCTTGTGCTTTTGCATCTTTCTGAAAAACTTTCCCTAACCTGATCATAGAAATTTACTACTGTATTTTAAGCTTTTCTTTTATGTTGATGATAGAACTGTTTTCAATATGGTGTAAGGTAGGACCCAATTTAGTTTTTTGACATGTGAATAACCAGGTACTTCAGTACCATTTATTGAATACTTTTTCTTTTACTGAACTATTACTGTATGTGTGTAAATGTTTGATCTGATTTTCTATTACATTGCACAGATCTTCTGGTTTATCCAGTTCTAGTACTTTGCCTTAACTTCTTTAAGTTTTGGCTTTCATGACAAGCCCTCCTACTATCAAAATTTTTAGATATATTGTACTACATTTAATACAAGTATAATTTTTATTATTTTAAAACCTTTTAAACATTGTATTCCTGGGGTATAGAAATTCTGTGAGATTTATATATTGGTTTTGTATCAAAGAACTTGCTAAACTCTCTTTCAGTGACTGTTAATGAGACTGAACACAAGTTCATGTTTATCAGTTATTTGAATATCCTCTTTGGTATAGTATCTATTTGAGCTTTTCTCTCCTTTCTAGGTTTTTTTCTAATTGATTTGTAGAGTTTTTATGTGTTCTGGATATGATTCTTTAGTTGATTCTTGCATTGAATACCTTCTCTGACACTTTGGCTGTCATTTTCACTCTCTCTGTGTCTTTTGAAAAATTTGTTGCTTTTCAGTCACTAAGTCGTGTCTGACTCTTTGGGACCCCATGGACCGTAGCCCACCAGGTTCCTTTGTCCATGGGGTTTTCTTGGCAAGAATTCTGGAGTGGGTTGCCATTTCCTTCTCCAGAGCATCTTCCCAGACCAGGAATTGAACTCACATCTCCTGATTTGGCATGTGGATTCTTTACCACTGAGCCACCAAGAAAGCCCTTTGAAAAATAGTGGTTCTTAATTTTAATGTAGTCTAATTTATTAAAATTCCCCTATTTGGCTGTTACTCTTTCCACCTTGTTTACGAACTCTTTCCTTGTTACAAGTTAATGAAAACATTTTCCTATATATTTTGAAAGGGCTCAAAGACGAATAATACCATCACAAAAGTAAATTTTGAAGTCCATCAACATAGTATATCTTTATACTTCTTTGAGTTTTATGTTCCTTCAAAGTAGTCTATGTAGAGGTTTCCCACATTCTTATTAGATTAAAATGTAATTGAAGGTCTTTTAATTATATCATAAATTATATATTTTTAAAATTTTCATTTTCTCTGTGTTGCTGTAGGAATACAACTGATTTTTATACATTTCACCCAGCAACTGATAACTCCCTTGTAAATTCTAATAATATAGAATTACTTAGATATTTTTCGCACAAAAATCAGTTACCAGTAAATGAGAGTGTATTTGCTCCTTTTCAATTCTTATATTTTTTCTCATCTTAGTGCATAAACTATAACTTTCAGTATAAAACTGAACAGAAATATAATCAAGGACATTCTTTTCCTTTTTCTAATCTCAGTAAAAACTACCAACATTTGCCAGTAAGGATAATATTTGCTGTATTTTTTACTGCATTGAGAAAATTCCTCTAATCTTAGTTTGCTAAGCTTTTAATCGTGAATTGAAGTAAAATTTTTTATCGAATGTCTTTTTGCATCTGTTAGGAATATGGGAAGCTAAGAATATGGCTTTCTGTTTTATTTGGTAAATGTGGTAAAATACAATGATTCTTTTAATTTTAAACTAAAACTCCATTCCTGGGATAAACTCAATTTATCATATTAACTTTTTCATATATCACTGGATTCAGTTAGTTACTATCTGTGCTAACTTTCTTGTAATTACTGCATATTTTATTATTAGTAGTATGATTGGCCTAAATATTTTTTCTCATAATGTTTTTAGATTTTGGTATCAAAGTTTTGGGCTTCCCTGGTAGCTCAGTGGTTTAAAAAAAAAAAAAAAACCTGCCTGTCAATGCAGGAGATGGGAGTTCAATCCCTAAGTTGGGAAAATCCCTCAGAGAAGGAAATGGCAACCCATTCTAGTATTCTTGCCTGAGAAATCCCATGGACAGAGGAACCTGGTGGGCTAGAGTCCATGGGGTCACAAGAGAGTCAGATGACTTAGTGACTGAGACAACATCGTCAAAATTTTAATGGGTTCAAAATTAAATGGATCATGTTTTTTGTTTTTAATTATTTGGTATAGTGTGCTAATATTATTGCTATTTCTTCCTAAAAGCTTAGTTAAATCCACTGGAGAAGCCATGTGAACTTGTATTTTACCTTGTATGTAGACTTTTAATTTCAAAGTCAGTTTCTCTAATAGTTACCAACCAGTTGAAATTTTATATTTCTTCTTGTTCACTTTTAATGTTTTACTTATCTTAGAAGTTTCCCATTTTGCCTAAATTTTCAAATTCTTTAAAGTTGTTCTATGTTAATATTTATTCAGATTCATCTACGTATTTATAATTTTGGTTGTTTTTCACCATCTATCTCTGAGCTTCAGTCAGAGCTCAGTATTCTTCTCCATGAAATATACTGTTAAGTATTTAATAAGGATGTGCTATTGATATATTCAGTTTCTGATTGTCTGAAAAAAGTCTTTTTTCACCTTTATTATCAAAAGATAGACTTCTAGGTAAGCTCCCATTTTTTTTCCAGCCATTTTATTTTTCCATCATCTACCTTCCATTTTTTCTGTTGAGAAGTAGGTAACTTCTCAATTTATTGTTACTCTGAAAAGTAATATTTTTGACCTATTTTTAAGATCTTATTTTTCTTCAGTTTTTAATAGCTTTATCCAGAGAAGCCTACATTGTGTGTCTTCAGTCTGGGTGAGGTTCATAGTTTTTGCTTTGTTTTTTAAATTTGTAATGTGATGAATTTGTTAGCTTTAATAGATTGGCCATTATTTCCTCAACAAAAATTCTCCCTCATATTCCCACCAAAATATATAAAACAACTCCTTTTACATGGAGATAATAATATTTTTAATATAAATTTATTTATTTTAATTGGAGGCTAATTACTTTACAATATTGTATTGGTTTTGCCATACATCAACATGAGATAATAATATTATTTGTAGATTAAATGGAATATTGAAAAATAGACTCCTAATCAGTTTCCTGTCTGTGGTGTATCTACCTTCCAATCCTGTCACTATTCCTAGATTAATTTTCACAGATCTCAGTTCAAAACACTTCACTCATCTATTCTCAATCATCAATGATTGTACCTTTTCTATACAAAAAGTAAGCTCATCTCTAGTTTGAAGCTTAAGCCACTAATGATCTTACCCAGGCTACCTTTTCAAACTTGTCCTCCAATTTGTACCTTCTCATGGCCTACCAACCACTTCAAATAACTTACTTGCTGTTTTCCATTCAGACCTCACATACAGAGTCTAAACACCTTTCCTCCTAATTATGTTGGTCAGTCTCAATGCCCTTCCCCACATCTTCAGGAAAGGAGAGGTTTATGCAGGCTCAGATCCTGGGCTTCACTTTCTGACAGGTGGAGGTTTAAATCCTAGATTCAGCATTTTCAAGCGGTCTTGGCCTCTCTAAGCTTTGGTTTTTTTCACCTGCCAAATGGGAACCACAATAGTGGACCCATCCTACAGGACTGTTGTGAGGATTAATAGAGAATCTGCATAAAGTGGTTAACACAGTACTTGGCTCTCAAGAAACGCACAGAAACATTAGCTCTCATTGTTAGTATCTGAACAGTTCCTCCAAGGGTGGCAGAGGCTGCTCTCTGCCCACTTCAGTACCCAGTCTGCCCCGTAATCCAGAGGTCAGAAACTTGCTGCTGCCACTAGTACCACTGCCACGACTGTCTCTCACAGCCCCAAACCAAGCCCCTGGCCCCTGGAAAACCTGAGTCCAAGCATTCTGAGTGGTGGAAACCACACACCACTCTATGACTCAGCCCGCCAGCAGCAACAGCAGCCAGAACACGTCCTTCACTTCGCTTCCGCCTGCCCGTGTACACACCTGTTTGGAGTTAACAGCTAAATTTTCATCCTGAATATTAGCTGTAAGAGGTTCCAGGAGAAATCTCGAGCTGCCTGACCTCTCCAACCAGGAGGAGGATAGAACCAAGTTGGGAGAACAAATCCATAATACCTACCACACGATCCATTCAAATGCCATTTTCTCTAAGTTGTTTCTGAATTTTTCCAAGCTAAAAGTAATCCCTTTCCTCTTCTTAACTGGGGCTTTTTTATTCTCACTGGACTTTAGAACTTCCTGGGAGCTTAAAGATACTTGTTCTCCTTCCCTACCCTGCAAGAAATTCTGATTTCATTGGTTTAGGATACAGGTGCACTTTGGGGGAAATTTTAAAAATTCTAATATGCATCGTGTTTAGAACCATTGCTCTAAATTATTATGAATTTTCATTTCTCCTTATCACTTCCAAATTTTTGTTTAGTTATAAAATGTCCTTCCTCTTTCTACTAGATTATAAGCTCTCTGAGGATAGAATTTGAGTCGTCTATTTTTACGTCCTTCACTGACTTCTAGGTGATTACTTTGCAAATAAAAAAGGTTTACCTATTTATATAATGAATGAGTGAATGGTGTGTGATGCCCTGAAAACACAAGCATGTTAAAGATGACCTGCATGGCCTCAAGTCCCTGCCTTTCTCCTGCTTGATGTTCTCTGAAGTACACTTCTTGTGAATTTATTAATTCTGTTCAGCATAATAAAAATATAAGTGAGTATATTGCTCACAGCATTTGCCTTCTAATCATTAACTCACCATATAACATTACTTGACACAAAATTATTCCTAGTTTTAAAAATAACATGTATCCAACAGCATTCTCACTCATGAAAGCTATGACCTTAGACTCACATCCTTTTAGGGAAAAATCTAAAATCTAAAGCAGAGAATTGGAAGAAGAAAGCCAAGTCCATCCATGACATTGAACTTCTGAGCTATTTATCTTCATAGGTTTTTAGATGTATCAGTGTATCTCTAAATCAGTCTCCTAAAACCTCAGGATACAGTGATAAAAATTCTGTAGTTAAAGTGTTGTGTAACTGAGGAATGACTTTGAAAGAAGTTTGACAAGAATATATCTAATCTTATCCCATTGAAAAGCTTGACATGAGTGTCTAATTGATATTGATACTAACATTTCTAAGTTTATGCCTAGAAAAGTTAAATGCTATCCAATTGGGATCTACTATTAAGATTTCCTATGACTCATAAATCAGCTCTGCTCAAGGATTTTAAATATTTGGAAGCAAACATTTTTAAATATCTTTGCCAAATTAACCCTCAGATGGGGGCTCCTGAGATAAGAATCACATGGTCCCTATCCCCTTTCCTACAGTTTTACCTGTTAGAAAATGATTGAAAACAAGCCATTTGGTCTGTTCTTGTGGGTTATGACCAACCCAGACAGCACATTAAAAAGCAGAGACATTACTTTGCTAACAAAAGTCCGTCTAGTCAAGGCTATGGTTTTTCCAGTGGTCATGTATGGATGTGAGAGTTGGACTATAAAGCAAGCTTTTTAATTGATGCTTTTGAACTGTGGTGTTGGAGAAGACTCTTGAGAGTCCCTTGGACTGCAAGGAGATCCAACCAGTCCATCCTAAAGGAAATCAGTCTTGGGTGTTCATTGGAAGGACTGATGTTGAAGCTGAAACTCCAATATTTTGGCCACCTGATGCGAAGAGCTGACTCATTGGAAAAGACC
>NW_011494607.1:16159730-16189712 GCF_000754665.1 Bison bison bison
AGAGCTGAAACTCCAATATTTTGGCCACCTGATGCGAAGAGCTGACTCATTGGAAAAGACCCTGATGCTGGGAAAGATTAAAGGCAGGAGGAGAAGGGGACGACAGAGGATGAGATGGTTGGATGGCATCACCAACTCGATGGACATGAGTTTGAGTAAGCTCTGGGAGTTGGTGATGGACAGGGAAGACTATCATGCTGCAGTCCACAGGGTCACAAAGTCAGACACGACTGAGTGACTGAACTGAACGGAATCATTATTAATTTTATCAGAGGTTCAGTCACACATTTGGTAATGCAGGAAAAAATCTTGTTAAATAGGCAGAATACAACATAGTAACATTAATAAGGTCATAAGTAAGTATTTAAGCTAAGAACTTACAATCGGTGCACCCCAGTATCTCCCCAGGTTATCTGACCAGTTTGTTCTGCACCAGTTGTTGTCTTTAAGGGAAATGATATATCAGCATTGTATGTAAAGTTCATCGAAGATGTTTCCATGTAAGAGGGTGAGCATGACCCTTTATGGGATTGAGAAAGAAATGTTGTCTTCTAAGGAGTTACATTGTTGGCACCAGAAAAAGAAAAACTGGTCTTTATGGCTGGGCGGGTATTTCTGCCACTGGGCTGGTCTGGATAATGCATAGTGCAGGTGTACATGGCACTCTGAGTTTGGATGGACTCCGGGAGTCGGTGATGGACAGGGAGGCCTGGCGTGCTACGGTTCATGGGGTCACAAAGAATCGGACACGACTGAGCGACTGAACTGAACTGTGGGTACAGATTATTCCCTGATTATTCAGAAATAATAATGAAAGGATTAAAGAGGAGGAAAACAGCAAAAAAAAAAAAAAAGTACAGAATTATGTTTAGGAGAGAATAAGGTAGTAAAACTGTGACCCAGTTGGAAAAATTCATACTCTTATATTTTTGCCTACCCCCAACCCTATTTAGAACTGTTTGTATTAAAGGTTCAGTTCAGTTTAGTCGCTCAGACACGTCCAACTCTTTGCGACCCCATGAACCGCAGCATGCCAGGCCTCCCTGTCCATCACCAACTCCAGGAGTCCTCCCAAACACATGTCCATCGAATTGATGATGCCATCCAACCATCTCATCCTCTGTCGTCCCCTTCTCTTGTCCTCAGTCATTCCCAGCATCAGGGTCTTTTCCAATGAGTCAGCTCTTCGCATCAGGTGGCCAAAGTGTTGGCATTTCAGCTTCAATATCAGTCCTTCCACTGAACACCCAGGACTGATCTCCTTTAGAATGGACTGGTTGGATCTCCTTGCAGTCCAAGGGACTCTCAAGAGTCTTCTCCAACACCACAGTTCAAAAGCATCAATTCTTTGGTGCTCAGCTTTCTTCAAAGTCCAACTCTCACATCCATACATGACCACTGGAAAAACCATAGCCTTGACTAGACGGACCTTTGTTAGCAAAGTAATGTCTCTGCTTTTGAATATGCTATCTAGGTTGGTCATAGCTTTCCTTCCAAGGAGTAAGCGTCTTTCAATTTCATGGCTGCAGTCACCATCTGCAGTGATTTTGGAGCCCAGAAAAATAAAGCCAGCCACTGTTTCCACTGATTCCTCATCTATCTGCCATGAAGTGATGGGACCGGATGCCATGATCTTAGTTTTCTGAATGTGCAGCTTTAAGCCAACCTTTTCACTCTCCTCTTTCACTTTCATCAAGATGCTTTTTAGTTCCTCTTCACTTTCTGCCATAAGGGTGGTGTCATCTGCATATCTGAGGTTATTGATATTTCTCCCGGCAATCTTAATTCCAACTTGTGCTTCTTCCAGCCCAGCATTTCTCATGATGTACTCTGCATAGAAGTTAAATAAGCAGGGTGACAATATACAGCCTTGACGTACTCCTTTTCCTATTTGGAACCAGTCTGTTGTTCCATGTCCAGTTCTAACTGTTGCTCAAATAGCTTTAAATAGTTGGAAGGTCTTCTTTTATCCTGAATATACCTGGGTGAAAATCTGTTGGCAAGACTTACCATTTCCCAGCTTTGGATGTAATCCCATGCCTTCTCTCATTGTCTTTTCTCCTTCCTTCCCTGCTAATCAAAATCCTTGTTCTCTTCCTTCCTTCCTAACAGATTTGCAAAAGATTAACTTCTTTAAAATCTTTCTAGGAAGGTCTTCTATGCTGTAGCTCCTCACTCCTTTCTAAAATCACTAAGAATTCTATGGTTCTAGTGGAATGTGTATCATATTCTATATGGTAACACTCCTGTTTAAGAAAACTCTATGTGGATGTATTCCTATACCCATAATTAAATGACAGACTTCATAAAAATGAGGACTGGATTTCTTAGTGTACTTTTCCCAACCAAAAATGAGAGAGTGAACATTCAGTTTGTTCTATCTCAAATTATATTCACTATTACCAAGGTAAGAGCTAAGAGGATCCAGACTTCTTGAGGGCAGAGAGTTCAGCTATTACTGAGTAGATATTTCAATACACATTGACCTGGACCAAATGCCTACTCGCACTGTATCATTCTATAAAATACAAAATTATACAGTTTTGAGATATTGGGCTGACTCTTTCACCCTCCCCAGCTTCTTGACACTGCTTTTAAAAAACAGGTGGAATAAGATGTACTTTCTCTTTTAAAAGAAACTGAGAAAAATATGGTCCATTTTGTTAAGAATTTTTATGGAGCAAGACTTAATATGTAATTATAATGGAGATGGGGCAGAACCGTATCTTCCCATATTTACATTTAGATAAGTATTTATATTCATTGATATATACTTCTATATTAATATTTATAAAATATTTAGAGATTTAGATTTTATATTTAGACAACTGATCACCAAATGAGGTACAAGTATGATTGTATTTAAAGTGTGGTTTAAAATAAAAACTTGAAAATCTGCCAATTTTGTGATCCCTTTGGTTGTTTATTCATTTTATAATATACTAAAAGCCTCACAAAATGGAAGTAGCCTGGGAGTTTCTAAGTTCTGAGAGGCTATGCTTCATGATGCTATCATACACATCTGCTGCTGTTGCTGCTAAGTCACGTCAGTCGTGTCGGACTCTGTACGACCCCATAGACGGCAGCCCACCAGGCTCCTCTGTGCATGGGACTTTCCAGGCAAGAGTACTGGAGTGGGGTGCCAGTGCCTTCTCCATTATACACATCTAAGACTAAATAAATACATGACTAATGAAAATGGCATTTTCCATACGAAGTGATGAAAGTTAAAAGTATATATTTTATTTCACTATTAAGAGATAAAACACTTGATCACTGTAAACATGAACAAAATTTGAGTTTTAAAATCTTTCAAGGGGCTCACATTTATTTCCTCCTGTTTCCAAGCCCTCAGCAATCCTTTTAGTGTGTGTTGTATTTGTGTAAAAGGGACATTTCTATGGAATTAAGCAAATAGGGGATTCAATATTCTTCGCAGATAATTTTGGCATGTTCCATTGGGAACTTCTAGTCTGAATTTTCGTCCTTCCTTAGAAAAGACACACATGTTCCAAATCCTGTCTTTTCTCTGTTACTGAAGGTCTACTATATACAGACTTAATGACAGTGTACATTTAGCAAGAAACTCAGCTGAAAATGTTACCATTAAAATAAAAGAAGGCAAACTATGTGGGAATGCAATGTAAATATAGTAAATAAAAACTAGCACTAAAAATTCTGTAAAAAAGCATCACAATAGTGGATTTTCTCATTTTGCTAAAATTGAAAAAAAAAAACAAATTTCTGAGATGGAGAATTAGAAAGTATCTATAGTTCATAATATATTTATTTTCCAAGAAAATCAGTGGTACTGCTTTTGGTGAAAACAAAAAACTCGTGTTTAATCCTAATTAATTGCCAACATCTGTTGGATCATAGAAAAAGCAAGAAAATTCCAGAGAAACATCTACTTCTGCTTCATTGGCTATGCTAAAGCCTTTGTGTGGATCACAACAAACTGCAGAAAATTCTTAAGAGATAGGAATAACAGAGCACCTTACCTGTCTCCTGAGAAACCTATAAGCAGGTCAAGCAGCAACAGTTAGAATCAGACATGGAACAACAGAGTGGAACACTTTCACTTTTCATGTCAAGGCTGTATATTGTCACCCTGATTATTTAACTTATATGCAGAGGACATCATGAGAAACACTGGGCCGGATGAATCACTAAGCTAGAATCAAGATTGCTGGGAGAAATATCAATAACCTCAGATACACAGATGACACCACCTTAAGGCAGAAAACAAAGAAGAGTTAAAAGAGCCTCTTGATGAAGGTGAAAGAGAAGAGCGAAAAAACTGGCTTAAAACTCAACATTCAGAAAACTAAGATCATGGCATCCAGTCCCACCACTTCATGGCAAATAGATGGGGAAACAATGGAAACAGTGTCAGACTTTATTTTCTTGGACTCCAATATCACTGTGGACAGTGACTGCAGCCACGAAATCAAAAGACGCTTGCTCTTTGGAAAAAAGCAATGACAAACCTAGACAGTGTATTAAAAAGCAGAGACATAATAATTTGCCGACAAAGGTCTGTATAGTCAAAGCTATGGTTTCTCCAGTAGTCATGTATGGATGTGAGAGCTGGACAATAAAAAAAAAAGGACTGAGTGACGAAGAATTGATGCCTTTGAACTGTGGTGCTGGAGAAGACTCTTGAAAGTCCCTTGGACAGCAAGGTGATCAAACTAGTCAATCCTAAAGGAAATCAACCCTGAATATTCATTGGAAGGACTGATGTTGAAACTGAAGCTCCAATTCTTTGGCCACCTGATGTGAAGATCTAACTCACTGGAAAAGACCCTGATGCTGGGAAGATTGAATGCAGGAGGAGGAGGAGATGACAGAGGATGAAATGGTCGGATGGCATCACTGACTCAATGGACATGAATTTGAGCAACTCTGGGAGATGGTGAAGGACAGGGAAGTCTGGCGTGCTGCAGTTTATAGGGTTGCAAAAAGTCAGACATGACTGAACAACTGAATAAAAACCTTTTGAAATCCATGGATTTTGTTAAATGGTTTTCCTAAATTTACAAAATAACTATAATTCTTCTCTTAACCTTGGCTTTATATTTTTCATTTTATAAAATGCTGCTGCTATTTTTCCTTCTGTGTACATGTTAGTTTAGCCCTAAAACTTTAAGAAGCCTATAGCTCTTTTCTACCACTGATGGTTTTGACTGCATGTCCACATATTGCTCAATGGCAGGTACAACAGTGTAGTTGGGGAGGGTGAAGCCACAGGTAAGAAGGATGTCTCAAGGGACCTTAGAACTAACTAATGTGCAGAAGTCAAACCTGCATCTCTTAAGTCTCCTGCACTGGCAGGCAGGTTCTTTACCACTAGCACCACATAGGAAGCCCAAAGATTTGGGAAATAAAAGGATGGCATAGAAAATGACAATGTACTTGATTAGTAATTTCTATTTCAGTTAGAAAAAAAAAGACTTATTTCCATGGAACTCCACCTCCAGATCTCTACAACAAGCTAGTAAGTGATGACAGTTAGTGAAAGCTCTATCAACAGTTCATATTTATATCCTTGAGGTGAAACCACCCTATTTCAACAAATATCACTTTCTCATTGAATTCCACATTAGTGAATGATGAATACAAGATGTTTTTTCACACTCCGGCTGCTGGCTTGATGCATTTTGCTAGCAAAATACACAGGAACTGCCAAGATGGGAGAGTAGCCTTTCCTAAATCCCTCCAAGTGTCACCATGACTACAGCATATTTCCTAAACTGGTGGGTGTTCATATAAGAAGATATAAATCCATTCAAGTGCTTGACTCATGCTGTATTGGGGCTTTATAATTTGTCAAAAATTTTGCCTTTATGTATGTGAATTATTTTTCTATTCATAGGATTAAGGCAAAATGACAACTCCTCAATTTTATTGCCAATACTGCATGGCATCACTTCTTGGGAAGAAATATGTACTAAAGGATGACAATCCATACTGTGTTTCTTGTTATGATCGTATCTTTTCTAACTATTGTGAGGAGTGCAAAGAACCAATTGAATCAGGTTCCAAGGTAGGTTTAATTCACAGAATTATTGCATATGATCAGCAGAAATATGTGTTGTGATTCCTATTTTTCTTTAATAATCTAAGGCTCTGCTACTAGATATAAGGATTTTCAAAGCTATCATCAATCAAGTTGATGTTCAAGGCACTATGCTCAGCACTATGAAACAGAACACATGCTTTAATCCTTACAGTGATCTTGGAAGACAGTTTAGGATGCTAAAGATTAAAGAAGTTATTTGACCAAAGTTACACAGCTAAAGTGTTTTTTCTAGAATGACAAGAGTATAAATGACTAACTGCATAAACAATTGGAAGTATAAAGATTGAAAAACCTTTATTTCCTAACTTTGAATCAGTTTCATATTCATTAAAGACATTGTGCCCTGACACCTCTCATGCATATAGCCCGTTCCTACCAGAACGCATATTGTTGTCTATTTTCTCTTTTTTTTAATCTTTGCTTTAGGTAAGTAGTGTTGAGATTTTGTTTACTTAAATCTTAAACAGTAATAGGATGTTATCATCTAAAAATAAAAATCATCTCAGGAAATTGGAAGAAATAGGAGAGTCCCCTTATTTTCCATCTATCTTTTGTGACCAACCAAGGAAGCAGGCTCTAGCTCCTAATTGTGGCAGAGTCTCCTCTCTCCAGGTAATAGTATCAATAACATCATGCCCTCAAGCTAACAGCAAAACCTACTAGCACCAGAGCCCCAGAGTGTTTAGTATTGTCTTACAAAATGGCCTGTTTGATCATAAACACATTTAATTAACTTTTACTCTCTGTCTCGAAGGATCTTTGTTACAAAGGCCGTCACTGGCATGAAGGATGCTTTAATTGCACCAAATGCAATCACTCTTTGGTAGAAAAGCCTTTTGCTGCCAAGGATGAGCGCCTGCTGTGCTCGGAGTGCTATTCTAATGAGTGCTCTTCCAAGTGCTTTCACTGCAAGAAGACCATCATGCCTGGTAAGATCTCAAGGCCTTTTGGTCTATAACTGAAGCTACAATGCTTTAAATTAAACCCAAGCACAGGAAGAGTGTAGTGCATTAGTACCCCCATTCTCCTTCCATGGTTTCACTTTTCGTGGTTGTAGTTACCCAAGGTCAAAAATGTTCAGCCTGAAAATATTAACTGGAAAATACCAGCAATAAGAGTTCCTTAAGTTTTCCATTGTGTACTGTTCTGAGTAGTGTGATGAAACGTCCTTGCACCTGTTCCATGACATGAATCATCTCTTTGTCCAGAGCATCCTGCCCAGTAGTCACTTAATGACCACCTCAGTTACCAGATCAGACTGTTGCTGTATCACAGTGCTTGTGTTCAAGGAACCTTTATTTTAGTTAATAATGGCCACAAAGTGCAATAGTAGTGATGCTGGCAATCAGGTATGCCGGAAAAAAGCCATAAAGTTCTTCCTTTAAATGAAAAGACAGTTCTTAATTTAATAAGGAAATAAATCACATGCTGAGGTTACTAAGATCTAATGTAAGAAAAAATTCCCCATCCATGAAATCATGAAGAAGGAAAAAGAAATTTATGCTAGTTTTGCTGTCATGCCTCAAACTGCAAGTTACGGCCACAGTGCATGGTAAGTACTTAGATAAGATGGAAAAGGCATTCAATTCGTACAGCAAGATATTTTCAGAAAGAGAGACCACATTCACATAATGTTTATTCCAGTATATTGTTATAATTGTTCTATTTTATTGTTATTAATCTCTTGCAATACCTAATTTATAAACTTAAACATAGGTCTGTATGTACAGGGGAAAAAACATGGTATACACACACACACACACACACACACACAAGGTTTGGTGTTTTCTGCAGTGTCACACATCCACTGGGGATCTTGGGATGTATCCTTCACAGATAAAGGGGACTATTACACAAAATCCTGCTTTTCAGATAGACATATTTCTTACTATCTCTTTATCTCATTTAGTGTACTTTAGAAATGAAAAGATTATACTTTGTTTCCAATGGGCCAAGTGTACTGTCTTTTATATACTGTCATAAACATAATTCATAGGAACATTTTGAACCAGAAACTGAACCAGGGAATAAAATCTACACCAATAAATAATGCTAAAACTGCATTAAACACCCTGTCCTAGGCAGAACCAATAGCATCAAAAAGCACAGCCCATCATAGGAGAATGGAATCAAGCATCATTTTGTATCTCAACAAACACTGGTCTGAGGGTCAGTCATCTTTCTTTTCTCTCAGGGAAAGCAAGGATCCATGTAACCTGTTACACCTTTAGGCAAGTAATAATCCTCTTCACTGATCCTCTTCTCAATACCTATGGACAGCAGCATAAGAACAATTCTCTCTCATTTTCTTATTATAGATTCAAAGTTTTTCTAGGAGACTGTAACTGCACAACATCAATCTCAGGAGTCTGTGCCCTGGGCATTCCTAATATCCTTGTAATTCTTATTATGGCCCAATTTATCTAAACCATGTGCAGCCTTTCAGAGTCTACTTTTATAGTCCTTTCACATCATAAAATTATGAAACAGCACAAGAATTTCCAGTGAAAGAGTGATTCACCATCATTGTGGCTGAACTCTATTGACCTCTTTTTTCAGATAAATGTTTTGGAAACCAAACACTATTTTTTTTCTAAGTGGCTGATTAGTTTATCACCTTAACATATAGTTTAAGTGATGTGATGTATTACTGCTTAAAAGAAAACAATGAAACTTGATTTGTACTAATAGACTCTTACTTTTGGGGTCCAGGTTCCCGCAAAATGGAATTTAAGGGTAACTACTGGCATGAAACCTGCTTTGTGTGTGAGCACTGCCGACAGCCAATAGGAACTAAACCTTTGATTTCCAAAGAGAGTGGCAATTACTGTGTGCCATGTTTTGAGAAGGAGTTTGCTAACTACTGCAGCTTTTGTAAGAAGGTAAATATCTATAAAGCATGAAGCTTATGAAATCTTCCAAACCATTGCTTTTTAGCAACATTATATATTTGCTGATACTATCATATTATAGCCATCTTTGCACACTCACGTTAGTACTGAATTCCATCAAGTTCAAAAGCACTACCTGTCACAGTGAGGAAGCTCATCTATTTTTATCACCATAAAATGCCACCCAGAACATGAATTTAATGTTTCAAAAGCTCAAGTGATTTGATATTCCAGTTCCATTCACTGATGTTCATGCAAGATTTCATGTATTCTGGTGAAGGACCCACATCTCTCTTTGAATACAAATATTTCTTAGAAAATTTTTGATCCATATAATTTCAGAGGGAGATGGATTTGTCTCACAGAGTGACTAAGGGAACCAATTTAAACAGGATATCTCACTCCTCACTTTATATCCAAGCAATGTAAATGTCTTCTTGGCTTGAAGCTTTCATATTTCTAGCAGTAGACAGATAAGAGAATGATACTCAAGAGTGACAAGATCATTAGGGAAACTCATTCATTAGACAGAAAGAAGGCTAAGCACTGCAAGTGGTTTCCTTCGCCTCCAGTTGCAAAGCTTCATGTAGGGCCTTTTAACTTGGATACCCATTCAAACTTTTCCAATAGGAAAAAAAGTCACATTTTTCAAGTAAACTTGGTACAATTCTTTTTTTATCCTCTAAGCTTTTATATGAAAAAGTCACTCATCTCTATCACCTTGATAACATATCTGTAATCCATTAATATATATTGATGTTCTCAAAGAAATCCTTGACCTGTGAGGTATCATAAGTTTCAAATACCCCTGTAAGTTGTGGTCAGAAAGGCTGAATCATGGTAACATGTACTAATTCAGTACAGTGGTTTCTAAACACTTTTGATCTACAGGCTACTCTGCTGCTGCTGCTGCTAAGTCACTCCAGTCATATCCAACTCTCACAACCCCATAGATGGCAGCCCACCAAGCTCCACCATCCCTGGGATTCTCCAGGCAAGAACACTGGAGAATGGAACACTGGAACAATGGGTTGCCATTTCCTTCTCCAATGCATGAAAGTGAAAAGTGAAAGTGAAGTCGCTCAGTCGTGTCCGACTCTTAGCGACCCCGTGGAGCCTACCAGGCTCCTCCATCCATGGGATTTGCCAGGCAAGAGTACTGGAGTGGGGTGCCATTGCCTTCTCTGACAGGCTACTCTAGCAGATCTCTTAAGACTATTTGCATATTTGCATCCAGACAGCTAGCATGTCATTATCTACAAATTAACACACACAGTGAATTTCTACATATATTTAAAATACTGATACTGCATTTGAGGAGGCATCGATAAACTCCTAAGTTACAATTATTAAATTACACGATAGTTCAGTTCAGTTGCTGTCCGACCCTTTGCGACTCCATGAAATGCAGCACACCAGGCTTCCCTGTCCATCACCAACTCCTGGAGCTTGCTCAAACTCATGTCCATTGAATCGGTGATGCCATCCAACCATCTCATCCTCTGTCTTCCCCTTCTCCTGCCCTCAATCTTTCAGGGTCTTTTCCAATGAGCCAGTTCATATCAGGTGGCCCAAGTATCAGAGTTTCAGCTTCAGCATCAGTCCTTCCAATGAATATTCAGGACTGATTTCCTTTAGGATTGTGATGGCTGAAAATTACAACTGAAAGTAACATGACATAAAACCATCTCAACCATGGAGACTTCCATTACTCTATCAGAAATACTGACTTAGAAAATGACTTTACAAGAAACAGTTAGACTCTATGACCCTGAGACAGATGAAGATGAAGCTCTGCAAAAGTCAATGAAATGCATTTAGAAAGAGATGATGGAAATAAAACGGACAGATTGACCTGACTGTTTTGAGGGACAACTAAATTGGCCATTTTTAGGCTGTGTTTCTTAAGGACTCACACTAAAATGAGACTTGTGGGAGTCATTTTAAAATCATTTGTTGGGCACACGATGTAAAGTTTCCTTCAATGCTATTCAAGATTCAAATATCTTCTCTAGTGTATCATAGCTGAGCACTGTCTGGGGCCAAAGCCCTGATGTTTCCCAGGTTAGAGGAGCCTGCCCTATATTTAGGACATGATTTTAAGTCCCCAGAAATTTATGAAATGTTTGTATTGGGTAGTAGACAGATCACAACATGCCAGATTATTTTCTATTTAATTTTTTAAAACCACAAGTCCTTTAAGGAAAACTGGATATAAATGTTTCTAATCAAGATGATCCAAGCTGAAGAAAAACAATTTGTTTCAACCCAAGCCAAAGACCAAATATAAAACAAAAGAAAATAAGCAAAAACTACTTGACAACCAGCCCACAGAATTTTTTTCATAGATTTTATTTTCTGAAACTAAAATGTATTTTCTACCAGAAAGGAAGTAACCTCAAACAGTCCTTTGAATTCAAACTCCACAAGTTTCACATGTTCTAAAATTGATCAGCTGTCATCCACTGAGTGCAAAATCATTGTTGACTCCACTTTGCCAGAGAAGAAACATGTTCTAAATCCTGGGATCAATCAGTATCAAAAACCAGGCTTGGATATTAGACTTCATCTTAGCCTGTCTGCCTCTTCAAAAGGAATATAATCACAAACAAGCTATTTTTAATGTTCCAGAGTTTCATCTCCGTAATGAAACAATCTTTAGTGTATACATCAAGTTTCATTTTGCTGTGAATACAGTTTTCAAGTTTTGAATCTTTTAAGCCTTGCCTGCTAATCATTTGACCAAACAAATCAAAAGAATCCTGAATTCTGCTGTGCCTGTTGTAAGGCATTTGAAGTCAGTAGGGGGTATTTTAAATTGCTTTAGTTCACACATACCATTATGTTTCCCATTTACTTATTTAGAACAGTATATATTTTTTCTCATTTACAAAAAAATAACTTTATATCAAAATTATTAAGGTATTCATTGGAAAAATTTTAAATATCTTTAGGATAATCTTTTCAAAAGCCTACAGCATAGACAGTTTAATTTGTCACAATAGAACGGCTTAGAATAGACTTTTTCTATATCTAGTTAATTTGCATACAAAGACTACAGGCGCCATCTCAGATATCACATTGCTTCAGTCATTAGAAGACATTTCTATGAATGCTTGCCAGGTTCCCCAGCCACCCCCAAGAGCTCAGTAGCCATGGATTTGAAAGATGCTAGGACTTAAAAATTGCTACACAAGTAAAGTTGTCTAATATTTTTCCATCTGATTTTTAAATAGAGATATCTCAGTCTTTTAAAAGGTAGAATCCATGGATTAAACTGGGTTAGAAAATATTTTATGGAGGAGTAACAAGCATCTCTGCAAAACCCTAACACATCACACATTACGGTTCAATGTACAGCACTTATGACTGAATCCTAGCGCTGAAAACACGCAGTTGCCCACAGTCATTCTGTTTGTGCTAGGACATACTAGAATCGCTTTCAAACATTCTTCCTTTGGTGTTTCTTCATTCATTCAACAAAGATTTCTCAGTGGCTTATCAGTGCAAAGCAATCTCGTCTCAGTACTATGTTCGTGGTTAGGCACACAGATTGTGGAATCAGGCTGCAGGTTTGAATTCTCACTCTCTGTGTCCCTAGCAAGAGATGTAACTGCTCTAACTCTCTGGAGTGGTTCATCTCTAAAGAGGGAAGATACTGTCAGGATATTGAGAATGTTAAGAACAGGTTAAGCACAGGACTAAAGATTGAAAAAACACCTTAGAAATATTAGTCATTATCAGCAGATGATGCGTGCCATGCCAAGTTCCTTCAGTCACGTCCAGCTCTTTCAACCCCATGCACTGTAGCCCACTAGGCTCCTCTGTCCATGCGAATTCTCCAGGCAAGAATACTGGAGTGGGTTACCATTTCTTCCTCCAGGGGATCTTTCCAACCCAGGGACTGAACCTGAATCTCCTGGAGCTCCTACACTGGCACATGGGTTCTTTACCACTAGCACCACCCGGGAATGGTGCTGAGCAAATCCTTTCAGGGTTGCTCCTGCTGAATAAAGCATTCAGGAAAAAATAGCTTTTTTTTAGGATTCTTAGAAGTTATATGTGAACATAAGAACATAGCATAGAAAGTATCTTAAGTCTAATGGCAGATCTTTGAAGATCAACAAGAAAGAGAAAGATGAGCAAAGAAATCAAGGGCTTATATCTTTTCATCTTCCTGAGCTCATCATGACCCTGCTTCTTTCCTATACCACTGTAGGAGAAAAATTAGGATAATTCTCGTCAGTTCTATTTGATCGAGATAGCCTTTTGTTTTACTTTGGTTCAAAAAAATCACAGGAAAAAGACATCCTGACGCAAGGTGATAGGGTAGCTCGAAGAACCACTTGTGGACAAAGCAGAGAATCACAAAAGACATTCCATGGCCATCGCCTTTTTTGTGATCACTTCTCAGGTCATAACTTCAGGTGGGATAACGTTTCGTGACCAGCCATGGCATAAGGAGTGTTTTCTGTGCAGCGGCTGTAGGAAAGAGCTCTGTGAGGAAGAGTTTATGTCCAGAGATGACTATCCATTCTGTCTGGACTGCTACAACCATCTTTATGCCAAAAAGTGTGCCGCCTGCACCAAGCCTATTACTGGTAAGTTTAATATAGCCCTAGCATGAAAAAGTACGGTTCTAAAAACGCTATACAGTTAATTTAGGAAATGTCATTTTAAAAAGGATGATTTTTCCCTTATGTCTCCTTTTGAAACAAACATGAGTACTTATATATAAATATGAATATTACACAGAACCCTCAAGGTAAGTATAGAGTATAATTAAGGCAGCTAGGCTCTGTAGAGGGTCATTAATACTAAACTTCATGGTACTGACTCAAAGTAAAGCAATAGTTCAAGAAAGAAGGAGAGTAAGATGAACACAGAAGACCTTCACAAGGAGGCCTGAGTTTTGTGTGTGTGTGTGTGTGTTAGTTGCTTAGTTGTGTCCGACTCTTTGCAACCCCATAGACTGTAGCCCACCAGGCCCTTCCATCCATGGGATTCTCCTGGCAAGAACACTGAAATGGGTTGCCATTTCCTTCTCCAGAAGGAACTACAGAAAGAAAGAAAGGGAAGTTACTCAGACTCTTTGCGACCCCATGGACTGTAGCCTACCAGGCTCCCCCATCCATGGAATCTCCCAGGCAGGAGTATTGGAGTGGGTTGCCACATCCTTCTCCATGCCTGAGTTGAGGTAGAACTTTAAGAAACTGAGTGGGAGAAAGGGATACTTATAAATCAAAATGCTGCTCAATTCTAAACAAGCGTAAAGGAGCCTTAAAATAGAAAAAATTTTAATTAAATGCAAGTACCGTGCAAAAATCAGAAGTTATAATAATTATGATAGCGTAGGTGAGGAATTAATTAAACCTCAATTTAAGATGATTCTAACAAATGTATTATTCTCTTTTCATTCTGTTCACTTACAGAATTATCTAATTATGAATAGATAAAACAAGATAGCATTCTGTTGAACAAAATATGTGTGATATGATTTGAAAATAACATAAATGGTAAATCTATCTGTGCTAAATGAGTTTTCAAGGTAAAAACCACATTGTATTTTCCCCAGAGTTACTTCTAAAATGCTAATCCTGTCATAAGAGAACTGACACTCTCACCCCTGAGAGACCCAATAGCTCTTTTTTTCTCTCCTTTTTAAAAATTTATTTTCAATTGAAGGATAATTGCTTTACAGTATTGTGTTGGTTTCTGCTAAACATCAACATGAATCAGACATAGGAATACCTATGTCCCCTCCCTCCTGAAGCTCCCTCCCACCTCCACCCCCATCCCATCCCTCTAGGTTGTTTTACAGCCCTGATCTGAGTTCCCTGAGTCATGCAGCAAATTCCCATTGGCCATCTATTTTGTATATGGTAATGTATATTTCCATGTCACTCTCTTCATAGGTCCCTTGTCTCCCTCCTTCCCCGGCTCCTGAATCCATATGTCTGTTCTCTGTGTCTGTGCCTTCGTTGCTGCCCTGAAAATAATTTCATCAGTACCATCTTTCTAGATTCCATATACATGCATTAATATATGATATTTGTTTCTTTCTGACTTACTTCACTCTGTATAACAGGCTCTAGGTTCATCCACCTCATTAGAACCGACTCAAATAAGTTCGCTTTTATGGCTGAGTAATATTCCATTTCAATAGCTATTCTTTTAGGTATGGTCACCAAATAACATGGCAGAACTGTATTTCTGTTCTCCATCCCTAGTACTCTTAGATCATATTTCACTTCTGGTTCAGTTTATGTAACATAGGATTATTACAGATTATTTTATACCTTTTCTCCTCCTCTATCTTCAGATATATCACAAGTAAAATTGAATATTTATTTATCTTCAAGTAAAGAGTTTTGCTGCAAGCCCAGCTTGAAAGGTTTCACTTTTTTGCAAGGGAGGAAGTTTCCTAGATAAACAGAGCATGGTCTTGTTTCTCCATACAAGGCACCATATTTTTTAGAATCTCACACTGGCCCATGGGCTACATCTGGCCAGCAAGCATGTTTTGTTTGGCCTGCATAAGCTTGGAAACTAATGTAAAATCCATCTCTTCAGCCAAAAAGTAAATGAAGAGCCTGCCCGAGGTAAGCATACAGCCCTCACACTCCTGGTCAGGTCACTGTCACGGGGAGCTGAGTTACTGGCCCACTGTGTAGGGCATGCCCCCTTTGTTCCTCCCACAATCATTCAGCTATGTCACCTCTGCAGCCCTTTCAGGGACATACACTGGCGATTTTAGACCATAGGGCTCCAAGGCTTGGGCTGTTAATAACTCTCCTCTCCGGCTTTTGCATATCTGGCAACTCTTGCAGCCAAGGGAATAAGCCACCCTCTCTACTGGTTCTAGTTAGAAATGAAACTTCCAAAAATGTAACAGTAACTGGAGCTCAAAAAACTTAGTAGAATATGCAATCACAGCTTGATGGACTCAGACAATTTATTCTGCACTTTTCTTGAATTGGCCAGAAAAGAGGGGGGCGGGGGGGTGGGTGGAGGTGGATTTCCATGAAGAAATGAGAAATTTTAACAACTTAAAAATGTTTGAAAACTTCCAGGGACTCAAATGGCTAGTATGGATCTTAAAGAGCCTATACAAGCTTTGAACTTGATGAGTTTCCATTCTGATCCATCACCGCAAATGCATGTGTCTAAGTGATTTTTCTGATGGACTGCTGCAGGTCAATTACTGAACCCAGCTTTTTAAAATCAGACAGAAAAACCACATTTTCCACATGAAACATAGGGATGATCAGGAACCAAAGATGTGTCCCAAAAGTAATCCAAATGCAGGATATATATTTAGAATAATCAGTCTGTTGATCATTATCTTAATCTTCTTTTGGCTCTGTGATTGAGACACACCAGAAACTAAATGCCTGCAAAAACTTCCAACTCACTTTAGTATGTTTTGATCTGATTTTTAAATATATATGGGCTTCCCAGGTAACTCAAACGGTAAACAACCTGCCTGCGATGTGAGACACCTGGGGTCGAGCCCTGGGTCAGGAAGATCCCCTTCAGAAGGGCATGGCAACCCACTCCAGTATTCCCATCTAGAGAATCTCAAGGACAGAGGAGTCTGGCAGGCTAGAGTCCATAGGGTCATAGAGTCAGACATGAACTGAGCAACTAACACTTTTAAGTATATATATATACATTCTCTGTAGTTGTGCTTCTTTAAAGTTGAGCTATTTGAACTAATGTACCACAGGGAACTATACTGTTAATACCAAACATTTATCTTCTGAAAGTTGTACATTCAGGCAAACGATATGTCATCCCCAGAAACTATGTTAGAATTGTTTTTAAAACATCATTTTAAATTAGCTAGATCTATAAGGAACAACGGAGAAG
Organism: Bison bison bison; assembly: GCF_000754665.1. Lineage (NCBI taxonomy): Eukaryota > Metazoa > Chordata > Mammalia > Artiodactyla > Bovidae > Bison > Bison bison. Next base: position 16,176,579 of record NW_011494607.1, read on the forward strand.
GCAATGGCACCCCACTCCAGTACTCTTGCCTAGAAAATCCCATGGATGGAGGAGCCTGGTAGGCTGCAATCCATGGGGTCGCTACGAGTTGGACACAACTGAGTGACTTCACTTTCACTTTTCACTTTCATGCATTGGAGAAGGAAATGGCAACCCACTCCAGTGTTCTTGCCTGGAGAATCCCAGGGACGGGGAGCCTGGTGGGCTGCCGTCTATGGGGTCGCACAGAGTCCAACACAACTGAAGTGACTTAGCAGCAGCATAAGGAACAAACTCAAGATGTAACTATAAGTTTTTTCTCCTCCTCTAAGATAGGATTTGCCTTTCTAAGGAGATAAATGAAGCCGCTTGACCTAGTGGGAAGAGCACTAATCTAGGGAGTAAAAGACCATGGCCTTGTCTCTGCCCCTTATTACTGTGTGACTATAGGTATGCAACTCACCTCCAAGGTCCTCATTTGTCTTCTTTGCAAAATGAGGAATTAAATAAGATCACATCTTTGCTGTTTTCTATTTCTGTTTATTTTCAGTAAAGTGAGTTTCAAACGTTGACTTCTTCAGACAGGAATGCTAATATTTCTGGTTATGTTCTTTAAGAAAGAAAATTCAGACTTAATTTGGTGAAGTTGGAAGCACAGACTCTGAAACAGATGGCCTAGGATTGAATTCCAGACCTGCCACTTAGCAGCCGGGTGATTTGGCCAAGAGGCTAACCTCTCTGTTTGACAATTACTATCTGCAAAGTTGGGTTGATGGTAATAACTACCCCATGGAGTGAGGTGTGAGCTGTATGAAGTAAAGGGCTTGGAATAGTGACTGGTTCATGTTTAAGAGCTCAACAAAGGCCAGCTTTTAGTTTACTGAATTTTAGGAATAAATGAAGCCAGATAAAACAGGTGTCAGAGTCCTGTTTCCTGGTTGACTTTCTTATTGAAAATGACCCTTATGATCTGAAGGAGTAAACACATCCAAAATCAAAACAGTTTATAACCATCTCACATGTTAAGTCAAGACTTTCTTATATCCCTGCTACCAGATGTTTCCTTTTTATTCTTCTTTGTAAAATTCTAGAAGAATTATTTTTACATTTGCCACCTGTACAAAGCTTAATAACAAAATCAAGAAAATTTCATATGCATCAAAATGCTAGATGTGTAATAATTAAATTCATGAACAGAAGTGGTTTATGTATATATGGAACATTATTCTTGCAATCAGCTTATTAATGTCTTGAATAACATTTAAGGGGATTAATTGGTACATTATTGATCTACTCTCATTAGAAGGTAGTGATGGCACCATAAATAAGCTATAAATTTAATCAAGAAAAGTACAAGAATTTGATGTAAATGTATCCCTGAACTAGTAAATTATATGTGAAGGCATCAAAAAACATTTCCAGGAAGGAAACAAAAGCTCATTATCATATCTAAGGAGAATTTACCTGAAATAAAATATTTATTCACCTTTTTTGATTTACCATCCCAAATGAAATATTTGGAAATTATATGTGCATCAGCACATGAACTATTTTAGCCTCACTAAAATAGTGTGATAAGCAAACCACAAGAATTTCATATCACTAAGATCACTTGGAGAAAAGCTGGCAAGTGAGGATTCAAGTCTAGGGCATCCCAACCCTTACCAGACCTTAGACTTTTCTCCTTTTTAACAACTCCTCAAAATCAGTTCCTTGAACTGTACCCTGGATTCATATTTGGAGTATAGAGACAGAGTCTCATCAAAGACTCAAATTCTCATACCTTTCTTATTAATAGAAACCCATGGCTCAAGTAAGGCCCAAGTTGAAATGGGGGAGCTGATTTCATTGGGTAACATGGCTTCAGTGGCCACAGGAATCAGATTCACACATCTTTGCTGCAAGCCTACATTGTAGTCAACTCTGGGCAAGGTAACAGGGTTATCATATGAGGCTAGCTAAGGACAGTTTGGATGGAATTCTCTATTGGAGCCTTTTGGAAATTGTGTCTCAAGCCACAGTATGACTGTGGGACTTTATCTTGAATAAAATTAAACATGGGAAAAGAGAGAAAAGAACTAAAAGTCATTAAAATATCAGATACCAGGCTGGGAAGTATTCATTTATTTTACCTTAACTTTGCTTCAAAGTAAACAGGGTCACGAGGAAGGAAAAAATATTCTTACTTAGATAAGCAAGTAACTAAGTAAGTAACTTACTTAGATAAGATGTGGAACTTTGAAGTTCTGACTTCAAAACTTATTCCTTCTTCTCATTGCACTACCCTGAATTTCCTTATGTCTTGTGAAAATTGCTCAGCCATGAACAACTTTGCGACCCCCTGGACTAATACAGTCAATGGAATTCTCCAGACCAGAATACTGGAGTGGGTAGCCTTTCCCTTCTCCAGGGGATCTTCCCAACCCAGGGATCGAACCCAGGCCTCCTGCATTACAGGCAGATTCTGATCCACAAGGGAAGCCTTATGTCTTAGGCAATTGGGAACTGTCTCCAAAAATATGTGCTTTGTATACCCAAGTTCAACATTCTTATGCAGATTATGGGACAAAATTGACTGGGTATCTGGCTGGATCTCAAAGGAAGAACCTGTGGGTGTCATTCCTGAATAGATACAGGCCATTGCAGGTGGCATCATTTCTTGGTTACTTTCTTGATGCAGTCTTACTCACTGTTTTATCTCCAGCTCCCAGAAGTGTACCTGATAGAATGCTCCATCTTTTTGTTGAAAGAATAGATTACTCTTTTTCTCCAATTGCTTTACAGGTCTCAGAGGTGCCAAGTTTATCTGCTTTCAAGACCGCCAGTGGCACAGTGAATGCTTTAACTGTGGGAAGTGCTCGGTCTCCTTGGTGGGGGAAGGCTTCCTGACTCACAACAAGGAAATCTTCTGCCGCAAATGTGGCTCTGGGGTGGACACAGACGTCTAGAAGGAGACAGTCCCTCCCCACCGGAAATCCACCTTGCTTTTGTTCTCACTAAATCCAAAACTCAACTGACATTGCACTTGACTTAATTTTTAGGAAAAATTCATGTAGAGTTTATAGCACAAGTGTTTTTGCACACCTTTTAATTGAACTATAAGGGCTCAGAAAAAGCACAGTCTAACAGAAATGAATACACTCTAAATCACAAAGACACCTTTTCTTGCAAAATACTGCACTCTGCTGTTAGAAAATATGGGAAAATATTTCTTTATTGTAATCTAATGTATAACCTATGCCTAGAAGTCATGGATTTTATTACTGAAAACTGATGTTTTTCAAAACTGCAAAGTAAGAAGGATACCAAGAGATCAAATTGAAAGACAAATATATGAGACTAATGTTTGCATTCCTCACTAGTTATACGTAACATGCTTGGCTGTTAATGGTAGAACAAAAATGGTCAGGGAAAACATCAGTAATCATCATATTTAGGTATTTTGTCATTTTATCATTCTTTTATTGTTCACAAGTACTAACTTTGGAGTTGAAAAACAAAGCTGCAATTTGCCCTCATCCTCCCCACGTCCACAAGTAGTTGGTTACCATATTTAATCAAAGGAATTTGAGAATTCTGGGCACCATGCCCCTCATTCTCTGCATAGATACAAAGGTGTCCTTTCCCCCCAGGGATAGCCGAAGCATAGGTTTCAACACATTTTGTGTTGAAAGCATTTCAAAGTCCACAATGAAATTTTTTTCCTAAATATTTACATATTCCCTGAAAGAAAATTCTATTCTTTCAAAAGAGCAAACCAGGATAATCACTGTCCCCAAAGGCAAACCTTTAAAGTAAATTGATCATTAAATCATCACTTGTGGAAATGAGTTTTAGGGAAGGGATTGTGTGTTGGAACATGACTTTCATCCAGATATCTAAAGGCATAATAGAATGCATAATTAGCTCTGAGCCTCGCGCATTTTGCCTTCCAACATTTCACAGATGATTAATGAGGAGACATAAAAGTGAGTTTTAAAGAAATCTAGTAATAATAAAAACCTAAAAAGAATAACTCACTGCTGGTAATTCAGGACCTGTGAAGAAGCACAACAGAGCACTAAGGTCTGTAAATGAGGCTTCCTCCACACCTGGGCTACGCACATCACCTGTGCCGCTTACGTCATCCGTGTTACCTCCATCACCGCGCCTACAACTTCAGTCTCTTACATCGACTCTGAGGGGCACTCTCGACCTTCAGGAGCCATTCGCCAAGTAAACCAGTGTGCTTACTGGTCACGGCCTCAATGAAAACCTATCACTATATGTTTATCTTTATACCACACATCTATTGATGATGGCCCTAACTAGCTGCCCCTGGACAAAAATTTCCACATTATGTAGGATAAGTGGAAATCAACCTCTGCTCTCATTCAACTATGACCCTTGGTTATAGCGTCACGGGTGCAGCAGAGAGAGGTCAGGAGGAGAAATCCAGACTGACATGACATTTTTATAAGTGTCTACTCTCATATTAGTGCACTAAAGGTTCTGACTGAAGTCTAATTATTGCTGTGGTTGATTACAATGATTAAAATAGCATCACAGAAGATTCAATTAAAATTGTTATGGAAACACAATTTTTGAAAAAGTTTAAAATGCAAGAACCTTTGGAGATGTCAGCAATTTAGAGATACAAATAAAAGGTCAGGCTTCATCAGCTATTTGAAAGACATAATTGTCCTTTTCTAGGTATTAACAATGCCACGATATTTTCTCATATTAACATTTAAATGTAGGCAAAAATACCGATATTCTTCCTGCACTGCTTGAAATTGCACATGTAGAACTGAATATGCCAATTGTTCAATGCTTTAGAATAAACAGTGAACCATATATTTAGAAAGCCAAGCCATTCTGAATCTATGTGGATGTACAAAATGTAATACTGTCTCAGTTAATCAATTAGAAGTAAACATACAAAATGGTTTTTCTTAAACAATTGGTATCGTTCAGGCATTTTGCTGTGTGAGACTGGGGGGATGTGAGTATTCACATGATGGGGCATTTTACTTAATTCACAGAACCATTTCCAAGACAGAGATTTTGTCATCCTTTGAGAAGTATAGCTAAGTATATCTTATCACTAAGCTACCTTCTAAATGTGGAATTATCTCTATTTTTAGAAGATATTTCTTCCATATTTAGTGGGTAGCTTAGTCATCAAACACATATTAAAGATGTCCAATGCACAGTTAGAGCTCAAGCTGCTATGATTCTGGGGTGGTGGGGAGGTAGATCAGGGTATGGAAGCATTGGAGTGCCAGATGCAGAGAGCTCATAAAAAGCACCACTATAGACATAACACAGAGCAACAACAACTGAGAAAAGACACAATTAGACTGACACATAAAGATAAAAGTAAAAATCATACATAATATGTGATAGGTGGTTTAGATCAATAAAAAGAAAACCCTCTAACTGACTTATCACATAGAATGGACTGTCTCAGAAAGCAGTGGGCTCCCAAGATTCAGGGCATGACATCTGCACAAATAAGGAAGCAGTTAGAAACCAATCTGTGTGCTGAGAACAACCCAATGGCTTGGAAATAGCAGAGTAACTGTGCCAAAGAGGAAGAAGAAATGGGATTGCTAAAGAAAAGGGTCAGATGAAGGGAGAGTATGAACTCTTAGGATAAATGGTTTATACTTAATAGAATAGGAAAGAGAAAGTTACTGTTCTTAAAAAGAAGAGAAAAACATGTAAAGAACATTGTGCTAAGCATTATGACAATGTGTAAAGAACCTTGTGCTAATGATCATATGTGGCCTAGAACAGAAGAGGGCAAGTTTCTGAAGGTGAAGATATACCTCCAGTAATACCTTTGATTAGTGGCTGCAGAAGTGAAGAAAGGGGCAGCAATAGGGAATGCAAACCAAGAGCTAGATTTAATGATATAGATGAGTGAACAAGTCAATCAAATATTTTATGCTGTCATGTTGCAGTTAGAGATGAAAAAGAAAAATGCAGAAAAGAATTTCTGCTTTCATCGTAAGAGGAAGGGTGCCCAAGTCTTCAGTTTTCACTCAGCAAAACCATAACACATCATATGGGCCTACTGGTTAAGTGAAGTGTAATGGTGCTACAGTCATGGGTTGAAAACTTACTTTTAAAAAAAGAAACATTAAATTGTACTTTGGAGGGAAAGATTGCTCAACCATGGTGAAAATGAATCACACTGTCAAAAAAGACCTTGGTTAAATATCACTGCAAAATTTAGTCCTACAAATGAAAAATTAACCTAAAAATGTATGTCTGTTGTTAGTAATAATAACATCATTTTTTAAGAAAAAATTATTTTTTAACCTACTTTTGGTATATTGATAGCAATTCATGTTTTAAATAGGAAAAGATGGTTATAATATGCTTGAGGTGTATTTCATTGAGCACAGAAATTATTCTCAAATACAATCATAGATGTTCATTATTACAATAATATCATTTTTGCTTGTTTTACAAATTCTGATCTTCAAATTTTTATTATGCTAAATAAGTTTTCATAGTATATAGTTCTCAAACTGTATTTAGAGATTTATTTTTTACATTAACTGTGCAGTAAGCAAGATAGATATGGAGTAACTTTATAGTGTTTATATATGTCTATTACATAGTTATGAATTTTATCTTCACTTTTACAACACCTAAATTAGCTATCTGTTCAAATATCATTTCAGGGTATTAAAACAGGAATAGCATAATTCCATTCTGTCTGACCCAAACAGTAATAACTCCATATCTATGTTCTGTCTTCTAATGATCACATTTTAAAATATTCTAAACTAAGAATTATTTTAATTACTATATCTGTGATTCTAAAAATATTCTGTCAGAGATATCTCACTTCAGTTGAATTTTCTTATTTCTTATTTTGAGGTAGTCTTCTGCTAATTTCATTTATGTACTGGAGGAATTTGTAAGACTCTTACTGCTTTTAATCTCTTCTTAATTTTGTCTAAAGCAAAATCTATATCTGTAATAGACTTCATGTAACTTCAGCTAATCCATACTACAAGCATCAGTTAAATTCTCTCTAGAGTTACATTAGACGACTCATTTAATGTCAGAATGTATTCCACAAAGAAACATTCAGAAAAATATCTCTCACCAAACATTTCCAGAGCATTTTTTTAAGTCATAGGGCTTTGAAATATATGATGAAATTCTTATGAATACTCAATAAACATTTACGTCTTGGAATGGTATTTCTTCAGTGAAATGGTCAGAATATTACTAGAAATTATACTTGCAGGGATAAACCTTTATCATGAAGCTCTTCCCCCAAAACTATCAGATCTTTAGATCTTCACTGTCTTACCAGAAACATTCCAAAAGTCAGCTGGAATAACTGTAAAGAAATGTTTGGGGAACTTTGTGGTACTCTTTCTAAGAAGAAGTTAAGGAAATTGATCGGGCTTCCCTGGTGACTCAGCAGTAAAGAATCTGCCTGCCAATGCAAGGGATGTGGGTTCGACCCCTGTATCCAGAAGATCCCTGGAGAAGGAAATGGCAACCCAGTTCAGTACTCTTGCCTGGAGAATCCCATGGACAGAGGAGCCTGGCAGGCTACAGTCCACGGGGTCTTAAAGAGTCACATATGACCGAGCACACCCATACATACCTGTTAAATGTGGGGTTGGAGGAGATATTTCTCAAACTGAGAATCAAAAAGGAGGGGAAAGGAATGGAAATGATTCATGCTCAAGTTTCAGTTTATACAGGAAGTAACAGAGTTTATGTTACTCTGAGTATTTAGAATGCCTGGATTGTATATCTCTGTGGTTGAGAAAGGAAACAGCTCACTGTGATAGAATTATGATCCATGTCACAGAGAAGCAAAGAGTATTTGGGTCAAGTATTTTCCCACGAATGGTAATAAACTTATGGAGTGGATGTCCATAAAGGGTTCTCTCAATGAGGAACATTAATGAGCTCAACAGACATCCATTTAATGACTCAAACAGTGACATTAAATGCTATTCCCATCACATCTAAAAACAAAAATTAGGTTTGACATTTATGGAAGTCCACACACGGAATCCCAAAGGTTTATTCTTTATTTATACAAGTTACAACCTACTCCTAATTTGCCTCTGTAGCATCATTTACGAAGCTATTTATCTGAGAACTCTAACCCAAGGAAATAAATGAGGGAATATGAATAAAGAAGAAGTGAAGGAAAAAAGAGTGGTAATAAAAAATTAACATTCCTGAAAAAAAAAATAGAAAATTTAATTGATTTTTAAAGACATTTTTCCCTATAGTATAATAAAACATTTTCAAAACCACAAGGCATTTGAAGAAAGCAAAATAAATGGACAATGGAAAATAAAATTTGATAAAATTTGACAAGAGAACTACAATTTGATATCTGTCACCCAGGTAGCTCTAGTAGTAAAGAGCCCACCTGCCAATGCAGGTGACGTAAGAGACACGGGTTCAATCCCTGGGTGGGGAAGATCCCCTGGAGGAGAGCATGGCAACCCACTCCAGTATTCTTGCCTGAAAAATCTTATGGACAGAGGAGCCTGGCGGGCTATAGTCCATAGAGTCGCAAAGAGTCAGACACGACTGAAGCGATTTAGCATGCATGCATAACCTCTCTCAAGGAAAAATTACTCTCAAATACTACCAACAGATACGTAGTCACCAAAGTCAATAATATTTACAGTTCCAATGCTGTCGTGAGGTATTTGCTATTGTTGGTCTTCCATTGCTCCTTCAAAATCTGACTATAGTAATATTTTCACTATATATATATATATATGTGTCTGTGCGTGTGTACTGATAGAGATGTTGATTTTTATATGTATCTATCCAATTACCATGTAGTACACCTTAAATAATTTTAAAAATTAAAAACAAAATTCTCCAGTTAGTGTCATCAATAGGGGCTCATGGCAATCTTGCAAACAGATCTCCTAAAAGAATAACAATGTTAAATATTTTCCTTATATTTATGAAATAACTCTTTTCATGTTTGATACATTTGGCTCATTATTTTCATACACTGCTAGAGAGAGAAAGGTACTTCTGGAAAGAACTTTGGCAATGTATATAAAGAGTCTTAATGTTTTTTATATCCTTTTAACAAGAAATTCCAATTTCTAAGAATTTATACTGGGAAAAATCATTGGATAACCACACAAATATTTTGCACTAAAAGGTTTACTTCAGTATTCTTTAATAAGGTCCAAAATAAGAGAATAAATTAATTACGGTATCTATTTATAATTACTTTAAATTAGCCATTAAAAAATAAGACTAGGGACATGAAAATGTTCATGACTCAAGGTTGAGTGGAAATAAAATATTATTAAATATGTATGATATGTCCATGTTACTAAGTTTATTAATTTATGTGTGAAGAAAAACACTGCAAGGAAGTACAATAAAATATGAACATTAGTAAAATTTAAAAATTGTCTTCCAGTGGCATCCATGGCACTTGTTTCTCTTATGTCTCCTAAAGTCATACCTCCCTTTATCCATTTCTTTAAAATAGATATTCCTACATTTTCTCTGTCAATTAACTCATCTAGTTTCTTGACTTCAATTGCCTTTTCTATGTAACTGAGCCCAAATATACATGTCTTGCCTTCAATTCTCTTCTGAGTTGCAGACCTGAGTTTTTCTCTGCCTTCTGAACATCTGCAATTCAGTATCATGTGAACAGCTCACAACTTTATTATTCTTCCTACAAATTCCACTTATTATGTTCTGCATCTTAGTTAAATGTATCATCCAGACAGGGTCTTTAGATTTTATATCCTGGGCATTAGTCATTAAGAAAATGCAAATTAAAACCACAAGGTACCATTTCACATGGACTAGAAAGACTGTGATCTGTAAGTCAGGCAATAACAAGTGCTATTAAGATGTAGAGAAATAGGAACACTCATACACTGCTGGCAGGAATGTAAAATGATGCAGCCGCTTTGGAAAACAGCTTGTCATTTTCTCAAAGGGTTAAATATAAAACTATCTAACAGCCCAGCAATTCTACTTCCACTTATCTACCTGAGAGCTATGAAAACATACATCCACATAAATGTTCATAATAGCATTATTCCTAATAGCCAAAGAAGTGGAACCACCCAAGCATTCAATTGATGAATGAGTAAACAAGCATAGCATAACCATTTAATGGAATGTTAGTCAAAAATAAAAATGAAGTGCTGACACTCGCCACAACATGTATTTTGAAAACGTTGTTCTAAGTGAAAGAAACCAGACAAAAAAGATAATATATCTATGATTCCATTTATACAAAATGTCAGAAAATGCAAATTTATAGACAGAAAGTAGAGCCATGGTTTCCTAAGGCAGGGAGAAGGAATGGGGATATACTATAAATGGGCATGAAGCATCTTTGTTGAGGGGAATGAAAATATTCTAAAACTGACATGATGATGGTGGCACCACACTTGGTAAAATTACTAAAAAAAAAAATTATTAAATTGTATCCCTGAAATCAGTGAATTATCTGATACCCAAAGTACACCTCATAAAGCTTTTTTTTTTTTTTAATCTGCCTTGGATCCCACCCCCTCCCCAATCCCTTATACCTAATTCTCATAAGAAAAGCCACAATTTAAACATTTTCTCTTGCAAGCTTTGTCATTCTCCACAGGCTTCATTCCTTTACACTTCCTACACCTAGGAGTCTCCTGCCTGTCAAAATGTTAATCAACCTCCAAAGCCCAAAGTTATCACCTATGTCAAATCTTTACTGATATCCCTTAGAAAAAAACTCACCATTTTCCTCAACTTCTTCTACAATTTTGTGAGCAGTTTAAATAACTTGATTTACATTACAGTCAGAAATGGGGGAAAATCTAACTAAAAGATGATGGTCTTTGGAGCCAGGCATACCAGGTACAGGGCTCAGCCTTACCACTTCCCTTGGTGTGTGACACGTGGTAGTTACTAAACTCTCTGAGTCTCGATTTTCCCATCTTGAATTGGGGATCTGTAATATAAGCTTCAAAATCCTGCTCTGAATATTAAATGAAATAGATGCAAGCTGCTTCACATCTACCTAAAACATTTCAGTTACTAAAAAACTAAATGTCAGTTATTATCACCTTCCTTTCTACCCTTTCCCTACCCCTAGATAATGCTTTTATTCATTATTGATAAACCCAGAGCTTAACAAAATGTCTGGCACTTGGTAGAAGAGCAATAAATACTCACTGAATTAAATTTTAGTTATGAAGAGTTATTACAATAATATTTTATGTTATCAGTAACCATGATAAATATGTAAATCCTTTTTGCTTCTCATCTTGATTGTGTGAAATGAAGTTGCCCATGTGAGAAGCAGCTAGACTGCAAATCAGCACCTGCAACTTCAAGCATCTGCTCTGAATTTTCTATTTTGATATCACTGCTTTCTTTGTCCAGAGACTACTGATCTGTAGGATACACTTGTTTCAACCAGAATTCAGGAGGGTGTCTTCAGACACTTAATCTTCAGGTGCCCTGGAGAATAACTCTTTACTTGAAGTTTCCTTTTGGTTCCTCAAAATAGATTTTGCAATGCAGAGTAGCTTTTATGTCAAGCCAGACCATCCCAAATACACCTGCCAAATATGGAGTCAAGCCAGCCAGCAAGTTTTGGATCATGTACTTACAGTTAGAAATGTAATTCTACTTACTTTGCTTAAACTCCAGAGTGCATTCTCTGTGTCTCACAAAAGGACAGAGGACTTTAACCTATTGCTGAGTACAGACAGCTCTAAGCATCCTAAATTCTCTTATCGTACCATAACAGCATGTGTGGGCTGCCCTGGTCCTCCAGAGGTCCCCGTTTCTCTATTTCAGCATTCTCTTTCTGTTGACGGGCATTACTTCTCTCTGGACATAGATTCAGACTATGCACTTAATTACTTTGGAAGGAATTCCAGAAAACAGACATCTAAGCACACTTTTTTGTATACAAATATTTATCAATAAAGATTATTAATTAACAGCAGCTTTATTATTATTTTAACAGGCTTCCCTAGTAGTTCAGGTGGTAAAGAACCCACCTGCAATGCAGGAGACGCAGGTGCAACAACTAAGTGTTTATCAATGGGTAACTGGATAAAAATCCAGGGTGTATCCATACAGTGAGATACTACCCAAGAATAAAGAGGGACTACTAATGCATGGAAAAACATGTATAAAAATGAAAAAAATCAGATAGCAATGACTGTAAACTGGATGATCCTGTTTAGTTGAATTTCTGAGGAAGTAAAAACTATAGAGACAGAAATCAGTGGTATTAGAGGCTGGGGGTGAGGGTATGAATTGAGAGGGTTACAAGGGAAATTTGAGGAGTGATGGTGGTGGTTTCATAACTATTACTTTTGTCAAAATGGTGTCTTTTTAAAAAAATCTGTGCTGTGCCAAGTTGCTTCAGTTCAGTTCAGTTGCTCAGTCATGTCCAACTCTTTGTGACCCCATGAATCGCAACAGGCCTGATGGACAGGCCTCCCTGTCCATCACCAACACCTGGAGTTCACTCAGACTCACGTCCATCGAGTCAGTGATGCCATCCAGCCATCTCATCCTCTGTCGTCCCCTTTTCCTCCTGCCCCCAATCCCTCCCAGCATCAGAGTCTTTTCCAATGAGTCAACTCTTCGCATGAGGTGGCCAAAGTACTGGACTTTCAGCTTTAGCATCATTCCTTCCAAAGAACAACCAGGGCTGATCTCCTTCAGAATGGACTGGTTGGATCTCCTTGCAGTCCAAGGGACTCTCAAGAGTCTTCTCCAACACCACAGTTCAAAAGCATCAATTCTTCGGCACTCAGCTTTCTTCCCAGTCCAACTCTCACATCCATACATGACCACAGGAAAAACCATAGCCTTGACTAGCCGGACCTTTGTTGGCAAAGTAATGTCACTGCTTTTCAATATGCTATCTAGGTTGGTCATAGCTTTCCTTCCAAGGAGTAAGCATCTTTTAATTTCATGGCTGCAGTCACCATCGGTAGTGATTTTGGAGCCCAGTAAAATAAACTCTGACACGGTTGCCACTGTTTCCCCATCTATTTGCCATGAAGTGATGGGACCAGATGCCATGATCTTCGTTTTGTAAATGTTGAGCTTTAAGCCAACTTTTCCACTCTCCTCTTTCACTTTCATCAAGAGGCTTTTGAGTTCCTC
>NW_011494607.1:16189812-16231002 GCF_000754665.1 Bison bison bison
GGTGGTGTCATCTGCATACCTGAGGTTATTAATATTTCTCCTGGGAATCTTGATTGCAGCTTGTGTTTCTTCCAGTCCAGCGTTTCTCATGATGTACTCTGCATATAAGTTAAATAAGCAGGGTGACAATACACAGCCTTGACGTACTCCTTTTCCTATTTGGAAACAGTCTGTTGTTCCATGTCCAGTTCTAACTGTTGCTTCCTGACTTGCATACAGATTTCTCAAGAGGCAGGTCAGGTAGTCTGGTATTCCCATCTCTTGAAGAATTGTCCAGTTTATTGTGATCCACACAGTCAAAGGCTTTGGCATAGTCAATAAAGCAGAAATAAATGTTTTTCTGGAACTCTCTTGCCTTTTCCATGATCCAGCAGATGTTGGCAATTTGATCTCTGGTTCCTATGCCTTTTCTAAAACCACCTAGAACATCAGGAAGTTCATGGTTCACATATTGCTGAAGCCTGGCTTGGAGAATTTTGAGCATTACTTTACTAGCATGTGAGATGAGTGCAACTGTGCGGTAGTTTGAGCATTCTTTGGCATTGCCTTTCTTTGGGATTGGAATGAAAACTGACCTTTTCCAGTCCTGTGGCCACTGCTGAGTTTTCCAAATTTGCTGGCATATTGAGTGCAGCACTTTCACAGCATCATCTTTCAGGATTTGAAAGAGCTCAACTGGAGTTCCATCACCTCCACTAGCTTTGTTCGTAGTGATGCTTTCTAAGGCCCACTTGACTTCACATTCCAGGATGTCTGGCTCTAGGTGAGTGATCGAACCATCGTGATTATCTGGGACGTGAAGATCTTTTTTGTACAGTTTTTCTGTATATTCTTGCCACCTCTTCTTGATATCTTCTGCTTCTGTTAGGTCCATACCATTTCTGTCCTTTATCGAGCCCATCTTTGCATGAAATGTTCCCCTAGTATCTCTAATTTTCTTGAAGAGATCTCTAGTCTTTCCCATTCTGTTGTTTTCCTCTATTTCTTTGCATTGATCACTGAGGAAGGCTTTCTTATCTCTTCTTGCTGTTCTTTGGAACTCTGCATTCAGATGCTTATATCTTTCCTTTTCTCCTTTGCTTTTCACTTCTCTTCTTTTCACAGCCATTTATAAGGCCTCCCCAGACAGCCATTTTGCTTTTTTGCATTTCTTTTCCATGGGGATGGTCTTGATCCCTGTCTCCTGTACAAAGTCACAAACCTCATTCCATAGTTCATCAGACACTCTATCAGATCTAGGCCCTTAAATCTATTTCTCACTTCCACTGTATAATCATAAGGGATTTGATTTAGGTCATACCTGAATGGTCTAGTGGTTTTCTCTACTTTCTTCAATTTAAGTCTGAATTTGGTAATAAGGAGTTCATGATCTGAGCCACAGTCAGCTCCTGGTCTTGTTTTTGTTGACTGTATAGAGCTTCTCCATCTTTGGCTGCAAAGAATATAATCAATCTGACTTCAGTGTTGACCGTCTGGTGATGTCCATGTGTAGAGTCTTCTCTTGTGTTGTTGGAAGAGGGTATTTGCTATGACCAGTGTATTCTCTTGGCAAAACTCTATTAGTCTTTGCCCTGCTTCATTCTTTACTGCTAGGCCAAATTTTCCTGTTACTCCAGGTGTTTCTTGACTTCCTACTTTTGCATTCCAGTCCCCTATAATGAAAAGGACATCTTTTTTGGGTGTTAGTTCTAAAAGGTCTTGTAGGTCTTCATAGAACCATTCAACTTCAGCTTCTTCAGCGTTACTGGTTGGGGCATAGACTTGGATTACTGTGATATTGAATGGTTTGCCTTGGAAACGAACAGAGATCATTCTGTCGTTTTTGAGATTGCATCCAAGTACTGCATTTCGGACTCTTTTGTTAACCATGATGGCTACTCCATTTCTTCTGAGGGATTCCTGCCTGCAGTAGTAGATATAATGTCATCTGAGTAAAATTCACTCATACCAGTCCATTTTAGTTTCCTGATTCCTAGAATGTGGGCATTCACTCTTGCCATCTCTTGTTTGACCACTTCCAATTTGCCTTGATTCATGGATCTGACATTCCAGGTTCCTATGCAATATTGCTCTTTATAGCATCGGACCTTGCTTCTATCACCAGTCACATCCACAGCTGGGTAATCTTTTTGCTTTGGATCCATCCTTTCATTCTTTCTGGAGTCATTTCTCCACTGATCTCCAGTAGCATATTGGGCACCTACTGACCTGGGGAGTTCCTCTTTCAGTATCCTATCATTTTGCCTTTTCCTACTGTTCATGGGGTTCTCAAGGCAAGAATACTGAAGTGGTTTGCCATTCCCTCCTCCAGTGGACCACATTCTGTCAGTTGTGTCCAACTCTGTGCAACCCTATGGACTATAGCCCACAAGACTTCTCTGTCCATGGGTTTCCTCAGGCAAGAATACTGGAGTGAGTTCCCATTCCCTTCTCCAGGGGATCTTCCAGACCCTGGGACTGAACCTGGGTCTCCTGCGTTGCAGGTGAATTCTTTACCACTGAGCCACCCGGGAATCCTAATTGTTCCTAATACCTAAAAATGCTATTGAATTTTATATATTTATCTTAGATCCAGGAAATTTGCTGAAATTTCCTACTAGTGTTAATGATTTTAACCTAGATTAGGCATACTTCTTGATCCATATTGTCTGGTCCTTAACAAATACCCACAACTCTGCTGCCTGCTATTATGCTCTATATGCAACTTCTAAAGATAGGGTAATACAAGTGTTCAGCTGGTAAATATTCAGAGATAGATCCTGAGACTGAAAACACTCTGGCTATTGAAATTTTTGTTCAGTTTCCATTCTTAGGTTTTTAATGAAATTTCTCTTCCTTAAATGAGGTATGTTTCTAGGTGCTGTAAATGAGGCCTATGCCAGTTTATGAGAGTTATCACCAAAACTCACAGCTGCTAGGATTCCCAAAAGCAAAATAAGGCCCTTTCATTTGTGGTTCATTCTCTAACATGGAATAACTGTTGAAAACTTCTTGGCTAATTACCTTTTTTGTGAACAACTTTCAGCTTTAAGGTGAGAGCAACCTCCCCTACAAGTCCAAGTGTGTGGCTAAGTCACTTCAGTTGTGCCTGACTCTTTGCAACCCTATGGACTGTAGCCTGCTAAACTCCCCTGTCCATGGGATACTCCAGGCAAGAATACTGGAGCGGATTATATTTCCTCCTCCAGGGGACCTTCCTGACCCATGGATCAAACCCATTATCTCTCATGTCTCCTGCATAGCAGGTGGGTTCTTTACCACTAGTGCCACCTGGGAAGCCCCCCTACAAGCACATCTGATGCTAAATACAGGCAAGTGTAGGTGACTCTGCTTAGCCTTCTTAACATTCCCCAAGAACAGCCTCCAGGGCCATGCCCTCACCATGTCTGCAGTGATGTGCGAAGTACCTGTGTTTATTTCCCACAACAATCTAATAAAGTGGTACTTTCAATTATTCCAATTGGGCTGATGAGACAAAGGTTTAAAGAGATCAAATAATTGGCCTGAGGCATAATGATACAGGCAGGTCTGACTCCAGAGTCTATGCTGCCAGTGAGGCTGACAATACAGTGTAATTCTGCCTCCTCTCTCTGCAGCAAGCCATCTTGCATTATTTTTCATATGCTTTCTTTGTGCTGGTCCAAGTCCTGCTCCACCTGTTGGATGTCTTCTAAGTCTGTTTTCTCCTTTTTGCTTCCACAGTTCAAGGCTTCATGACCTCTTGCCCAGACTTTTTAAATTGCATCCTACTGAAATATGTTTCTGTGCCCCTACGGCCTCTTCCCTACATCTATGCACACTTCCTTCACCAGATAACTATTTCTCAGGTAGCACCTGATTGTGGCTCCATCTTACTCAGCAGCCTTTGCTGGCTCTCCATTAGGTCTCCTCCCAAATCTAGTCCCACCCTCTCTTCCCAGACATCTCTCTCAGGATTCTTTCTGCAATGGAATATGCATTCTTAAGGACAGAGTCTTTGTCTACATCATACATATACCTAGAACAGAGCCTGGCACAGAGTAGATGCTCAAATTAGTGTTAGGTGGAAGAATGAAGAAATATCTTCTGCTTTAACTGAATCTTATTACTCGTTGAATTCAAAATAAATGTCTTATATTTTTCCCAACTTGATTCCATTGCTTAAAATATGTATCTGTGTTTTAAATAAGTTCATACCCACTGCAAGTTCATACACACTGCTATATTTAAAATAAAATGCCTTTCCATTTCCATTAAAAGAAAATATTAAAAAAAGATATAAAAAAATATAAAAAAAAATTAAAAAAAAAGAAAATTAAAAGAAAAAAGGAAATTTTTAAAGATTAAAAAAATGGAGTCCTCTCTACCATCTATACTTATGCAATTTAATTTCCATTAAAATGTATCCATTATTTAAGCTACAGCTCATAAGTCAACTTCTCCAGCTGGAAACACCCTCTCTCACCTCTGTTCTTTATGACAACTCTAGTCTCACACTCAATATATTTGCTCTGAATTATAGTTAATTCTCCCTCATTAATTATGAGAACATTGACTCAAAAACAGGGAAATGTCTGATTCAGCTTTGTATTCCCTGTAATGTTGAGTATAAAATAAGCCTAAACAAATGCTTGTTAATTTTTTAAAGTGAATTTGGTCTCAGAACAAACCACTTCTGAACTTCTTCCCCATAAATACTGATACACACATAAACAACATTTTTAAACAGTTAAATGTTTTAACATTGTTTTTAACAATGTTAAATAGTTAAAGTAACAACAATGTTAAATTAGTAAAATTACTAATGCCATTGAGACTAAGGACTTTGACTGAATTTCATCTTCTCAGCCACCCTCTGAGGTATGATCCTTATCACATGGGAAAGCCCAGGCACAAAGAGGTAAGTTCTCCAAGTTACCACAGCTAGTACTAGGGAGAGCCTGAATTTTCAATCAAGAGGTTTGGCTTTCAAGTTCATGCTCTTAAGCTTGTACACTACCACCCCCAATAATGAAAAGTTCAATTTTTTTGAAGTAAAGCAATGTTATTTATTATTTTGAACATTACTTTGTAACTGAACTTTCATTAAGCCTTATTTATACTTTGACTGGTAGCTAATTGCCCGGGTTGCAGAATAGTTATTTGTCTGGCAATGGGTATTTTGATGGTTGTTTTAAGCATACAGATCCTATTTAGGTTTTGTTAGGTTTATACCTAAATATTTCAGTTATTTTGGAGCTTGTGTATAGGTTTTATTTTTTAAAACTTGGATTCACCATCGTTCATTATTTTTTTGCAGAAATACAGTTGATTTTTATGAAGACCTTGTATCTGCAACTTTGCTAAACACACTTATTGGTCCTAAGAATGTTTTTGTAGATAGCTTCTGTGTAGACAATATTTTAATTTCTTCTAGTACAGAAAAAATTTTATAAGAGCCAAATATAAATACATGCATCTATACCACAGACCTGTAAGTATGTAAACTTTTGGAATTGAACATTTAGTTCAGTTCAGTCCCTCAGCCGTGTCCGACTCTTTGCGACCCCGTGGACTGCGGCATGCCTCCCTGTCCATCACCAACTCCCAGAGTTTACTCAAACTCATGTCCATCGAGTCGGTGATGCCATCCAACCATTTCATCCTCTGTTGTCCCCTTCTCCTCCTGCCTTCAATCTTTCCCAACAACAGGGTCTTTTCCAGTGAGTCAGTTCTTCCCATCAGGTGGCCAAAGTATTAGAATTTCAGCTTCAGCATCAGTCCTTCCAATGAATACTCAGGACTTATTTCCTTTAGGATGGACTGGTTGAATCTCCTTGTAGTCCAAGGGACTCTCAAAAGTCTTCTCCAACACCACAGTTCAAAAGCATCAATTCTTTGGTGCTCAGCTTTCTTTATAGTCCAACTCTCACATCCATGAGCTTCCCTCGTGGCTCAGCTGGTAAAGAATCCACTTGCAATGCGGAAGACCTGGGTTCAGTCCCTGGGTTGGGAAGATCCTCTGGAGAAGGGAAAGGCTACCCACTCCAGTATTCTGGCCTAGAGAATTCCATGGAGTGTATAGTCCAAGGGCTTGCAAAGAGACAGACATGACTGAGCAACTTTCACTTCACTTCACTCACATCCACACATGACTACTGGAAAAACCATAGCTTTGACTAAACGGGCCTTTGTTAGCAAAGTAATGTCTCTGTTTTTTAATATGCTGTCTAGGTTGGTCATAGCTTTTCTTCCAAAGACAAAGCGTCTTTTAATTTCATGGCTGCCGTCACCATTTGCAGTGATTTTGGAGCCCCCCAAAATAAAGTCTCTCACTGTTTCTGTTGTTTCCTCATCTATTTGTCATGACGTGATGCGACCCGATGCCATGATCTTAGTTTTCTAAATGTTGAGTTTTAAGCCAACTTTTTCACTCTCCTCTTTCACTTTCATCAACAGGCTCTTTAGTTCTTCACTTTCTGCCATAAGGATGGTGAGCATAAAGGAACTGGGCATATTTGGTTTTTTATTTTGTGTACCCACAATTTTTTTTTTTAGCAATATTAAGAGAATTTTCTTTACAATGAAAAAATGTTAATAAATCAATAAAAATGGAAGACTACCTTTGAGACAATTTGTGGAAAACTATTTGTCCAACTAACACTAAACCTTTCCTTCCCATAGCAGGGCATTCAGAAGCCATAGCTTGGTGACAATATTGATTTTTTAAAAATAAAGACCAGTTTATTATTTGAATTATCCACTAGGTGGCAGAAAACTGTTACCATCTAAAGCGACATTTCTAGATTAGTCCAGGCTCTTTGCTAAACTTCAGATTTAGGCAAATTGCTTTCACCTCTATGCTTCGCAATGCTGGCCTTTTCGCACATGGCATTTCAAAGCAAACAACTATTTTTAAGCTGGGAAAGAAAAATCAGAGGTTTTCACAGTAATAAATAGTAGGTATGAGCATGCTAATTATATGTTTGTGTTGCTTTGCTTTAACATAGTGGAAACAGATGCACAGACATTGGGTGAAGGGCTGAAAGCCACCACAGAATGTTCCATCCAGATGTGAGAGAGTATAGTTAAGCAGAAAGACCTGCAATAGGACAGTTTTCTGTAACTTTCAAGTCAACTTTCTCACCTCTGGTTGCACACTAGACACTCAAGGGCTCTACCCCAGCACTCCGAGGGTGGAACCTGGACACTGGTATTCGCTCAAGCCTCCTCAGCTATAAGAGGATTAGACTAGACATTTTAGTCTTTCAGGTTCCAATATTCTAGGACTGATGTCTAACGTGCTCCTGCTCAGTCGTGTCTGACTCTGCGACCCTACAGATGTAGCTCTCCAGGTTCCTCTGTCCATGGGATTCTCCAGGCAAGAGTACTGGTATGGGTTGTCATTTCCTCCTCATCTAATAGCATATCTATCATTATAAGCTCTGTGACTGCAGGAGCTAATTCTGTTCTGGAGCCTTTATGAATATTAACTTAGTTAATCCCCTGCACTATGAAAGAGTTAGGGGAAAATGAGACATGAAAAGGTTTCAGAACTTGCCCAAGGCCATACAGAAAGAGAATGTTGAGATTCTTCCTGGCAGTCTGGCTTCAGAGCCTGAGCTTATACCATTATAGCATAATTCCCTCATAAATGGTTGATTAATCCATCTCTCTTTCTGCCTATATGTAAAAATGCACCTGTACCAACAATAGTTTCAAACATTGTTTTTTAAGCTATAGCTGCTGATCTCGTTGGAAAATTGGCACACTCTGTCTGGGAACTGTGCTTTGGCAGTGACTAACTAAAAAAAATAGTACATTGGGAGCGCTGTTATTTTTCTGGAGGAAATTATAATTGAATTCAGTAATCCCTGGTATTTTTCAAAAGAAGAGAATTTTAAATGCACTTATTAGAATTTTCAAGAGAATCCTAATTTAATAAATTCTATAAACATCCATGACATGAATTTGTTGCCAAGCCTAGAAGAGACTAATAAAAACTACATTCTATTCACACTGTCCTCTCTTTTTAGAACTTCACTTTTTCCTGGCATCTGAACGCATGGCTCTCTTGACCCGTGAGAATGCTTCCATAGAAATGCAGGTGGATGTGCTACAGATTCTTCCACATGTGGCTTAATCAGGCTGAATTCTTTGCAGCGTTCTTCTGAAGAATATATCAATACTTTTTGCCAACATTTCTTGCTAAATAAATATCCGGGGGCAGTGTTCAGTAGTAAGTATGCTGTATGGTTGCTATGAAGTTTTGGATCATCTGTCTTTGAGGAAGACAGTCATATTCACAAGAATTAAATGCCTCTAGGAGTGACCATTATGTGCTATTATTTTTTAGCTTTTCATGCTGGAAAACATATGTAAAAGTACAGTGAGAAGTACAATAAACACATGTACTCATCACCTAAATTCAATTAACTTGTAACTCTGGGCCAGTCTCTTTCCCTATATCTCTACTTATTCCCTTCCCCTCAAACACGGGTTATTTTAAGCAAATCCCAGACGTCATACTACCTCAACTGCAAATATTTTAGTATGACACTCTAAAGATGCTCTTTTTAAGAAAACATAACATTTATCTGATAAAGTAAAAATTATACTTTTAGAACCTATTTTATCTAGGTCCCATTCATTATTGAATGCCCTGGTCTTAAGAAGCATAGGTTATTGTTGAGGAATTACAGTTTATTTCCAGAAAGTAATTTATCAGGCAAATTTTAATCAGGAGGAATACAAAGGGCCTCAGCAGTATACCACAATTCATATTGTTTTTTCCCCTGGCACTTTCTCCAAACCTTAGACTATGTTTGGTTCTTGTCAAATAGTTGTAATCTCCTTAGTAATCATTTACTTTTAGAAAAAAGTTTCTTCTGGGCCAAATGTCAGTAGCACATGTTGTGTGAAATAGCAGACTACAGAGATTTAGCAAAACACAGAAGTTTACAGTACACCCCCCAGACTGTGGATTGGGTAATAATTTTTAAACTTCACAGAAACTCCCATTGCAGCTGGACAATGCAATGGAAGGAAGCTGCTTTAAAGGCAGGACTCTCAACAAGGAGTAATCTTGAGAGCATCTCTATGGGCTCAGACTTTCCCTCTTGAAGATCCCTGGGTTAACATGGAGGCTCTCTCCCCAGGTAGAGCTTCCTTATACATAGTCACTTGGACTATGAAATCCTGGAGGGGTGGGTTACAGCAAGGCAAAATCCCCTGAAAACTCCCATGCTATGTGCAAAATCCCTGAAATCAGTGAGAGAGGCTTTTTCTAAACCATTGTCCCATGAGGACTGGCAAGCCACTCAACAATCATCTAAGAGAGTCAGGCGTATATTCTGGCCTCACCAAGTGAAGAGTTGCAGGAGGGAAAGGAGCCAATTTAAAACCATAGTCTTTCTATCCTTGAGGTTTCCAAAGGGCCAGTGTGATAAATTTTAGAGTTGGAATGGGACTTGGCACTTGATTATGGCACTGGTCCCTGGGTTGCACTTTGAAGAAAAGAAATTCAAACACGAGGAGAAGGGAGATACAGTAGGCTTCACAAAAATGATATTTCTACCAGCCTAAAATAAACTTAAAATTATACCCTGATATTGTTCAGCACAGTGAAACATTCTACCTTCAACAGTTATATAAAAGATATCTGATTCTTTTCTTTCAAAAATTTATTTCAGATCTATAAGTCTGTCATTGAAATGATTCATGGTCTCTCTCTTTCCGCCCCTTTTTCTCTAATGTAAGAGTTTCATTTTCTTCATCTTTGTTCTGGCCCTATTCTTTTCTTTCCAAGTATATATGAGTGCTTCCCTGGTGGTTCAGGTGGTAAAGAATCTGCCTGCAATGCAGAAGACCCAGGTTGGATCCCTGGGTTGGAAAGATCCCCTGGAGAAAGAAATGGCAACCCGCTCCAGTATTCTTGCCTGGGAAATCCCAAGAACACAGGAGCCTGGCGGTCTACAGTCCACGGGTCATGAAGAGTCAAACATGACTAAAACTTTCACTTTTTTCTCTCCCCCTTGCCTCTTTATATGCCATCATACAAGCTTACCCAGCCTAACTGCCTTGAGTCACGGCCTCCTCATACCCTTTACATCACCAGTCCCTGCCCTTGTGTCCAAGAACCAAACCTCTCCCTCATCCCTTGACTATTAATAACATTCTATACATATAGCAGAACTGGGCAATAGAAGCATTTTCTTCTCTTATTTAATTAAACAACTCTACTACCAATTTTCACTCGTAAAAGGCACCATCATGTTCTTTTCCCCAATACAGAATATCAAATGTCTTGTTCTTTTCTCCCATGTTCAATTTTTTGACAAAATGTTTCATTCTCTCTATAAAATATACATTTCCTTCAGGATGACCCAAGCAGACATGATATTCTCAGGCATTTTATTATGCAGAATACTATAACCTGGTCAAGGAGTTACCCAGTTCTCACCTCTGTCCCCACCAACTCTGCTGGAGCTGTGCTGCATCTGCTCACACGATAGCTCCTCAGTCAGATAAGCAGAGCAGCAAGGACCAAACACTCGTGTCAGAGCTGGACTTCAGTCTTGGCTCCATTCCTTACTAGCTATGTAAGATTGGGGAAGTTGTGCACCTCACTCATTTTGAAGATGAGAAGAATAAAGCTGAGTATGATAATAATACAACTTTCATCACAGCATTGCTACAAGGATTACATTAACAAACGTATATAGTACTTACTTGGTGCCAGGCATCTAATTGTTTAAAATGTGTGACCTCTTTGGGATAGAAAGTGAAGTGAACTGAGAAATGACTAGAAACCCAAAGACAAAACTGTAAGATACGCAATTTCTCCTTCTTTCTTATTATTTCTCCCTCTCTGTGTCTCTCTTGCACTCTCTCTCCTCTCGCTCGCTCACTCACTCTCTCTCTCTCTCTCTCTCACACACACACACACTCTCTCAAGCAGTAACAAGATAAGAGTTGAGTCAATGAATCAAATAGACTAAATGAACACTGATTCAAGAATTAGGAAGTTCAGTTAACCAACAGCCAGAGCTGACAGCTTCATAATGATGAATTTATAACAAAGAAAATGATGATGGAAAAAATTACATTTTGTAAGTGTTCACAAGTATGTCTATTTCTCATATTTCTTACTATCTCCTATTTTATCACTCAACTTGCAGCTTTATTTAACCCATTATCCACGTTCTATATTTTTATTCAACTAGATTTGTCCTCTTGGCAAATCTTCTAACTACATTTATAAACCAGTTACCAAACATTAAACAAATTACTAAATAACTAATATCAAGGAGAAGTGTGCAGGTCTGTGTCAAGAAAACACATATACGTGAACTTTGGGAGTTTAAAATCTAAAACAGAAGCATACAGAAATTGGAAGTTGAAAAGAATATATAGTGTGAGAGCAACCTAAATGCCCATTAACAAATGAATGGCTAAAGATGCGGTGGTACACATTAAGATAATACAATGGAATACTGCTGCTGCTGCTGCTAAGTCGCTTCAGTCGTGTCCGACTCTGTGCCACCCCACAGACGGCAGCCCACCAGGCTCCTCTGTCCCTGGGATTACTCAGCCATAAAATGAGCCATAAAAGGAATTTTCATAAAAGAAAATTCTTTTCTGTAATTTTTTCTATCATCGTTTTCTAGGGCTTCCCTGATAGCTCAGTTGGTAAAGAATCTGCCTGCAATGCGGGAGACACTAGTTTGATTCCTGGGTCAGGAAGATCCTCTGGAGAAGGGACAGGCTACCCACTCCAAGTATTCTTGGGCTTCCCTTGTGGCTCAGCTGGTAAAGAATCCACCTGCAGTGCGGGAGACCTGGGTTCAATTCCTGGGTTGTGAAGATCCCATGGAGAAGGGAAAGGCTACCCACTCCAGTATTCTGGCCTGGAGAATTCCATCTGTATAGTCCATGGGGTTGCAAAGAGTTGGACATGACTGAGTGACTTTCACTAATAAAAGGAATACATTTGAGTCAGTTCTAATGAGGTAGATGAACTTAGAGCCTATTATACAGAGTAAAGTAAGTCAGAAAGATAAAAACAAATAACAAGTATTAATGCATATATATGGAATCTATGTGAAAAATCTAGTGAAAAAGCTGGCTTAAAACAGCATTCAAAAAACTAAGATCATGGCATCTGGTCCCATAACTTCATGGCAAATAGATGGGGAAAAAAAATGGAAACAGTGACAGATTTTATTTTCTTGGGCTCCAAAATCACTGTGGACAGTGACTGCAGCCATAAAATTAAAAGATGCTTACTCCTTGGAAGAAAAGCTATGACAAACCTAGACAGTGTATTAAAGAAGCAGAGACATCACTTTGCCGACAAAGGTCCATACAATCAAAGCTATGGTTTTTCCAGTAGTCATGTACAGATTGTGAGAATTGCAGCATAAAGAAGGCTGAGCACTGAAGAATTGATACTTTCGAAATGTAGTGCTGGAAAAGAGTCTTGAGAGTCCCTTGGACTGCAAGGAGATCAAATCAGTCAATCCTAAAGGAAACCAACCCTGAGTACTCATTGGAAGGACTCCTGATGAAGCTGAAGCTCCAATACTTTGGCCACCTGATGTGAAGAGCGGACTCATTGGAAAAGACCCTGATGCTAGGAAAGATGAGGGGTGACAGGGGATGAGATGGTTGGATGGTATCATCAACGCAATGGACATGAGTTTGAGCAAATACCAGGAGAGAGTAAAGGACAGGGAAGCCTGGCATGCTACAGTTCATGGGGTCACAAAGAGTCAGACATGACTGAGCAACTGAACAACAATGGAATCTATAAAGATCCTACTGATGAACCTATTTGCAGGGCAGCAATGGAGACGCAGACATGGAGAGAAGACTTGTGGACACAGTGGGGGAAGGGAAGGGTGGGACAAATTGAGAGAGTAATATGGAAATATATGCATTACCATGTGTAAAACAGAAAGCCAGTGGGAATTTGCTGTATGACTCAGGGTGCTCAAACAGGTGCTCTGTGACAACCTAGAGGGGTGGGATAGGGTGAGAGACAGGAGGGAGGGAACTTATCTATACCTACGGCTGATTCATGCTGGTATATGGCAATAACCAATACAATACTATAAAGCAATTATCCTCCAATTACAAATAAATAAAATTTTAAAAAGGAATATATAATGAAAGTTATCCTTTCTATTTGTATACCTCATCTTCCCTCCATTCCTCCATCCTACATTTAAGTTTCTTAATCATTCTAAAGTGAAGTCGCTCAGTCGTGTCCGACTCTTTGTGATCCCATGGACTGTAGCCCACCAGGCTCCTCCATCCATGGAATTGTCCAGGCAAGAGTACTGGAGTGGGTTGTCATTTCCTTCTCCATCTTTCTAGCATTGTATTATAGATTGTTTCTCACACCTTTTATATATAAAGGAGCCAATTTCACATGCTAATCTGTACATGGACTGTTTTTAAACATTTTATTTTGAGGCACTTGCAGAGCCACACGCAGTTGTAAGCAATAACTTCAGAGCGATCCTGTGTCCTTTAGCCAGTTTCCCCTGATGGTAAAATCCTGAAAACCCACAGCACGATACAACAGCCAGATGTTGACAGTGATCCAGTCTGGACACAAAACACTTCCATCATCACAAGGATTCTTCATGCTGTCCTCTTGACAGCACCTATTTTTCTATACAATACATTTGTTATCAATAATTTTCCTCAAACTTAATTTAAAAAACAACTAGCCTCGTCATTTTAAATTGCCTTTCCTTATTTTGAGAGGAGTATAACATCTGTATATTTTCTTCATAGTCATTTGTATTTCCTTTTCTGTCAACTGATTTTTCATATCCTTTGAAGAACATTCTATCAGTTAGTTTGGGCTTTATATTAATTTCCAGGACTGCTTTATAAATTAGAAGTCAGGTATGATGTAAATATATTAAAATTCATCCATTTTGAATATACAGGCTGCTGTGTTTTGAAAAATGTATTCACTTGTATAACTACCAGCAGAATAAAATATTAATATAAGACATTTCTATGACCCAAAAAGTTCTGTTGGGCCCACTTGTAATCAACTGCCCTTCTCAGAAGCATTCTCAAATAGCATCTACTTAATAAAAAGCTGAATTAAGAATAACTGGGGAAGATATTTTTTCACTACAGTCTTATTGTCACTCTCCTTTGGATCCAGTGGGTAAGTAAGGAAGAGGCTGAACTTCTATCTTTTTTCTGAGATTATCAGCTGCGAGATGACAGTAAATACAATGTTTTTAGGTTTTTATACTGCATTTACCATTTGCATGTGCTTAATAGATATTATCAGTCAACATTTGCTTCTAACTTGAAACTTGTCATCAATTCAGTCATAAAAATGAGGATATAATTGAGTCACAGTCTATGATATAAAAACACTTCCCCTGCAGATGTAGAGAGCAGACTTGTGGACGCAGTGTGGGAAGGAGAGGGTGGGATGAATTGGGAGTAGCTTTGACATACATACACTGCCATGTGTAAAACAGATAGCTGGTGGGAAGCAGATACAAGCACAAGGAACTCAGCTCGGTGCACTGTGATGACCTAGAGTGTTGGGATGGGGGGCGGGGTTGGAGGGAGGCTTATGAGGGAGGGGATATATGTATACTTACAGCTGATTCACATTGCTGTACAGCAAAAACTAATGCAACATTGTAAAGCAATTATCCTCCAATTAAAAAAATTTTAAAAGACTTGCCTACTCACTAGAAGGTATAATTGCTTATACAACTGTCAGCAGAACTTTTAAAAAACAATAAAATCACTTTTAGAAACAAATACAGTCCCCTACTTACCTGATGCTTAGTTCCTGACTAACCAATTGTAAGTAAATGCTTATATTCTTGTGAAGAAAAATGGTAGACAGCAATAGTATACAGGCAATGACTAAAATGAGCGTGAGCCACGTGCCACTGAATTTGGCTAGATCCATCACCCTCATACTGAAGCTCTCTGCCTCAGAGCTGATGCATAATCACTGAACTGCAGCCAGCTTTGTAGGGTTGAATGGGAAAGCTATTATGCACCCACAGACCAGAGTGGCAGCTTTCAATGACTATAGTTTGACTTATTTTTTAGGTTGTTTGTATCTGTGTGGGAAGAATGGAAGCAGAGCATCTGGAGATAGAAGACGGCCATCTGAGCTCATTTTCTGTATACTGCTGTAGGAAGCACAGAGGTATTTAAGCTTCTGCATCAGTCATTCTGGAAAATAAATGTGAACTTGCTAGAGAGCACTGTGTTTCCAACACCAATACCATTTCAGATAAGCCACTGCCAAATAAATACCATTCCTTTAAAATTAAAAGAAAACAAAAACTGTTTCTCCATTAGAAGTATCTAAATATGATTAAGTACTACTTAAAACCATATTTATGGAGATGTACAACTGTGTGGCTTTCATCATCTAAAATAACAACTTGCAAACTCGAGTAAACCTCCCTTTAACTAAGAGTCAAGGCTATTTTCTAAAATTATCGCAGAATAAAATAAGGAGTTAGAACATCTACAGTAAACACTTCCTCAAGCGAAAGAATGCCTTATTTGGGCTAAGCCCAAAACTAATACAAATCCTAAATAACCTGTTAAATGAAAAACTTAGTCCTATTTCAACTCCTCTCAGCCAGAAAACTGCCTTTTTCACTCTTAATTACCCTATCTGTTACCTAAACTCATGAAGTGTGTGCTCAGTTGAGTCCGACTCTTTGTGGGCCCATGGACTATTGTAGCCCACCAGGCTCCTCTGTCCATGGAATTTTCCAGGCAAGAATAGTGAAATGGGTTGTCATTTCCTTCTCCAGGGGATCTTCCTGGCCCAGGGATCAAAACTGTGTCTCTTGCATCTCTTGCGTTGGCAGGCAGATTCTTTACCACCATGCCACCTGGGAAGCTGAAGGAGAGGCCCTGATCATAAAGGCACTACATGTTTTCCATACTTGTGATCTAAATTTGAAACCCTTCCAAGCTCTAATTTTCTTCCAGGTAATTTTTATCCAGGAAGCTTCAGAATTAGATTTTTTAAAATAAACATGAGATTTATTTATTTTACATAAATATAATTGATTTGGGCTTCCCAGGTGGCACGGAGATAAAGAATCTGCCTGCCAATACAGGAGACATGTGTTCAATCCCTGGGTCAGGAAGACTCCCTAGAGAAGGAAATGGTTATCCACTCCAGTATTCTCTCCTGGGAAATTCATGGACAGAGAAACCTGGTGGGTTACAGTTCATGGGGTCACAAAGGGTCAGACATGACTGAGCAACTAAACAACAAAGTTGATTTATAATGTTGTATGAATTTCTGCTCTACAGCAAAGTGACTCAGTTATACAAATATATTCATTTTCTCTCTCTATATATATATATTTCCATTATGGTTTACCATAGGATACTGAATATAGTTCTCTGTGCTATACAATAGGACTTTGTTGTTTTTCCATTTTATATGTAATAGCCTACATCTGCTAATCCCAAACTCCCACTCCATCCCTTGCTTAACCGTCTCCCCCTTGGCAACAACAGTTTGTTCTCTATGTCTATAAACATGAGCTTTAGATACATGGTTTCTTATTGTGTAGCCTCTGAACAATGGTACAGTTTCCTTTGTGCAATTTCAATTAAACCATATCATACCACATGGAGGGACACTCCATGTCATTCCAATGACAAAATGAGAAACAATGGTAATCACATCTAAGTTTATGCCACTTCACTTTTGTTCATAAATCTTTAGATTTCTACACATGCAAATAAGATCCAACTTTCAAAATTCTACATTTAGGATTTTCAAAGAGAGATTGACCTAAAGACATCCCAAAAAAAACATACTGTTAGAGCCCAAATGGATAATACTTATTGGACTAAACTACACAGATAAATGATCACTAAATAATCAGAAGTAACTATTATCAGCATATATTTTAACCAATTTCTGACCTCTCAAGTTGTTCTTTGAGGTTAAGAGGGTGGCTAAGCAAAAAAAAAAAAGAAAGAAAGAAAATAAAAAATCTTATGAAAGGCATGATTCCCTGGTGGCTCAGCAGTAAATCCATCTGCAATGCAGAAGATCCATGCAGGAGATATGGGTACAATTTCTGGGTCAGGAAAATCCCCTAAAGAAGAAAATGGCAACCCACTCCAATATTCTTGCAGAGAATCCTATGGACAGAGGAGCCTGGCAGGCTACAGTCCATGGGTCATAAAAAAGTCAGATACAACTAAGTGACTAATCAACAATGTGAATTTACCAGAACCTAAAATCTAAAAGAGAGAATCATCCTACTGATAGTGGTGAAATTTATACTATACTAGTTTAAAAAAAAAGAAATATTAGTAGATTGTTCAAGAAGTTGTAAACTACAACAACGATATGGCTTCAAAATATTGACTATTCATAATTGATTTTGGACGTATTAGAGTCAAATTCCATGCTATGAGAACTTATTTTTTCAGCTTTATTAAAATATCATCATTAAGAAAAATTGTAAAATATTTAAAATATATGCAGTGATGATCTGATATACATTGTGAAAGGGTTCTCCCATCAAGTGTATTAATATATGTATCACCTCATATAATGATAATGAAATACTGCATCCTATTGAATAAAATAAAATCCATGAGTCCAAACTGATATAAATGAGTATATATATAAAAGGAAAGAAAAATGTCTTTGCTACAGAAAAAAGAGTTAGAAAAATTACCACTTTGATATATTACAAAGCTACAGTAATTGAGATAGTATGATACTGACATAAAAAAAAAAATAGATAAATGGGATAAGACAGAAAACCCAGAGACAAATCCACACACCTATGATCACACCGTCTATGATAAAGGAAGCAAGAATATATAACGGAGAAAAGACAGTCTCTTCTTATAGTGGTGCTGGGAAAACTGGACAGCTACATGTAAGAGAATGAAATTAAAACACTGCCTAATACTATACACAAAAATAAACTCAAAATGGATTAAAGACCTAAATGTAAGGCCAGGCCCTATAAAACTCTTAAAGGAAGATGTAGGCAGAACACTCTGACAAAAATCACAGCAAGATCTTTTTCGACCCACCTCCTAGAGTAATGAAAATAAAAACAAAAATAAACAAATGGAACCTAATTAAACTTAAAAGCTTTTAAATAGCAAAGGAAACCATAAACAAGACAAAAAGAAAAGTCTCTGAATGAGAGAAAGTATTTGCAAACAAAGCAACAGGTAAGGGATTAATCTCTAAAATACACAACAGCTCATGAAGCTCAATATCAAAAAACCAAATAACACAATCAAAAAATGGGCAGAAAACCTAGACATGTCTCCAAAGAAGACATACAGATGGCCAACACACACATGAAAAGATGCTCAACTTCACTAATTATCAGAGACGTGAAAAATCAAAACTACAATGAGGTAGTACCTCACATGGGTCAGAATGGCCAACATAAAAAAATCTACAAATAATAAATGTTGGCAAGGGTGTAGAGAAAAGGGAACTCTCATACACTCTTGATGGGAATGTAAATTGGCACAGCCACTATGGAGAACAGTATGGTTTTTCCAGTAGTCATGTATGGATGTGAGAGTTGGACCATAAAGAAAGCTGAGCGCCAAAGAATTGATGTTTTTGAACTGTGGTGTTGGAGAAGACTCTTGAGAGTCCCTTGGACTGCAAGGAGATCAAACTGCTGCTACTAAGTCGCTTCAGTCATGTCCGACTCTGTGCGACCCCATAGACGGCAGCCCAGCAGGCTCCCTCGTCCCTGGGATTCTCCAGGCAAGAACACTGGAGTGGGTTGCCATTTCCTTCTCCAATGCATGAAAGTGAAAAGTGAAAGTGAAGTCCCTCAGTCGTGTCTGACTCTTCGCAACCCCATGGACTGCAGCCTACCAGGCTCCTCTGTCCATGGGATTTTCTAGGCAAGAGTACTGGAGTGGGGTGCCATTGCCTTCTCCCACAAGGAGATCAAACTAGTTAATCCTAAATGAAATCAACTCTGAATATTCATTGGAAGAACTGATGCTAAAGCTGAAGCTCCAATACTTTGGCCACCTGATGCGAAGAACTGACTCATTTGAAAAGACCCTGATGTTAGGAAAGACTGAAGGCAGGAGGAGAAGGGGACACAGAGAACGAGATGGTTCAATGGCATCACTGACTTAATGGACATGAGTTTGAGCAAGCTCTGGGAGTTAGTGATGGACAGGGAAGCCTGGTGTGCTGCAGTCCATGGGGTTGCAAAGAGTTGGACACAACTGAGTAACTGAACTGAAATGATGGAGGTTTCTTAAAAAAACTTAATTCAACTATCAAGTGTGTGTTAGTCATACAGTTGTGTCTGACTCTTTGCAACCCTATGGACTTTAGCCCACCAAGCTCCTCTGTCCATGGAATTCTCCAGGCAAGAATACTGGAGTGGGTGGCCATTCCCTTCTCCAAAACTATCCTATGTCCCAGCAATCCCACTCCTGGGTTATACCCAGAGAAAACCACAATTCAGAAAGATATATGCACCCCAATGTTCATTGCAGCACTATTTACAGTAGCCAGGACATGGGAGCAACCTAAATGTTCTTCAGCAGAGGAATGGATAAAGGAGATATGGCACATATATACAGTAGAATTTTGTTGTTATTGTTTCATTGCTAAGTTGTGTCTGACTCTTTTGCAACTCCATGGACTGTAGCCTGCCAGGCTCCTCTGTCCATGGGATTTTCCAAGCAAGAATACTAGAGTAGGTTGCCATTTCCTTCTCCAGGGGATCTTCCAGATCCAGAGACCAAACTCATGTCTCCTGCATCGGCAGGTGGGGTCTTTACCACTGAGCCACCAGGGAAGCCCCACATGGAGTATTACTCATCCACAGAAAAGAAATGAAATGGTGTCATTTATAATGATGTGGATGGGCCTAGAATTTGTCACACAGAATGAAATCAGAAAAACAAAAATTCTATATTCATGTATATATGGAATCTAGAAAAATGGTACAGATGAACCTATTTGCAAAGCAGAAATAGACACATGGATGTAGAGAACAAACGTATAGACACGGGGAAGTGGCAGGTGGGATGAACTGGAAGATTGAGATTGACATATATACATATGGTTATGTATAAAATAGATAACTAATGAGAATCTGCTGTATAGTACAGGGAACTCTACTCAATGCTCTCTAGTAACAAAGGGGATATATATATATATGTATTTAGCTGATTCACTTTGCTGTACATTGTAAAGCAACTAAACTGCAATTAAAAACAAATTTAGAAAAGAAAATCATCACTTTTAAATATCATAATAATAATTGATTCAGGCAAGGATCATCAATGGACTCCCCCACAAATTTATTTATTAATGACAAAGAGAAAAACAATAAATTTACAGAGGAGATACTTGGTAGACACCATGTTACTGAATGGTAAAAATTAAGGCCTTTAGTAATGGGACTAAGTGAAGCTTCTGCTACCCGCTGTGAAACTCTAAGAAGGATACCTATCTTCTTTGGAATTCTTGCTAACAACACATGGTCTAATGTCTAATTATGAGTTAATATCCAACACACCCAAACCATGAGACATTCCATCAAGTAGCTAGCCTACACTTCTTTAAATTGTCAAAATCATGAATAACGATGAAAGACTGAGGAGCAGTTCCAGACCAAAGAGACGTGATAACTAAACACAATCCACGGTCCTAGATTGGCTCTTACACTGGGAAAAAAATATAAGAATATAATTGATACAAATGATAAAATTTGAATATGGACCATTCAATAATGTATCAGTTTCAAGTATGATATTACAATTGTGGTTATGTGGGTTATGTAGGAGAATATCTTTGTTCCTAGAACATACACACAGAAGTCTTTAGGACAAAGGGGCATAATGTCTGAGATTTATTCTTAAGTGTTTCAGGGGAAAAAAAAATTATTTAAAGTGAGAGAAAATGAGGGAAATGTAAGCAATTGGTGTGTCTGGTTAAGGGTATAGACATATGTCTTTGAACTATTCTATTTCTGTAAGTTTGAATTCGTATAAAAATAACAAGTAAGAAATAAAGGAGTACATGGTAAAATTTCCTTAGGAAACCATGGAATATTTTACAAAAATATTTCAAAAAAAAAATTGGAATCATGGAAATATACCAGGGTTCATATAAGTCTATGCTAGAGCACCCTTAGCAAGAAAGGCACGGGAGATGGCTTGCTGCTTGCTGAGAGCAAGCCCAGGCCCAGGCTCCATGGCTTTGGTAGAGTGCAGGGCCCCATCTCTAGCAGCCACCATGTGCCATGGCGCTCAGTTTACAGGAGGCCACATCTTAGCTACATGGTTTGAAGCATTCAGGTCCCCATGTGTGCAGCTAGTTCCATACATGTGTTTATCTGGGAAATAATCATGTATATTCTTTGCTTACAGATTACTCAGTGTTCATAGCAGGGCCCCATTCAAATAGAGCTGTAGATGCTTATCGGAAAAATCACATACATATATGCATGTGTGTGTGCATACATACACAGGCCCACAACTTCTAAAGTGAAGTCGCTCAGTCGTGTCCAACTCTTTGCAACCCCATGGGCCCCAGGCTCCTTCGTCCATGGGATTTTCTAGGCAAGAGTACTGGAGTGGGCTGCCATTTCCTTCTCCAGGGAATCTTCCCGACCCAGGGATCGAACCCAGGTCTCCCTCATTGTAGACATTTACAGACTGTTAGGTTCCCAACCCAGGGATCGAACCCAGGTCTCCCGCATTGTAGACATTTACAGACTGTTAGGAAGACTGGTCTCCCCATTAGTAGCTCTAAATCCCACATACCAAATCTCAAAGTAGTAAAGTCATTTAACTGAGATTCGATTTCCTCCTCTGCTAAATGGGGTGATACCAGTATTTATGCCATGGGATTGTTAATTGTTAAATTGCAAATCCTTCTAAAGTACACAGCACAGCGACTGGCAAATAATCAGAATTCACATGAAGAACACACACGACAGTATTTTGGCCTAGAAGGACATGTGCTTGGTAATCAGCAAGAAGGCTATTACTCATTGAGCTTCTTCTCAGGTCTCTCAAAGTGACGTATGTAAATAACCTTTTCCTTACATGTCAAGCAGCACATCCATCGAAAGTCTATCTAAAATAATTAGAAAATAATCATCCAGGTCTTGTCATCAGCCTTAATAGCAGTTCATTTCTCGGGATCAATGATGTAAAGAAACACAGTGGTTCTCCTCCGTACGCTGGCTATTTATAGTGGCTATGGAGCAGGCCCGCAGGCGCAGAGCTCAGAATAGGAGCCCCCTTCCCTGGGGCTGTGTGCATTCACTGCTTGTTACAAGAAATGCCTTTCGTCACATCTTGAGCTCAAATATATTTTACTTTATTTATGATTGTTTTCACTGACAGTTTGAAAGTATCTCTAATTACATAAAGATTTTTAAGTTCAACTCCCAAGTCTCTTAAATACACACATACGCCTGCTACTTTCATAGACAGATGAAATCACTCAATTACCTTTTTGGAGAAGTTAAAATAGAAAACAGTTTTCCAACTGTGAGGCACAGCACCTTCTTTTTCTTCCAGGAGGTGGCATGTTAATAGGAAAAGCTATCAGAAAGAGCTGTTTCTGTTTGGCCACAGAGAATAATCCCCAGACATGTGATGTCATCTCAGATTGATTTCCCTCTCACTGTTCCTTTGAATACATTGTTATTTAAAGAAAACATACAGAAAAAGGATACATAATAGGACAAAAAACACATGCTCCCATGAGGGCTTTAAGACAGATCTTATGTAAGGAAGTGCCAAGAAAAATGATTCATCTTTTTGGATTTACAAATTCCTACTTATCTGAGTAAGCAAAAGAATAAAAGAATCACAGGAGAACAGGTCCTCAGGGGCCCCTGTTCTCTCGTGTGTATTCTTTCCCCTCTATTCTCATTCCACTTTTCTGACATCTTATTTATCTGCATGTGTACACATCCTCAAATTCCCAGTTGTTTTATTCCTAGACAAGCTGCTAGAAAAGAGTAGTCTAAGCCCAGGGGCTCAATTTGCCTGCCTCATGCTGCAGTGCTTCTGCTTTCTGCCCACTAGTTTTGTGTTCTTTGAAGCACACGGTTGGCACAGACCCCTTGGGTGCTAAAAGCCAGTGGACGTGCCCAAAGCCTTGTCACATGTGAGCATGCTCGAAGACTACTTGAATGTGTTACTTCCCTGTTCCCCTCTCAAACTGCTGTCTCCTTAATTTCTTTGAAGCCTCAGATCAGATCAGATCAGTCGCTCAGTCCTGTCTGACTCTTTGCGACCCCATGAATCGCAGCATGCCAGGCCTCCCTGTCCATCACCAACTCCCGGAGTTCACTCAAACTCAGGTCCATCGAGTCAGTGATGCCATCCAGCCATCTCATCCTCTGTCGTCCCCTTCTCCTCCTGCCCCCAATCCCTCCCAGCATCAGAGTCTTTTCCAATGAGTCAACTCTTCGCATGAGGTGGCCAAAATACTGGAGTTTCAGCTTTAGCATCATTCCTTCCAAAGAAATCCCAGGGCTAATCTCCTTCAGAACGGACTGGTTGGATCTCCTTGCAGTCCAAGGGACTCTCAAGAGTCTTCTCCAACACCTCAGTTCAAAAGCATCAATTCTTCGGTCCTCAGCCTTCTTCACAGTCCAACTCTCACATCCATACATGACCACAGGAAAAACCATAGCCTTGACTAGATGGACCTTTGTTGGCAAAGTAATGTCTCTGCTTTTGAATATGCTATCTAGGTTGGTCATAACTTTCCTTCCAAGGAGTAAGCGTCTTTTAATTTCATGGCTGCAGTCACCATCTGCAGTGATTTTGGAGCCCAGAAAAATAAAATCTGACACTGTTTCCACTGTTTCCCCATCTATTTCCCATGGAGTGATGGGACCAGGTGCCATGATCTTCGTTTTCTGAAGCCTATGTTTCCCTTTAATTAGTTTTCCTGCTTTTATATGCTCTCCTACCTCTGCGCACTGCTCTCAGATGTCATTCCCATAGCGTCAGATTCTACCTGAATACCAACGACCCCTAAGTATAGCTCAACTCTTCACTGTAAATCACCTTTAGTGAACAGACCACTTGTTAGTCATGACCTCAAGCACCATATTTCAGAAGAGTTCAACATCTTCCCACTCCTCACTCTGAGTCTGGTCCCATGCTTCCTCACTGTGAATGGATCAACCTGCAGTCACAATAGCAGCTGACATGTATTCAATATTCAGTCGGCACCAGGCAGTTCACTGAGTGCTTCACATGTGCTCTTGCATGTAATGCTAACCACAACTCCAGGATGGAGGTACTCTTATTATATCCATGTTGCAGAGGAGGAGCACAGCATCCTCACAGATTCTTGTTAAGGCAAACAGGAGTGACAGTCGCAGATGGGGGACTCCGGGGACAGGGTCTGAACCAGCTGGTGGTACTGCCTCTCCTCCATCTCCCACCCTTTTCTTATGACTGGTAGTATAGCTCTGTTGAGTCAGCTCTCTAATATTGGGCTGGTCAAAAAGTTCTTTCAAGATTTTTCTGTAATATCTTACATAAAAACCCAAATGAACTTTGCCCAACCAAATATTTCCTGACCTGATCCTCTCTTCATTAACTTTGGTTTTGTCTTCATTATCTGCTACTTGATTACCATAAAAGCCTGTTTCAGTTTTGTTTAGTACAGTTGCCATTTGTTTAGTATTCTTGCCCTTTCAGGTGCTTCCCTAGGGGGCTCAGATAGTAAAGAAACTGCTTGTAAGACAGGAGACACATTTCCTGTCCATTTCCTCTTTCCTATTATTTGAATATGGTTAAAAGCTACTTAATCAATTCATGAATATGGTTTAGGAAATATAATTTACTGCACAGAAAAGCATTATCCAGATTTATTTCCTATCATATGGAGCTTATTATTATGACACTTTGTCTTATATAACCTCCATGTAAATATCTTGAATACTTTATTTCTAATTTGCTACATACAATTTCATGCAATCTACATGTTTTCCTGGAGCTCTCCCTCATTAAGGCCTCTGTTCTCCTACTCCAAATAAGACTGACTGTTCTCTCAGCTTGCTGAAGAGCTTTGATGCTGGCACCCCTCTTCCTTACTCTCTTTTGTTAGAGACATGGTTTCCTACATTCTGTCTTTTCCTCTTTCTTGATGTATTCCCTCAATTGTCTGGAAAACATCCTCCATTAATAGCTTAAGAAAGTTTGCAAAGAAAGCATCCCTTCTGAACAGGTCCGCATCTTCCCCACTTTTCACTGGTAGTATGAGTATCAAGTTAGCACAAATATGTGGAATCTAGACAATGGTACAGATAAACCTATTTCCAGGGCAGGAACAGAGACACAGATGTAGAGAAAAGACACGTGGATACAGTGGGGGAAGGGGAGAGTGGGGCAAATCCGAAGATTGGGATTGATACACATACACTGCTGCTGCTGCTGCTAAGTCGCTTCAGTCGTGTCCGACTCTGTGCGACCCCAGAGACGGCAGCCCACCAGGCTCCCCCGTCCCTGGGATTCTCCAGGCAAGAACACTGGAGTGGGTTGCCATTTCCTTCTCCAATGCATGACAGTGAAAAGTGAAAGTGAAGTCATTCAGTCGTGCCCGACTCTTAGCGACCCCATGGACTGCAGCCTACCAGGCTCCTCTGTCCATGGGATCCTCCAGGCAAGAGTACTGGAGTGGGGTGCCATTGCCTTCTCCGCACACATACACTACTATGTGTAAAATAGCTCATGGGAACCTGCTAGAAAGCACAGGAAGCTCAGTTCAGTGCTCTGCATTGACCTGGATGGGTAGGCTGTGGAGTGGGGGTGGGAGGTGAAGAGGGAAAGGATATATGTATACAAATAGTTGATTCACTTTGTTGTACACCAGAAACTAACACAACATTGTAAAGCAATTATACTCCAATAAAAAATAAAATAGGTCTTTGTATTTAAAAAAATTTTTTAATAAAGTTCTCAGAACTACAGATGGAGATAGATGATAGCTAGCTAATAGGTAGTAGACTTTACTTCAGAATTTTGACAATCATCTTCTCCTGTCTTTTTGTTTTGGGGCTTGAGATATTCAATTCTATTCTGATACTCAATCCTTTACATGTGATCTTTCCTAATATTTAGGATATCTGTGCTCTGAAATTTCCTACTGAAGTGTCCTAGTGTGAATCATTTTCATTCTTGGCAGTGGCAAATTGGTAAGTTCTTTAAATCTGTATATTCATATTTTTTTAATTCTAAAATATTTTCCTGTATTTCTTGTTTTATTTCCTTCCTTCCATTTTCACTCTTTTTAATTTAATTTTTATTTTATATTGGAATTCAGTTGATTAACGGACTTTTTTAGTGTCTCAGATGGTAAAGAATCTGCCTGTACTCAGGAGACCGGGGTTCAGTCCCTGAGTTGGGAAGATCCCCTGGAGAAGGGAATGGCTACCCACGCCAGTATTCTTGCCTGGAGAATCTCATTGACAGAGGAGCTGGGCTAAAGTCCATGGGGTCACAAAGAGTCAGACATGACTGAGCAACTAAGCACGCACGAATCGTTGATTAACAATGTCACATTAGCTTCAGGTGTACAGCAAAGTGATTCAGTTATTCATATACATGCATCTATTCTTTTTCAGATCCTTTGTCCATATCGGTGATCACAGGATATGGAGGAGAGCTCCCTGTACTATACGGTAGGTCCTTGTTGGTTATGCGTTTTAAGTATAGTAGTATGTATATGTTAATCCCAAACTCCTAATTTATTCCTCCTCCCCCCACCTTTCCCCTTTGGCAACCACAACTTT
This sequence comes from Bison bison bison, assembly GCF_000754665.1. Lineage (NCBI taxonomy): Eukaryota > Metazoa > Chordata > Mammalia > Artiodactyla > Bovidae > Bison > Bison bison. The sequence continues at coordinate 16,216,614 of NW_011494607.1, forward strand.
GTTTTTGAAGTCTGTGAGCCCGTTTCCGTTTTGTAAATCAGTTCATTTGTTTCATTTTTTAGATTTCACATATGAGCGATATTGTATGATATTTGTCTTTGTTTGACTTACTTCACCTACTATGATAATCCCTAGGTCCATCCATGTTGCTGCAAATGACATTATTTCATTCATTTTATGGCTGAGTAATACTCCCTTATATATATGCACCACGTCTTTATCCACTCCTCTATCAATGGACAGGTAGGTTTTTCCCATGTTTTGGCTATTGTACATAGTGTTACAATGAATACTGGGGTGCATGAATCTTTTTGAATTACGATTTTCTTCAGATATATGCCCAGGAGTAGGATTGCTGGATCATATGCAGTTCTATTTTAAGTTTTTTAAGGAACCTCCATACTGTTCTCCATAGTGGCTATTCCAATTTACATTTCCACCAACAGTGCAAGAGAGCTCCCTTTTCTACACACCCTCTCTAACAATTAATGTTTGTAGACTTTTTTAAAATGGCCATTCTGACTGGTGTGAAGTAATACCTCATTATAGTTTTGATTTGCATTTCTCCAATAATTAGTGACATTAAGCATCTTTTCAAGTGGTTTTTGGCCAACTGTATGTTTTCTTTGGAATAATGTCTAGTTAGATCTGCCCATTTTTCAATTGGATTGTTTGTTTTTCTTACATAGAGCTGCCTGAGCTGTTTGTGTATTTTGGAGATTAATCCCTTTTCAGTCTCTTCGTCTGCAAATATTTCCCCCATTCTGTGGGCTGTCTTTTTGCTTTGTTGATGGGACTTTCTTTTTCATTTAGATGTCTTTACTCATGTTTAGATATCTTTGGTTGACAATACATATTAAAGATGAATGTTTAAAAAGCTAACTGGTAGCTTCCTATGTGTGAATGATATGTGTCAACTGACATGTTTTGGTTTGGGGTGACAGGATGGGAACCATAATTCTACTGGAGAGTTTCTAGACTTCCTATTCCATATGCAGCTCAATATGTGAAGGACTTTCCCCCAGAACTCTTAAGTTCTCCAGAGAAAGGGTCTTCAGTGTCCTAACTGGGGATACATGCAATTTAGGCCAGATGGGATAAGAGAGTAGATCTAATCTAAGTCATCCTTGAATGAAGCCTTTCAATTAATAACCTGCATTTGCTCTAAATCCCAAGCAGTTCTTGTTCAGTTTCTAGAGAATAATCTCTAATCTCTTGTCTGAAGGCTATACATGTAGTTACTTATTCAAGGTACAGAGGCCTGGAAATAGTAGTTCAGCTTTCAGTTCCATATACAGAAAAAAAAATGCTTTTACCTATATTGTGTTCAGTTCTGGACTTTATTTCCTGTATTTTGATATCTGTACCATCCCTAAGTTCTGACTCTGCATTTAAGGAAGCAGATAAGCTCTCCTCTTTTCTGTATAAGCTTCTGCTCTGCTGAGTATGTAATATTTATTCTACCCATTGCTGATATTCAATAGGCACTCACCAGTTCGGCCATGCAAACTTTTGAAATAGAAATACTCTTGTATCTGTTGGTTATTAGCCACCACCCCAAAACTCCTTGTGTATTCTCTTGCCCCCACATCATCTCCTGGAAACACATACACACAGTTCTTCAAGGGACACAGATGGCAGCCTTAAATGGGTCACTGAAAGGTTCAATGAAGAGACCACTGACTGAGATGTGGAAAGGGTTAACGGAAACCAAGAAGTGATGGGGCAGGACCCCAGAATCATCAAGATTAGACAGCTATCACCTCCCCTAAATCTGAACAAATAAGAAAGGGGAAGAGTTGTTGCAACTAAGCAGAGCTATTGCTACAGAATACAGTCACCCTACAGGACCTGGGGTCTCAGATGGATCACAGCAGACACTGCCAAATCTTGAAAAGAGATTTCAAGATTCGGAAAGAGCCAGGGTCGGGAGTAAAGACCCCTGACATCCCCTGGTGCCTCCATTAGCTGAACCAACAGGAAGCCAAAGGGCAAGAGGGCCCTCTCAGCCTGAGGGGCAGGTTGGTAGTGAACCTAAAGAGACAAACCAAAGGTTGACAGAGACCATGCAGCACATGACTGTCTCCCAGAGCGTCCCCAGAAAACTGCTCTGACACTATATCTGGCAGTTCTTTTTGGATGCTGGGACCTTATGCCATAATTATTTTCAAATATTTTAAATACCCACCCTACTCCTAATAAACAAATTCACAAACTGTAATGAACTTGTATTCACCAATATCCCCTCTCATTCTCCTTATGCCTATAGATTTATACTCACTGTGCTTGGGTAGTGGGGATAGAAGGATGGGGGTTTAGACTTTAAAGGACATCTAGATTCACTTTTAAGGATTCTGTAAAAAAAAAAAAAAAAAAACTCTGTCTTTGGATTCACTTCCCCACAGTTTTGCTTATCTTCCTGGAATGACTTCCATTCACTTGGCTAATTCCAACTCTCTTCAGGTCAACTCAGAAATTCCCTGCCCAAGGAAGCCCTGCCTCCCAGGTGCCCTCCTGCATGCTTTTATAACCACCATCTGATGACCACTATCATAAAATTCTTTCCATTTTGCTGAAACTGTCTATTTCCACCTCTTCAATGACACTATTAGCTACCTGAGAGCAGGAAGAGCATATTAATGGATTCTTGACCTATCAGGCCAACTCCTTCTATTGAGAAATACGTCTAGTCCCTTTACTATCCTGATATGAAACCCATAGTTAACGCAGCCTACATAAGATGCACAGGGTTTCCCTGGTGGCTCAGCTGGTAAAGAATCCGCCTGCAATGTAGGAGACCCCAGTTCAGTTCTTGGGTTGGGAAAATCCCCTGGAGAAGGGAATGGCAACCCACTCTAGTATTTTTGCCTGGAAAATCCCCATGGACAGAGAAGCCAAGAGGGCTACAGTCAACGGGATCACAAAAAGTCAGACACGACTGAGAGAATCGAGGCATCCACACATGCTCAACTGTCTTCCAAGGGAGTAAATCCAACTATGCCAAGGAATCCCAAAACCTTTTTTGACAGTCTTGGATTCTCCAGCAGAAGAAGATTAGGAACAAGCTTTTCAGTAGAAACATAGGACAAAATGCAAAGAGATGAACCAGATTATTATTCACAGTCAAGAAGCAGACCAACTGCCAAAGGCTGCTGACATAAGCAAAACTAACCCCTATGACAAAAGAATCATTAGGTTGTGCTTAGAATTTCCCCACCCAAAAAAACACGCCCTTCATTGGCACTTGTGTCATGCCAGTAGCCAGTTCTGTGGCGAGCAGGGAGCTTCATCAGGTGACAGGAGACATCATCCCAAGGGGCCTTCCAGCATCACTTATACGATCTCACACATCACAGACCTGCAGCCGAGAGACTTTAAACTCATGACTATTTAAATCACAATGAACCGTTAAAAGCTAATTAGATCTTTCCTTAATTTCACAGTCTTCAAAAAATTGAGATAATTAATGACTTCAAATTTGAAGATTTTAAGTTTAAAGGCTACAATCATCTGACTATTAAAATGGAAATAGCTGACTGAAAATTCCTTCAAATGAGTTCTGTTTCAAGGATATAGTCAGTCATTAAAGGGTGGTTTGAATGCCCAAGTGAAAGTTTTTGCTTTTTCTCTTAATAGAAAGAACTGTATCAAAAGCTATCAGTACCTCCAATGAAAAAAATAAAAAGCTATCAGTATCCTATCAGTTATTAAGAACAGCTGCTTTGGGGGTAATTCCTTTAATTTAAAAAAAAAAAAAAACAGTTCTTTTAGGGAAAAAAATTCCCTGAGCTTAGTTAACTCTAAGGATGTGTGAAAATTCTAAGAACATGAATAAGATCAGATTAAAAGTTTATAGACCTTAGAAAAACATGTGGATGTATCTGCATGAAGAATGTCAGCGAATTTCAAGTATTATTTAAGTTTTTGTGCCACTATAAGTATAATAAAGCAGTAAGCTGTGTTCAAAAGAAATCAACAAAATACCTTCATTTTAGCATATGGAGTAATAAAGGGAAATTACTTATAATTAAGGAGGTTCTATGTCAATATAAAAATTCTTGAACAGGACAAAATTTGACTTATTTAGATACTTGCAATATGAAGAATTCCATTCAATGTACTGACTCAACGCTTATAGTTGAGTTATAACTAACTCAACAGTTATAGGTGTGTGATGTAAGAGCCTCTAATACCACAAATATCCCTTCCATCAGCGACTTGACCTTCCAAAATGATGAACAACTCTTGGCATGTTCTGAACAAAGCAAAGAACAATCTAACTGTGATTTACACACAATTTGCATTCTTGGAAAAGAACGCAATACATAAATCCATACATAAATAAAATGGATTTAGGCTCTTTACTCATAACTACAAAAACAAATCTTTCAGCTATTGTCCTGGGTAATATTTTCCCCTCACATTTTAATCTCTTTAAAATTAGGAAATTTATCTTACAGTCAAGGGCTTCTTAGTCTCTTTCAACTGGGAGGCAGTCAAGATCAGCAAACTCAATCACCTGCTCATCATGTCATCACTCATTTGTATTATCTGCTTTGTGGGTATTTCCCATTCTGAGATTAATTACTATGTAACAATTCCTTTTAAAAGATCATGCTACGATTCAACATTGAAACAAGTATTCAAAGGCATGGAAACAGTACAGGTCTGCATCATTTTGAAATTTTAAAATACTAATCATTGGAATCATGATCATCATATTCAATTTTTTCCAAAGGTACATCTAAATTGCTTATTCCTTTAAGAAAGAAGCATACATTCCTTAAGAAAGGTAGATGCCATAAGAAGATAGCAGCTTACATGCAGTTCATGAAACAAATACAAGATTTCTTATCACATGTCACCCAATGCAACAGATGTCAGGAGACTTTGTAGGTCCCTCAGAGTAGGTAAAAGAAATTTCAAAGATACAAGAGCTATGGAGAGTGACCTATGTTTCATACAGAACTAGAGTAAAGGTACATGTCATAATAGCATTTTTACCTTTCTCAGTTATGCATATCATACATCTTAAAAATCAATGGTATACCAAATGAAATATGATATGTGAATGTATGGTAAAATATTTTAAAATCCTATGGAAGCTTGCACAATTCTTTACTGAAGGACTGTCCTACAGACTGAAAGATGTCTAGAGTTTCTGGCTCCTGACACGAAATATCATGTTTGTCACAAAAAAAAAAAAGAAGAAGAAAACATACAAGCTGCAACACACCACCAGAAAGGGAAGTGGGAGTTGGCTCGTGCTGGATACTACTGTTGGGTATTATGGCCATTCCAGGACCTAGTACATAATAGGTGTTCAATACATGCTTTTCAAAAGATGATTAACAAATGACTAAACTTTAGAATTTCCCAGTACGTTGACTATTGCCAACTCAGCCACTGATCCTTTGTCAAGAATTGATCTTTTGATCATTCTTACTGTAGACTATAGTTCTCTTATGTAAAAATTTTGCCCTCCTTTTAGTAGAGCATTGCTTAAGCAACTGCAATCACAGCATTATTCATTTATTTATTCCCCAGACATATGTTCAACAAGTACTTATTAACAATTTACCATGAGCCAAATCTTGTACTAAATACTGTGAAAACAGTGTAAAATAAAAGTGTATATAGATCCTGCCCTTAGCTTATACTGTCAGAGGCAGAAAATTAAATAAGCAAAAACAATAAAATAAGTCCTCTGAAGGTGGTGAGGGGGTAGAAATAAGACTCATTTGGTTTTTAGTCATGCTAATTCATTTTGCTAGTGATACATTCTGATCTAAAACACAGATATTATTGTCACTTCAGTGTTTCTGGTGGCTACAATAAAAATCCTCTTTTTAATGCAATTCTTTTGGCTCATGGAGTAAAGGATCAGCAGTATAAATGTGGGAATGGTTTTTTTCACACTGTAAGAAAACGGCATACTTTAAACGACAAATATTAAAATGAGAATTCTCTACACTTCTTTTTCACTTCTCATTTATTTTCTCAAGAGCTCTAAAATTTCAGTCTCAAATTTTGATCTCAAAATGGAACCAGCAGTGCTCAGAAATTTGCCTTTATAAAATGCCCAGCAAAACAGGTCCTGAACACACTTCACATTAAACACTGACAGGTTATATATGTCATCCATTCTGTCAAACATAAAGTGGAACAGTGGTCCAAACAATGGTCCCAACAAATTTTCACAGTTTAATGAGCAATTTGATGACATGACCCCTAATTGACATTTTATTATTAGATATATTTGAAAATACTTTTCAAAAAGTATGTTACTAAAGTTACTGGATTGCAAAAAGAAATCATTTTACAGATGATGATCAATATTTAAAAGTATCTCTTTCTTTCCTTCTCTTTCTTACAGCAACAAACACATCTACCAGAGACTCCAGCATTTTTGAAAGAAAAAAAAAATGACTAGGCATCAGAAATGGAGATTAAATAAGTGAAGTAGGTTTACCTCAAGGTTGAATCATTATTGTAGCTAAAGATTTTACACTAAAAATCAGCAATGTCTACTTTTTATGTTATTATATTTTTATCATTTCATGAAAATGTTTTTCCTTTGACAAAATGGTAGATATACTAATTGAAATTAATGTCCTAGATCAAAAGGCATAGTTACCAATACTTCAGTGATAAAAAGTTTATTTCTTTTTAAATAAAGAGTCAAATGCATCCCTTTAAATACTTAGAAGACCTTTGAGAAATACATCTCTAATGTAGTTTAAAATATTCTTCGACTTTGAAATTAATTTAATATAGTGAATTAAATATTCAGTCTCAGTCACTAGATTACTTTATATATTTTTTCTATTTTATTAAATTTCAGACTAATTTCCAACCACTGAAATACTTTCATGTTGGTATTTGAGCAATAACAGAAGGATTTTCCCCCTGTATCCTCTTTTTATTACCCTCCCCACAAAATCTTTATTTCACATTTCTGAGTCCTAAAGATAAGAGGTTCACTGCTTGTCAGGGTATTAACAAGATCATCTAAAATAAACCTAGTGGGTAGCACTTACGGATAAAAACAGCATCATGAATATGGATGTGGAAATAGTCAAGTTTGAAACCTTAGAAATTCATGAGTGCTACAGTTAAATCTGAAACCTAAAAAAAGAAATTTAGTATTTCACTGCTTCTGTCTTTTAAGGAGCTAAATACTCTCCCTTTCTGCTATAGTAACATTTTTCATAACATCTTAAAATGAGAAATTGAAAAATCCCCACACATGAAAACCTGACCTATTACCATAAAACCCACAAACACTGGTGCATCTGTGTATTCTTAGCATTAAAAGCTTGTGATGAGGTCATTTAAAAGGTGTTTTTCCTCCTCCTCTTTTCCATTTGACTGGCAAAACAAGTAACTGGAAATGTAGCTCTGACTTCTTATAGACACCTCTTCTAAATCCCAGGGCAAAGTGAAGACACCCTGTGAGGTACGTGCATAGATGTGGAATCATAATAAACCTCAAAACTTATATTTCACAGATAATGAAACAAAGAGCCAAAGGCATCAATATATTTACCCAATTAAGAAAAAAACAGCAAATTGCTGGCTAACAATTAATAAAACCTGACTTAATCTCTCCTTAGGTTATGAATTTTGACTTGAATACAGTGTGTAATATAAATACTGTATAATCCAGACATGCCAAAGATAAGAAGATTCACTGGAAAACTAAAAAAACAAAATTTCCCTCCCTGAAATTCCATACAGTGGTGCTCCACACAATCTCTCTTTTAAGGGTATAATTTTTATACTTAGAAATGACTATAAAATTGAGCGGTTAAGTCATGAATTTCTTTTTTATCCCTTCTACACAAAAGTTAAAGCTCTCCTTATGAATCACAGAGCAATCTATGCTTTTTTTCAGTGAGAAATTGATTTATGTATTTCCATTTCAAGCTGCTTATCTGTACCAGTTGAGGTTTTAAGTCCTTATCTTGTTGCCTCTCAGAAGCAAACCCACCTGTCTTCCCTGCTTTATGATACTGGATCTGAACTCTCAAAACTACTTTTGTTCTTTGCCAACTGCCTTGATGTTAGGTTGTGCCAAAGATGAGACTAGAGGATAAAGCCATTTTTCCAGCAATTATCTGACCCATGATTTCCAGAAATTCAGTCTTTGGTCCTCAGACTGTGACTTGAGTTGAGCTTGTCACTTGCTTCATGTAGGACTCAAATGGACTCAATAAAATCTATTGTTTTATCAGTCAATATTGTTTATCATCACTGCTACTACAGTGTTGCTCTTCTAATTGGACAACAGCATTATCTTTAAGTCAGTGTTTGAGCAAATCTTTCTGCAGTTCATGTTTGGCGCCTGTCAGAATCTGGTCAGGAGACAAACACCAGTAACTGAACTGGAAAAATTTAATACAAATAATTGTTAACTTAAATTCCATCCAAAATTTAATAGGTGGATTGCAAAATTACAGCGAGTTTATTTGCAGCCTTGCCAAGTTTCTCAGGAAAAATTTAGGGTGCTGTTTGGCAAGAAATGGGTCTTTGAAACTGAGAATGTGTGTATCTGATTTGGATAAAATGAGAATCTTCAAACCCTGAGTCAATCTTAGCCTTCCTCTTCAAGAAAAAGTTCTTGCTCTCCCTTGTAAGAATCCCCTTCCTCTGCTTGTAAATCCTACAATAACCTCACCTTAGATGTTTTACTAGGGAATGCCTACTCTGCTCAAAATGCTCTAACTATTCCTTTGCCACAAGAGCCATAACTAGGGTCAAATTTGAACTTGCTCCAGAGGGTCAAATAGAGGTGTGATTAGAGAGGAAGTAGTTTAAATACCAAAAGGATTGCAATATTTCACTAATGCGTACTGAAAAACACTGGGGAATATGTATAAAAGCTGTTATTTTAAGGAGGAGAAATTATACTACTATACAAAGCTAAATTCTTTAATATGGATGCACTTACTAGAGATATTAAAATTAATGTCAGTTTTTACAGCTAGGACATGTTCTAACAATGTAAATATTTGGCTGAAACTTGAACTTCATGGTGGTCTATGCTTAATGAGATTGAAATGCCAATGTTTTCCTGGCACTAATGTAGAGAAAGGAATACAAAGCTTTATTTAGGAAGACAGAACCATTAGAATGGATTTATCCTGTATAATTTGGAGAAGGCAATGGCACCCCACTCCAGTACTCTTGCCTGGAAAATCCCACGGATGGAGGAGCCTGGTAGGCTGCAGTCTATGGGGTCGCACAGAGTCGGACACAACTAAAGCAACTTAGCAGCAGCAGCAGCATCCTGTATAATTACAAGTTTTCACTCCAATCCCAAAGAAAGGCAATGCCAAAGAATGTTCAAACTACCATACAATTCTGCTCATTTCATACATTAGCTAAATAATGCTCAAAACCCTTCAAGCTAGGTTTCAACAGTACATGAACTGAGAACTTCCAGATGTAAAAGCTGGATTTAGAAAATGCAGAGGAACCAGAGGTCAAAGAGCCAACATCAGCTGGATCATAGAGAAAGCAAGGGAAATCCAGAAAAACATATACTTGTGCTTCATCGACATCACTAAAGCCTTTAACTGTGAAGATCACAACAAACTGTGGAAAATTCTTAAAGAGATGGGAGACTACCTTACCTGTCTCCTGAAAAACCTGTATGCAGGTCAAGAGGAAACAGAACTGGACATGGAACAACGGACTGGTTCCAAATTGGGAAAGAAGTATATCAAAGCTGGATACTGTCACCTTGCTTATTTGCAGAGTACATCATGCAAGACGCCAGGCTGGATGAATCACAAACTGGAATCAACCCTGCCAGGAGAAATATCAACAACCTCAGATATGCAGATGATACCACTCTCATGCAGAAAGTGAAGAGGAACTAAAGAGCCTCTTGATGAGGGTGAAAGAGGAGAGTGAAAAATCTGGCTTAAAACTCAACACTTAAAAAATGAAGATCATGGCATTCAGTGCCATCACTTCGTGGCAAATAGATGGGAAAAAAGTGGAAACAGACTTAATTTTCTTGGGCTCCAAAATCACTGTCACTGTGGACAGTGACTGCAGCCATGATATTAAGACGCTTGCTTCTTGGAAAGAAAGCTATGACAAACTAGACGGTGTATTAAAAAGCAGAGACATTACTTGCCAACAAAGGTCTATATAGTCAAAGCTATAATTTTTCCAGTAGTCATATGAGAACTGGACCATAAGGAAAGTTGAATGCCAAAGAATTGATATTTTTGATTTGTGGTGCTGGAGAAGACTCTTGAGAGTCCCTTGAACTGCAAGGAGATCAAATTAATCAATCCTAAAGGAAATCAACCCTGAATATTCACATTGGAAGGACTGATGCTGAAGCTCCAATACTTTGGTCACCTGATGTGAAGAGCTGAGTCATTAGATAAGATCTGATGCTCGGAAAGATTAAGGGAAGGAGGAGAAGTCCATGACAGAGGATGAGACAGTTGGATGGCATCACTGACTCAGTAGACATGAATTTGAGCAAACCCCAGGAAGACAGTTAAGGACAGGGAAGCGTGGCATGCTGCAGTCCATGGGGTTGCAGAATTGGATATGACTTAGCGACTGAACAATGACAACAATCTCCACAGCGACACACACCAGTTATATCTGTGAGAAGACCCAGAAGATATCCCCTTTACTAGGGCATTGAGGAAAATATTAATGAGGATATCCTTAAAAATATCTACACTTGTTCTCTTCTTTAGGCACTAGTGACCTTTGGGATATTGCCATTGAGATGGGTTCCCTCATTACAATGGAGATTTCAAAATAGCAGAGACCAAGTTTTAGCACTTTGCTGCCGAAGACAATAGGGATATTTCAAATATAAGAAGGACTTAGGCACCTAGTGGTGGTCAGAATAATCTGACTCATAGGGATGTTTAGTGAGCTAGTAGATCGGAGTGTCCTTGAGAATGAACTATATTGACAGCTTGCTAGAATACTACTTGATTCATAAACAGATCATTATTTTTATGCCAAAAGTCTGCCACAATGGTCACTGCCTCTCATTCAGTTACAACATGGCAAAAGGTACAGATAAAGAAAGAGATGAAAAACTGGAAACAATAATGTCATATACCATAAGATTATTAGATGAATGAGGAGAGAGAAGGATAACATTCCCAACTCACTCCTATATCTTGTGTCTAATTCCAGTAAGCCATAGATCCAAATTCATTAATAAACACACTCAGGGCAGTCAGAGTATCTGTATCACTCACAACTATGATCTCAACTTCTAAATTTTTGATCTTTTGAACTATGGACTTAAATGAATTAAGTATCATATATGTTTAGAATGTCTGTATTCTACTGAGGGAGATTCTTCAGGATATACAGTCCACCATACTAACAAATATAAATTAGCTAATTTTCTTTTGGCAGAATCCAGGATTCTTTTTCTTACTAAACTATATCCTTTAGCTCTTTTAAACTATATCCTTTAGCTCTCTTAAAAAGAGTTAGAATATACTAGTAGGTGCTGTTAGTATTTCTCTGAAAATACTTTTATTGTGACCTCACTCTTAAATATAGTTTATCTGGGTATAGAATTTATTATTAAAAGTGTTTCTATCAGTACTTTAAATGTCATATTATTGTATTCAAGTACCCATTTTTGAGTAAGAAATTTCCTGTCTATCTAATTGTCATTCTTTGTTCATAGAGTATCTTTTCTGACTAGTAAGTTTTAAGATATTTTCCCTCTAATATTCTCTAGTTTAAAAATGGCTGAGAATTCTCTAAAATTAATGACAGACAAAATTATAGATACAGAAACCTCAAGATGTTCAAGTAGGATAAATAAAAAAAATATCTATACCTGTCTATATCCTATTCAGACTTCAGGAAACCAAAGGCAAAGAGAAAATTTTGAAAAATCTCAGAAGAAACAAAACTACCTAATACATGGAGAAACTAGTATAAGAAAGTCATCACAATTCTCTTCAGAAACCATATATACAAGAAAATAGTGAAGTGAAATATTTAGAGTGCTCAGAAAAAAAAAAAACACTAACCTAGAAAATTGAACCCAGCAAAATTATCCTTCAAAAATGGAGAAATAGTCATTTCAGACAAGCAAACTTATTGTAATGTTATTGTTGCCAGTAACATAAATATTAAAAGTTCTTCAGACATGAAAGTCTGAAACTCATAGATTAAAAACTCAAACCTGCATAAAAAAGAAAGAATCAGACAAGGAATAAGTAAACGTGAAATGCATGGCCAGCCCCTCCTGTATTCTTGCCTAGAGAATCACATGGACAGAGGAACTTGGCAGGCTGCAATCCATAGGTTCACACAGAGTCAGACGTGACTGAAGCAGCTTAGCACAAAGGTGAAATCAGACCTTTTATTTCTAATTTTTAATTGGCCTAATAAATTTGTTCAAAATAATGATAGCAATGATGTAATCAGTGATTACAGCTTATGGCTAAGTGAAATAAATGACAGCTATATTGTAAGGAATGGAAGAGAGGAATTGGGTATACTATTATAAGGTACATATACTACCCATGAAGCGTAATAGCATTTTTTGAAAGCAGATTTATATTAGTTGTATTATAAGTGTATTTTGCAAGTTCTAGGGCAATGACTAAAAACAAGTATAATTTATATGCTAAGATGAATGCAAAAAGAATCATATAAAATGTTCAATTAAAACTGGAGAAGGCAAAAAAAGAGTGGAAGACAGAAATAAAGAGCAGGGCCTTTATTCGCCCTGCTGCACACTACAGGTCTACAAGCCCTGTACTTGCCCGGCTTCAAGACCAATGAAAGCCAAGAGTCAGCAACAGAAACATCAGTGGTTTAATGGCTGTGGGAGCTTCCAGGTCTGAAGCAAGGTCCTGGAGCAACACTGCATTGTGCACAGCAAGTAGGCAGGACATGGGGGCAGTCTCACTCCCAGGGGGAGGGAAAGGTTCCCAGTTAAAGGGGAATTGACATCAAGTTGGCTTGTTGGCTACCAGGGAAATTAGCAGGCCCCTCACTGCCCCTTTGATAAGCTATCCTGGGACAGATATTCTGATCTAAGAATCGGAACAATCACCAGCTGAGGCTGGGGTGGGAGGAGTATTTAGGAAGTTCAGTCAGGTGAGTAGGGTGTAGGTGAAGCAGGCACTGGTCAAGCAGAGGATGAACAGAGAGCAAGAGAATAGCCATCTCGGGTGGCCTGATCATACACTCCACCCTTATACAGCCCGCACAACCCTTACAATCTTGGCCCACCCATCTTCCGTGAGATCCCTGTGGTCAGTGACATCGGATGGCAATGCAACCATGTGCCAGAAGTACAATACAAAACAGCAGCAGTCAAAGAGTATCAAGAATGAGACACCTAGTATGCTCTGAACAGTCATTTGCCGGGATGCAGGCAAATTTTGGAGCCAAAGGCTTACCAGGTCAACAGAGAGGGAGTTAATGGTAGTAGTGTCTTGTTCAGTAATAAGGAAAGTAAGGCCACCTCTGGTTTTTTTGTAAACTCAGAACTACCTCCATCAGGACAGAGCAAACCACCTCCACCTGGCTCTAAGCGAAACATTCTGGTGCCAGGAGGCAGCCACAGTACAGGTCTGCCACATTAGGGATGGACCCACAAGGTCTTTCTAAACAAAATCAATTAATCCCACTAGTTAGACTTGTGTGTCCAAAAGCAAGTCTATTCCACTCTACAGAGTATAGCCCAGGGGACTCATGGGCAGTCACCCTGGCAAAGGATATGATGTGCTGTATGGTAACATTTACCAGCAGGTATTCTTCTGATGTAATAGCACGTGGGACAGGAAGTCTTTCTCCCCATTGTCAGCCATCCCTACGTGTTTACATTAGCCTGGTCAATTTTTCATGAAGTTCAGAAGATGATGGCAATGAAGTCTTACTGTAGGCCTGGTAATTAGACTCATTTCACGGTGAGGCCATTTTGTTGCCCAGGCTAGCAACTAAATGTAAGACGTCTAACAGCTACAGCACAGGACCATTAAGCAAACCACTTTCTGAGATACCACACCCTGAACAAGCTCAGAAGTACACTGATGGGGAAACATTTTAGAAGCTATGTATTTTACCATTTATACCAAATTGTTACACAACCACTGTATCTGTGCTTTTAGCAACAGATTTAAAGAAAACAACGTTACACATCATGAGTAGCTATCTCTGTGACAACTTCACTAGAGAATTCTTTTTCCATCCTGAACATCAGAGCAAAAGTATGGCTGCGGCTGCTGCTGAGTCGCCTCAGTCGTGTCCGACTCTGTGCGACCCCATAGACGGCAGCCCACCAGGCTCCCCCGTCCCTGGGATTCTCCAGGCAAGAACACTGGAGTGGGCTGCCATTTCCTCCTCCAATGCATGAAAG
>NW_011494607.1:16231102-16246761 GCF_000754665.1 Bison bison bison
CGTCCCTGGGATTCTCCAGGCAAGAACACTGGAGTGGGCTGCCATTTCCTCCTCCAATGCATGAAAGTGAGAAGTGAAAGTGAAGTCGCTCAGTCGTGTCCGACTCCTAGCGACCCCGTGGACTGCAGCCTACCAGGCTCCTCCGTCCATGGGATTTTCCAGGCAAGAGTACTGGAGTGGGCTAACACAACATAAATATAGACCTTAATTAGCAGAACTAGAATTTAATATCCATTGAAACACAGTATTTTTCTCTCTAAAATTACCCTCATCTGCAAAGCCAAACCAAGACTAATTTATTTGCAAATTAAGTCTGGCCAGTTGACTACACAGGCTCCTCCAAACTCCTCAGAAGGAGTCTCAGACTGAATTCCCAAAAGGCCTCTTGAGGCTGAAAAAGCCCTGCCAAAGGCCTGCCCTCAGGACCCACCTTGGTGGATTTCTCTCTTCTAGAGGTCCCCCAAATATCAAGACTCCTGCACACCCCAGGAGACAGTTTTTTCCCATTCACATGGTAAGACTACTAGGAACCCAGCAATCTCCAGGTTCTAGAGGCACCAGTTAGAGAAGAAAAATGTTTCAGTTCTACCCACATGTACATAGTTCACCAAATCGCTGTAAGTCATAACTAACTGGAGGGGAAGGATTTCTCCTGAAAAACACAGATCAAAACTAGACATTTCAGACAAAACCCATAAACATTATAACCATATTTACCAGTTCACTCAGTAAACAGTCCTTTTGTAAAAGTTTTATGGAGCCATCAGGTTTTCTATTAGGACTCTTTTCTTTCCCTGTTTGGCAGCATGCTCTGAAATTTACCAGAGGCCTGTACAGTCAGGCCTTGTCAAACAGTCCTCCCTGTGAATTTTCTTGAACGTGAAGCACTTTTGCAATAGCATCAAAGTACAATAACTATAAATGACAAAAGACTTTTAAATACATGGCTAAACATCTGATTACAATGTAATTATTAAAGAAACTTGGCTACAATAAACAGAATTATGACCAATTATAATCTTAACCCTTAAAAACCTTAATCTCTGGCAAAAACCAAGAAGCAAGTAATTGTAAACTATTTATCATAAAAGCATTTCCTTAACTGAAAACATATACGTTAGTCTTTTTCTCTTAAGAAAGCAAATGTAGATAAACTTAGACCTGCCCAGCAATTAATGGGCTTCCCAGGCAGCTCAGAGATAAAGACGCCTGCTAATGCAGAAGATGCAGGTTTGATCCTTGGATTGGGAAGATCTCCTGGAGTGGGAAACGACATCCCACACCAATCTTCTTGCCTGGAAAATTCCACGGATAGAGGAGCCTGGCAGGCTATACTCCATGGGGTTGCACAGAGTCGGACACAACTTAACACACACAGCAATTAATACTCCAATATTTTATCCTATTTGAAATGAGAGAGATAGTCATTCTCTTCTTATATCCATATACACAGAAATGGCACAGGTTTCCTGCTGGAGTTTAAAAGGCCTCTTTTTTCTCCCCTCTCAGGAATCACAGGTGATTATAGTTTCTGAGAATCCACATAAATCATTTACATCTCAAAGGCACAGAAAGAGAAATACCAATTTTCTCTAGAAAACTAACTTCCTCCAAGGCATATGCAAAAACCTGTTTCAGAGTGTCAAAGATTCCTGTCTTGCCCATTTTCAGTGATTTTTTTTCAGCTCCTAAATAGCCAAGTCAGTTTAAACAACAGTAAGACAATAATACATATTATTCACTTATATTCACGTGCCTCACTTTCAGAGGAGCAGGAATCAACATTTAATTTACCCTCACCTCAGCAGTTAGCTCAGCCTCTGTGGCCTCTCTTCATACAAAAAGCAATGGCAGACTTCTCTGGTGGTCCAGTGGTTAAGAATTCCCCTGCCAATGCAGGGGACATGGGTTCAATCCCTGGTCCAGCAAAATCCCACATGCTGTGAGGCAACTAAGCCCGGTATGCCACAACTACTGACGCCCGTGAACCCTAGATCCCATGCTCTGCAAAACAGAAGCCATTGCAATGAGAAACCAGCACACCGCAACTAGAACGTAGCCCCTACCACAACCCAAGAAAGTACACAGCAGCAAAGGCTCAGCACAAACAAAAATAAATTTAAAATATAAATCATGAAGAAAAAAAATTAAAAATAAAAAGCAATGGCATGCCACAACTAAAGATCCTAAATGTGGCATCTAAGACCCACCAGCACAGCCAAATAAATAAATATTAAAGAAAACAAACCAAAAAAAGCAATGGTCAGCCTACAACTGTGCCCACTGCCTTATCATCTCACTTCTTTCTTCCCACCATAATGGCAGCCAATATCGCAGCAGAAACCTTGGGAGTTGGGGGCAGGGGCGGGTGATGTTGTCTATGAGTTCTCTGTACTCTATTGGCACACTCCATTAGTCAAGGACAGCCACCACAGGGCCCCACATAGTAGGGGACAGCCACCCCAAAATTACCACAGCAACTTTTGGGATCACCCCTGGAATTCTTGGGCCCTATATTAGTGGACACCCACCCTAGAATTACACCCGTAACTTTTTGGCTCCATACGTTAATGGAGGACTGCCGCAACTTTCCATTCCCCGCCCTCATTTCCCAGCTCGGTGCTCCTGGTTGGCCCCACCAATTGTTGGACTATACCCTGCAACCCTGCAAGCCCTGTGCTTGCCCAGCTTCAAGACCAAAAAAAGAGCCTGGAGTCAGCAACAGAAATATCAATGATTTCATGGATAGGGGGAGCTTACCTTTCTGGAGCAAGGTCCTGGAGCAACACTCCACCTCCTCGTGCAGCAGACAACAGGTAGGACAAACATGGCAGCAGCCTCAGCTCCCTGGGAGGACGGAGTGGAAGGTTATCGCTGCAGGGGAATTGATATCTGGTGGGCTCATCAGTTACCAGGGAAACTAACGAGGGGGACGCCCCTTACCACCCCTTTGATTAGCTATTCTGGTGGAGATGTTCTGCTCTAAAGATTAAAACAATCACCAGCTGGGGGTGGGGGAAGGGCACAAGTATGTAGGAAAGTCAGTGATGCTCTGCTCTAAAGATTAGAACAAGAATTAGCTGAGGCAGGGAGCAGGTATGTGAGAAGATCAGTCACATGAGTAGAGTGTAGGTGAAGCTGGGCATGTGCAGAGAGCAAGAGAACAGCAATCTTGGATGACCTGTTCATACAGCAGCTGACAGAAAACGGTTACAGACATGCAAGATATTAAACTGTATCAATAATCATTTTAAATATGAATGATCTAAGTACCAATTGAATAGAGCAACTATAAGAGGGTTAAAAAAAATAAAGTTCGAGATCCAGTATATGGTGTCTACAAGAAATTCAATTTTCATATGAAGACACAGATTAGAAATGGAGGGTGAAAGACATAATGGAGAAACATAATTTAATAATTGGTTGGTTATACTGAATTTAAAGAGAAAAAAATAAACCAATTGTACACTCTTGGAGTACACAGCTGTAACAGCTCAGAACAAAAGTTGCTTACAAATGGAATTGGCAATTTAATTTGATAAGAAACACTATACTTCAAAATGGATAAAATCTTTTATTTTGTTATAATTAGTAACATCTATTTATTAAATGAAAACAGATAGATCAGATCAGATCAGTCGCTCAGTCATGTCTGACTCTTTGCGACCCCATGAATTGCAGCACGCCAGGCCTCCCTGTCCATCACCAACTCCCGGAGTTCACTCAGATTCAGGTCCATTGAGTCGGTGATGCCATCCAGCCATCTCATCCTCTGTCGTCCCCTTCTCCTCCTGCCCCCAATCCCTCCCAGCATCAGAGTCTTTTCCAATGAGTCAACTCTTCACATGAGGTGGCCAAAGTACTGGAGTTTCAGCTTTAGCATCATTCCTTCCAAAGAAATCCCAGGGATGATCTCCTTCAAAATGGACTGGTTGGATCTCCTTGCAGTCCAAGGGACTCTCAAGAGTCTTCTCCAACACCACAGTTCAAAAGCATCAATTCTTCGGTCCTCAGCCTTCTTCACAGTCCAACTCTCACATCCATACATGACCAATGGAAAAACCAGAGCCTTGACTAGACGAACCTTTGTTGGCAAAGTAACGTCTCTGCTTTTGAACATGCTATCTAGGTTGGTCATAACTTTCCTTCCAAGGAGTAAGCGTCTTTTAATTTCATGGCTGCAGTCACCATCTGCAGTGATTTTGGAGTCCAGAAAAATAAAGTCTGACACTGTTTCCACTGTTTCCCTATCTATTTCCCATGAAGTGATGGGACCGGATGCCATGATCTTCGTTTTCTGAATGTTGAGCTTTAAGCCGACTTTTTCACTCTCCACTTTCACCTTCATCAAGAGGCTCTTCAGTTCCTCTTCACTTTCTGCCATAAGGGTGGTGTCATCTGCATATCTGAGGTTATTGGTATTTTTCCCAGCAAGGGGAACATAAATCCATATTTCTTTGGGGAAAAAACTGACTGGTACACATTACAGTTTTAAAAATGAAAGTAAGTTATTTTATATTAAAAGTCCCCATTGAGCAGTTTTAAATTGATCTTTTTACTTGTTTTCTTGCTTTTTGACCATACTCTGGTGGTATTATGAATCTACAGAAATTTGGTTTTATTTTCCCCGAAATTTTAAGAATTTAGGAAGAGTCTATATAGCATTTATTCTGTACTCCTCATAGCAAACATATTATCAAATTCCCACACAATCACTTGGTGGTGATGGTTTAGTCACTCGGTCATGTTCAACTCTTTGCAACGCCACAGACTATAGCCTGCCAGGCTCCTCTGTCCATGGGATTCCCCAGACAAGAATACTGGAGTGGGTTGCCAGTTCCTTCTCCAGAGGATCTTCCTGACACAGGAATCAAACCCAGGTCTCCTACATTGCAGGTAGTCTCCTTATTGACTAAACTTGCTGTCCTTGTAAAAATTCATATTAATCTTTAATGAAAGACTTTCTATATAAGTTCCCAATCTCACTTACAGAAATGCTTCACTACTTCTAGTTTGAAAGTGAAGGACATTCTTCATTTTTGTCCCAAACTCAGACATATTTTCAGGCTATCCACAAAAATCACAAAAGAATTTGATCTGGTATAATAAGTTTGTCATACAGTTCACTAAATCTACTCCATAGATTTTTTTTTTTAAGATTTGGTGATTAAAAACTTCATGATAATGAGTATTTTCTCATCCATGATAGCTGCATTTGTAAACAATAACTCTGGGGGTTTTTGCAGGTCAATATTGTATCTTCTTTGATGTTGATCATAAAACCAACAAACCCCATTAATATTTATAGTTTCCTTTGAGAAGAAAAAACTACCCAAATAGTTGATTTTGTAGGCCAATAGCACACAGAGAGTCTCTAGAGAATAAAATGTATATTTCCTCATCTAATAGACTTAAGAAACAATAATCATCTTTGGAGGCAAGCTAACATAACAAAAAAGGCAAAAAATGTTATATACTATGGATTACATCACACATTTTGAGTGACAACTTAGTTTAGTAAGATAGTCTGACTGAGAGATGTCCCAAGACTTCCCAAGGCTACATTTCTTTCTACTATAGGTGGCTATTCTTATCAGGTTCCGGGCCTTGACTTCCAGCAGCCAATTGCTGCTGCTGCCAGCACTGCTTACCGACCTTTACTTACTTATTACCACCACCCCCACCCCCGCCACATGCTCCCACTCACTTCCAAGACTCACACTTCCGTTTCCCCTTCTCCAGCTCAGAAAGAGAATCAGTAAGGCAGCAATGACACAGCATTGGTGGGGAGGAGGAGAATCCCACTTTCTGCTCCTTCTCTTCCCTTTTTCCTGCTTGAGTCACAGAAAGTCCTTCTATTCCTGTGATCGGCTTATCTTACAGTTTTATTCAGATTACTGAATACTTCAAATCTCTATGTATGGTTCATTTGCTCATGTTACTTGCTGTTGAATATTGAAAGCTCATCTTCCATGCGTCTAAAATATTTCTGAGTATATTTCATACATGTAAGACACATGGTATATGCAATATAAACGTTACTGAAGACCCAAAAGACAAGAAGCTGGGCATAACCATAGAGAAATATGCCTTCACTTAAAGACAAAGCCAAAAAAAAAAAAATGGCTTGAGTAGTACAAACAACTTCTATGGAGAAATGAGATTTCAAAAAGATAGTGGAGGGCAACTGGTATAAAACTTAGAAGTGTCTGTTTACAAGTGAATTGTTGTTTAGTCACTGAGTCTTGTCTGACTCTTTTGTGACCCTGAAAGATTGTTGCTGAGCCATGAAAGATGCTGGGATTCTTGGCCTCTGGAGGAGAGGAATTCAATCTGGGGCTAATGACGAGGCTTGGTCACTCAGAGCTTTTGTGTGATAAAGTTTTATTAAAGTCTAAAAGAGACAGAGAATGCCTCTGACATAGACATCAGAAAGGGGCAGAAAGAATGCCAATCCCTGCCCCCCTTGCCTTTAGCAGTATGTTATATACCTATCAGCAAGCTGTTAATTAGAGAAAGGAGATGTCCCAAAACTCAGAGTGGCCCCAGGCCCCTCACCCACAACATGCATTTTGAGATAACATTAGCACCAGGTCAGTCACCCCGAGCCATAAAACGATGGACATGAATCTTGAAGAAAGGCAGGTTTCCAAGTAAATATATAGTTTCGTTAACATAGATCAGGAGAACAACGTATGAGCAAAACATACAGGTTGAGCCCTTATCGGTTCTGAGTCTTAAGCGGAACTGACTTGAAGAAAGACAGAGTCTAGGGTAAATACATAGTTCATTAACGTAGCTCAAGAAAAACGTTTCCATAGGAAAAACGCATTGGTTAGCTCCAGGTTTGAGAAAAGTTAAGTTCAGGTGGAGCCAGGTGTCGTCATGGCAACACAGAATTTTAAGAGAAACTCCCTTTTAAATTTGTATGGAGAAGGGGAAAAAATCGAACACTTGCTTGTTTCCTCCTGCCTCTTAAGAGAGAGATTAAAAAATGTCTGACATTTGCAGCCTGTTTCCTCCACATGGAGACCCCTGGCCTTCCTGCCTGTTACCCTCTCATCCCCATAGACTGTATCCCGCCAGGCTCCTATGTCCATGGATTTTCCAGGCAAGAATACTAGAAATGGCAAGGTTGCCATTTCCTTCTCCAGGGGATCTTCCGGATCCAGGGATCTAACTCATGTCTCCTGCATTGGCAAGTGGATTCTTTACCACTGAACCACCTGGGAAGCCCTTACAAGTGAATAAACAGGAGTAATTTGAAAGCAATTTGTGGACGTTTACAGCCTGAGAACAGCTTTGTAAAAATTATTTTGGCAGCAGTGTCCAGACCATTCTAGTGTGGAGTAGCTGGATGAATGAAGTCCAGCAAGATCACTGAAGTGTTCTAAATTAAATGTAATGAATGCCTAGAAATTTGATAGTAGGTAGAGAAAAGAGGCACCATCAGAGCAGAGAGTAATTCTTCAACAAATCTTTGTTATGTGCCTGTAGCATGCCAGGCACTGTGCTGGGTGCCAAGAATAGAATATTAGGCAAAACAACCATGGCCTATGCACTTCAAAAGCTTAAAAGGTATATTGCATGTAAAAAAGACTTCCTTGAGAAACTCATTTTATCTGAAGGATGCCGCTGCCTACATGCTTAGCTGTGCCTGACTCTTTGTGACTCCATGGACTGTATAGCCCACCAGGCTCCTCTGTCAATGGGATTCTCCAGGCAAGAATACTGGAGCGTGTTGCCATTTCCTCCTCCAGGGGATCTTCCTAACCCAGGGACTGAACCTGAGTCTCTGTGTCTTCTGCATTGCAGGTGGATTCTTTACCGCTGAGCCACCTGGGAAGCCTAAAGTTGGTGTTAACTAACAGCAGATTGGAGGTGGGGAAAGCATACATAAATACTACTACTTTTCACCAGACCAGGTCCATAAATATTTGGCTACATCACTATCATTTGCATCCCACTACTTTCATAGAACCTTGTCATTCACTCGTTTAGCAAATCTTTATTGAACAGTTTACTCTGTACCTATTACAGTTCCAGGTGATTGGGATGCAATGAAAAAAATCTTAAAATATAGTGGAGGAAAGAGAAAAGTAAACCGACCATTTCAACACATTGTGACAATGTTGCAAAGTTCCAGGGAAGAAAAAGCATTAATAGTCAAATTGATACTTTCGAACTGTGGTGCTGGAGAAGACTCTTGAGTTCCTTGGACAGCAAGGAAATCAAACCAGTCAATCCTAAAGGAAATCAACCCTGAATATTCATTGGAAGGACTGATGCTGAAACTCCAGTACTTTGGCCACCTGATGATAAGTGCTGACTCATTAGAAAAGACTGGGGAAATGCTGGGAAAGATTGGGGATAAAAGAAAAAGAGGGTGGCAGAGGATGTGATGGCTAGATAGCATCACTGACTCAATGGACATGAGTTTGAGCAAACTCCGGGAGATAGAGAAGGACAGGGAAACCTGGCGGACTGCAATCCATGGGATCCCAAAGAGTTAGACACGACATAGTGACTGAACAACAGCAAAGTAGTAACAGTTGTAATCTCCAATAACAAAATGATAACTCCTATTACCAAGTTCTTGAAAATCACCTTTATAGCAGAATTTTAAATTGCATTCAACCTTTTCTATAAGAAACTACAGTTTGGGGGTGTACAAGATGATCTGAACATCACATGTCCCTTCCTTGTCACAGTTGGTGCCTGGGCACTGTCATCTCAGGCAGAAAGAGACCAAGGTAGGGCTAGAAGGGTCACCTCTTTGTTTCAGCTTTGGGACTTTTACTGCCTTCATTGCAAACACAGAATAAAATCACATAATAAAACACCTTTTCATAAACAGCAGGAGAAAAAGGGACTAAAACTAATCAAACCCTGGAGCTACCCAAGGCACCAAACCTAAGCTGCTTATCCTCTGAGAGGAGCAGTTGTTTTCCCAGCAGTATCCCTTGTCGTGGTGAGTGGACGTCCTGCATAACCACAGGGCTTGTGAAAGACTGCAGGCAGGAGTCTATTTCCTGAATCCTTTCTCTTGAGCTTCCACAGAGCTCAGAGGGGGAATTTTTGTATATTTACGACGATTACTTGGGTACCTTCCATCACCAAAATTGGATATGTAATGTCTCACATTCTACTTATTTAGCAATAACACTTTTAAGTTGCCAACTTCAGGCTTCTCAGGAAACTGTCCTGCTCGTGGAATTCTGCCAACAGCCTAAGAACATTTTGAAGGGTTTGGCTGAGAGAAGGAAACATCGGCAAGTAATTCGATCCAGCATGAAAGGTCACAGGCGTCAAGATCTGTTGCCAAAATGCTGCTAGTGGGGATTAATTAATATCAATTGAGCAACCACAAGTGTCTGGCATTTGACTAAGACTGTCATTCTTAGCCTCATCCCACTAAAAGAAAAAATGTGCAGTTTCAAACTAACGGGGGCCAACAGACATGTACCTCTCTGGCCACAAAAAAAATGGGAAAAGGTTGATGGGATTACAAGGGTAAACCCCTCTCTTATTTCCAGGTAGACAAAGATCAGTTTTGTAGTCATTTATCTAAGACCATTTTCCACTCAGAGAGAAATAAACAGAATAACTAAAATTTTTTGAGCTCTAAATATGTGCCAGACTCTGAGGTAGTCATATTATTTTTATGTTTAATCATTTGGCCTTCATAAGAACCTTGCAAAGTGTTATTATCCTCATTTTACAGATGAACAAACTGATGTGTTAAGCACTGGCCAAAGACATATAGCACACATGAATTCTCTACCTGGGAAGCCAGGCCCTCCCTATGCTGCCCGTGTCTTGCTGTATCTAAGCAATCTATTATTTGCAACAGGAAACTCTGCATAATAACCAAAACATTGTCTATCACAATGTTTTGTGATAGAAGTGACTGTCACCCACTAACTAGCTTGAACTGGGCCACATTTCTTCCACACATAAAACCTTAAGAATCATTCAATACTGCTGAGTATTTATTTAACTCAGGCTTCCCGGGTAGCACAGTGGTAAAGAATCCATCTCCCAATGCAGAAGGTGCAGAAGACTCAGGCTTGATCCCTGGGTCAGGAAGATCCCTGGAGGAGAAAATGGCAACCCACTCCAGTGTTCTTGCCTGGAGAATTCCATGGACAGAGGGGCCTGGCAAACAGTAATCTATGGGGTTGCAAAAGAGTCAGACATGACTGAGCGTGCGTGCACACATACATACACACACACACAGGTTTAACTCTGATCACCAACTGAACGCCTACAGCATTAAGCCTATAGTGTAAAATGGAGCATAATCCATCGTTATGATGGTATAGTTACAGGAAGCCGACACGTGCAGGACTCAGTTTTTGATAGGCAATGAAAGAACTTTGAGTATCTCTTTTCTGCATCTCTCTTGATCTAAGATTGGCCCATCTGACATGACACATCTTGTAGAACATGAAGGATTTCCGTTTTTTCTTTCACTTCTGCAAAGACACAACTAAAAAACCCAGGGTTATGACTGTGTGTGTGCGCTCAGTTGTGGCTGACTCTGCAATCGCATGGACTGTAGCCTGCTAGGCTCCGCTGTCCATGGTGTTCTCCTGGCAAGAATTCTGGAGTGCATTGCCATTTTCTTCTCCAAAGGATCTTCCCAGACCAGGGATTGAACCTGTGTCTCCTGTACTGGCAGGTGGATTCTTTACCACTGCAGCACCTGGGAAGCCCAAGGGTCATGATTACACAGATACTATGGAGGGTGTAACAGATATTCTGTTATACCCTAAGAGATATCTGTTAGATATTGGATTTCTTGCATATTTATTTTTAATGCTAAAATATTATAAAAAATTATTGAAGAAGTAAAAAGTGCTTAAATAGGAAGGAAAGGTTGAGATGTTGATTACCGTGTGACCATAAATATATGAGTGAGAATCTATACTATAACTCTTAACCTGTGGTTAGTTAGCCCTGTTTCAATCCAGCCCAAGAACTCTGTTTTGTTTCTATTTTGTTTAATTTTCATTTTGTTCTGCTTTCCTCAAGCACATAGATCAATGATTTGGATTACAAAGAGATCAGGTATTCAATAAAACAAGCATGAATTGAACTACTACTTTTACTCTTTCATTTTACAACCTAGTTATTTCATTTCCTACCTATCACACCTGACTGTTTTCTGTACTCTTATTACTGGGAGTTACAATCAGGTCAATCTATCATTTGTCTAGGATTTGAATTTCCTTCATCATTGTATAAATCAGTGTGTACGTGTGTATGCTTGCCAAATTGCTTCAGTTGTGTCTGACTCTCTGAGACCTTATGGACGGTAACCTGTCAGGCTTCTCTGTCCATGGGATTCTCCAGGCAAGAATACTGGAGTGGGTTGCCATGCGCTCCTCCAGAGGATCTTCCCAACCTAGGGATCGAACCTGCACCTCTTACCTGCATTGGCACATTCTTTATCACTAACACCACCTAGGAAGCCACCAGAGGACTCACAGATCTACCGTGAGAGTACAATGACAACATTAATTGCATTGACAGCATTAAGTGCCGCTGCTGCTGCTAAGTCGCTTCAGTCGTGTCCGACTCTGTGCGACCCCATAGATGGCAGCCCACCAGGCTTCCCCATCCCTGGGATTCTCCAGGCAAGAACACTGGAGTGGGTTGCCACTTCCTTCTCCAGTACATCAAAGTGAAAAGTGAAAGTGAAGTCGCTCAGTCGTGTCCAACTCTTAGCGACCCCATGGACTGCAGCCTACCAGGCTCCTCCGTCTGTGGATTTTCCAGGCAAGAGTACTGGAGTGGGGTGCCATTGCCTTCTCCGAGTGCAATGACAGTATTAATTCAGTGTGCAGATGCAAGTACAAGTGGTACTATGCCCACATGTAGATGTTACATTGTACATAGTCATGGGCTCTGTGAACCAGGTTGCTTGTTCACTTTATTTGTAGAACAGACAACAGAATAATGACACTTATTAGAAAGTTATGGCGGTACAGAGACCCAGAGAGGACCCAAAGGAGGGAAGAATAAACCTAGGAAAGAAATTGACAGAGGGAAGGAAACAGCTTGGCTTTCGGTTGGCATGGACATAGATGCCCTAGGTATATGCAGGCTAGTGGTCATAAATAACCCCCACTGTGTGTGCAATACTATGTGTATAATATTCCAGTGTATATTCTGGGATATGCATTGTATTGGGCACATCCTTTATAACATGTGGGCTTCCCTGATAGTTCAGTTGGTAAAGAATTCACCTGCAATGCAGGAGACCCCAGTTCAACTCCTGGGTTGGGAAGATCTACTGGAGAAGGGATAGGCTACCCACTCCAGGATTCTTGGGCTTCCCTTGTGGCTCAGCTGGTAAAGAATCTGCCTGCAATGAGGGAGACCTGGGTTCAATCCCTTGGTTGGGAAGATCCCCTGGAGAAGGGAAAGGCCACCCACTCCAGTATTCTGGCCTGAAGAATTCCATGGACTATATAGTCCATGGGGTCACAAAGAGTCAGACATGACTGAGTGACTTCCCCCATCCCTTGCCACAACATGCCATTTATTTCATACAAAACTTTAATGCATTTCCCAACTGAAGTAGAGTGTGTTTAGATAATGTAAATAAATCACCCCAATTTACATGGCTTGAGAATCAAGACAAACCCTGGTCTGTTCAGGTCCAAGGCTCAAATTCTTGCCTTGATCTGTTTGTATTACCTGATGTCTACTAGGAGAAAATCCACTGATGCTTCTACATACCCTCTTCCCTAGTTTTCAAATGTCCTTCATTTGTAATTTATGTTCAATCAAGGATTTTATTTTGTATTATCAGTATTTTTCTCTCCTATCCTTAATGTAATTCACTCTCCCAATGTCAACAATCACCTATAGTCAAATAACTTGCACATTTTTATCATCCTCATTCTGCTCATAAATTCTAGAAGAATATTTATAACTGTTTATCCTATTCCTTCCCCTGAATATTCCATTGGAATCTCGAATACAAACCATCCTATTATATACTCATAAAAATGTATATGTGGAATGGACATCAGAGTTTACTTATAATAAAAGTAGTAAGTTCATATATAGGACTTGACTTTTGTTCCAAGTGTTTCATGTGTTAACCCATTTAATTCTGCAAACAAATACATAACCCAAATACTATTATCTCCATTTTACACATGAGGAAACTGAGGCAGGCATAAGTTAAGTAAATGGCCCAAACCACGTGGATAGTAAATGGGATAAAAGAATGGGGCGTTCAAACTTGGGCACTCCAGTTCCAGAGTCTGGGTTCTTTACCACCAAGCTCCTCTGTCTCTCCTAGTCCGTAGGTAAGGTCTCTGTAATCCATGGAGGTTAGGTGGTCTGCCAATGATCATACAGGCAAAGTGGCAGAATCAGACTTTTCACATTTCTGAGCCATGACAATTCTATTCCATTGTCTCCCCCATCCACCCCTCCATCACCTATGTCTTCTTTGGATTTCCTAATCCTGTTAATGATTTCATTGTCTTCTCAGTTACCCTGCCTGAAGCACCTGTCATCTTTTTCTACTCTTTTTATAATCCGATCAATTGCCCAGTCCTACAAATTTAGCTTTACATCTCTCTCTCTCATCTGGTCCTAAATCTCCTTTCTTCACTGCGCCTTCCTCACCTCACCCTCTTATGTAATTTCAGACCCTCCCACTTTGTTTTCCTCATCCCAAGAGCCAGCTCTCTCCTGCTCTTTTAAATGACTCTTTAGCCATATGTGCATCCTGACTTCCAAATAACATGTGTCTGCTGCTCCTGTTTTTAACGTTGGGCATTGACTATTGATTTCTCACAACAGAATAGGAAGATTTAACTCTCCTTCTTGCCAGCTCCCATCACACACTTTGCAATCCTCATTCTTCAAATATAAATATATTATAATTTTGATTGGATCAATGTTGACATTGCTATGACTAAGCAAATGCTTTTATTGATCCCCATAGCATAATATGATGTCTTTCTCTACTGAACAATTTGTTTTTGCCGGAGTGTCATTGGCCTGATTTTCTATCATGAATTCAACCACACATTCTCTCCTATTGTGTCAGTATCTTCTCAATACATTTAAACAGCTCAAGCGTCCTTTCGATTTCATCTTCATGACATCTCTCATTGGAATTTCAGATTCGGCTCCACGAAAACTGTCTCGCATGCCTCACCCCCACGTCAGGACAACCACAATGCTGCCATATTAAGATCTCCCATCACCAGCATCCTGATGATCCCCTTCTCCCGACTCCTGAGCTGAATCTCTGTTTTCTGGACCCCATGTCTTCATTCTAGCTATACCGTCTTATTTCGCTGATGCAACATCCTGAGAAAAGGTGAAGTTTTGAAACTTTTAAAATTTTACCCTCACATTTGATTGAAACTTTGTGTAGATGTTTTCGAGGTTAGAAAATAGTATCTTCTAGTCTTCAGTGTTGCTTTCACCTGCAACATCTTTATTCTTGGTTCTCTTTGTATGAACCTCCTTCTCCTACTATTACTATTTATTTTTGTGTATAAAATAATACAAAAGCTTGTAGTATCTTTCTTTAATCTCCAGTATTCTGAAATTTCACACATATGTGCTTTAGTGTGAGTCTATTTTTATCAGTTTTGCTGAGAATTCAATTCAGAGAGCCCTTTCCATTGAAGGCTTATGTCCTTTACTTCCCTGGTGGCTCAGATGGTAAAGAATCTGCCTCCAAGGCAGGAGACCTGGGTTGGATCCCGGAGTTGGGAAGATCTCCTAGAGAAGGGAATGGCAATCCACTCCAGTATTCTTGCCTGGAGAATTCCATGGACAGAGGAGCCTGATAGACTACAGTCTATGGAGTCGCAGAGTCGGGCACGACTGAGTGACTTTCAATTCAGACAGCCCTTTCCATTGAAAACTTATGTCCTTTACTAATGAGATTTATATATACATACAAATATATATTATACAGTTGAATTATATATATACTATTGAAATACATATACAATTGAAAATTTTTCCCCTTAACTTTCTCTGTTTTGTCTTTCTGAATTTTCTGATACTTTGATATTAAGTTGCCAGGACTATTTCTCATTTCCTCTGTATTCTGGGAGATTTTCTTAATTTTTACTTCCAAACATTATTAGTTTCTTTCATTTTTGTTACCATAGTTTTAATTTTCAGTAATTCTTTTTTTTTTTCTGTTCCATTTCATGATCCTGTTTCATGGATGCAATCTGTTTTTGTCTCTCAGAGGATATTAAGGATTAATTTCTTTGAGGTTTTCAACCCCCTGCATATTCAGTTTCTCTATGTTTTGTTTCAGTCTCTATCTTCCATTCAGAGATGTCAGCTTATATTTCAGGATAGCTCAGTTCAGTCACTCAGTCATGTCCGACTCTTTGCAACCCCATGAATCACAGCATGCCAGGCCTCCCTGTCCATCACCAACTCCCGGAGTTCACTCAGACTCACGTCCATCGAGTCAGTGATGCCATCCAGCCATCTCATCCTCTGTCATCCCCTTCTCCTCCTGCCCCCAATCCCTCCCAGCATCAGAGTCTTTTCCAATGAGTCAACTCTTCGCATGAGGTGGCCAAAGTACTGGAGTTTCAGCTTCAGCATCATTCCCTCCAAAGAAATCCCAGGGCTGATCTCCTTTAGAA
>NW_011494607.1:16246861-16247004 GCF_000754665.1 Bison bison bison
TTTGAATATGCTATCTAGGTTGGTCATAACTTTCCTCCCAAGGAGTAAGGTCTTTTAATTTCATGGCTGCATTCACCATCTGCAGTGATTTTGGAGCCCAGAAAAATAAAATCTGACACTGTTTCCACTGTTTCCCCATCTAT
>NW_011494607.1:16247157-16254979 GCF_000754665.1 Bison bison bison
GCCAACTTTTTCACTCTCCACTTTCACTTTCATCAAGAGGCTTTTTAGTTCCTCTTCACTTTCTGACATAAGGGTGGTGTCATCTGCACTGAGGCTATTTGAAAGTCTTCAATAAATAGTTGGGGTTTTCAATGAGGAGTTTGAATAAACGGTAATCTCAAAGAGCCAGATTAGATTTGGGGAGAAATATCTGATACTCATTTCTATAAAACTTTTCTTCTTGGCTGATCAGAATCCCCACAGAAAAGACTGCATTGCCTTTTTGGATGGTATAAACCTATGCTGTTGTGCTCTTAGTCATTCAGTCATGCCCAACTCTGCAAACCCATGGACTGTACGCTGCCAGGCTCCTCTGTCCATTGGGATTTTCCAGGCAAGAATACTAAAGTGAGTTGCCATTTCCTTCTCCAAGGCATCTTCCCAACCGGAAAGCTCTGGCTACCAGCATTATGGTAAGTGAAAGGGAGTGTCTCAGATTCAGAGTAAATTTTTCACTTAATACCCTGGTTTTCATACAGTAATCTTGCCTTCAAATCTGCCTGGTATTCTGGAGTCAAAAGACCCTACACTTTACAATCCTTAGAAAAGAAATCTCTGATTTTCTGCCTGGTTAAAAGAGGATATTGTTTTGGCTTTATGCAGTAGAAAAATGAACAGAGAAGCTGAAGGAAACCAGGATATGTCACTTCAAAATATGCCTCTTTGACATAAAAATTATTTTGAACTGTAAGCAATCAAGAAGCAGAAAACCCAGGAAGAGCTCCCCATTTTCTGCCTAAAGGCAGGATATAAATTCTCCTTTTACTAAAGACAGATTCTTATCAGCCCAGAGATGGCACCAGAGGAATCTGCAAGTAAACTTTTCTCCATTCGTTTCCTCCCATTTACTTACCTTGTGACATTTTGCTGGCCTTGGAGGCCTAAAACTGCCTTCCTTTGTTGCAACATTTCTCTACAAACATACTGTCCTTTGCTGCAGATGCTGTATAGGCTGGACTTCCAAATAACCATTTTGAATTATTATTTTGGGTTTAGATTTCTCTTGCTGATGTGTACAGCCTACAGTAATAAACTGCTGTCTTTCTCTTGTTAATCTGTCTTGTCAAAGAGTTCCAGCTAAAAGCCTAAAATGGGAGAGGTAAAAGTTTTGCCTCCTCTACAGGATTGTTTTCTGCCTCCGCAAACTTTCAGTTAACTCTTCTGTTTCAGTTCAGTTCAGTTCAGTCGCTCAGTCGTGTCCGACTCCTTGTGACCCCATGGACTGTAGCACGTCAGGCTTCCCTGTCCACAAACTCCCTTCTATTTGTAGCCCCCAGTTCTTCTGTTTATAGCCCCCAATTCGCCTGCACTCCCACAGGCACACCATGCGACATATTCCTCAGCCACTGAGAACTCTGTAGTAGCACTCGAGTTATTTTCCAGTTCTTCATAATTCTCAGGTCTGCTAATTAAGTTCTTAGCCATCCACCTACTTTGCCAGCTCTTAAATTTTTGCAGTTGGATCCTCTCCATTTCCTTTGTCCTTTTAGGCTGAAAAGCTAAAATCTCTTCACTGCCATTTTAGCATGGATTGAAGCAGGCAGCCAAAGATCAATTCAACTTCCCTGCTTAACTAGATATTGGCCTTTATTTTCTCTGGTCTAGTAAGTTACTAGAGTCTCCTAATTTCTTGATCATATCTGTCTTCTGTTTAGAGATAATCAGGTTTTCTGTTGACTAAAGCAACTATTTTCTACCAAGTAGTTGTTCTCATCTGTTAACTGTCACCACCACTATTCATAAAAGCAATTTTCCATCAGAAGATAATTCTGATGGAAATTATTCTCTCAGTATAACATTATTCTCTCAGTATAACGATTAATTTTCTTACATCTCTCGGGGATATGATGCTTCATATGGTATTAACCTACTATTATGGCAGTGGCACCCCACTCCAGTACTCTTGCCTGGAAAATCCCATGGATGGAGGAGCCTGGTAGGCTGCAGTCCATGGGGTCGCGAAGAGTCGGACATGACTGAGCAACTTCACTTTCACTTTTCACTTTCATGCATTGGAGAAGGAAATGGCAACCCACTCCAGTGTTCTTGCCTGGAGAATCCCAGGGACAGGGGAGCCTGGTGGGCTGCTGTCTATGGGGTCGCACAGAGTCGGACACGACTGAAGCGACTTAGCAGCAGCAGCAGCATGGCTCATTACCTATGATTTCCACTGACTCTTGCACCAGCAAAAATTGGCTGGGTTTTTTTGTTCCCTTAGTCTGACATGTATTTTTTATCTCTCTCTAACTCTGTTTATGCCATTCCTGCATATCTAGAATACAAATCCCTTTGAGCTACAAATCCTTTAAAGCCCAGGTCAAATGGAGCTTTCCCTCCACTCTCAGCACCTTAGAGCAGTGTACTTCACACATAGCACTTTGTACACCTCATTTGGTTTTTACTAAACTAAACATTTTATTTATATCATTATTCCCCTTCCTTTAGATAAGGAATTGTAGGAATTGTATCTTATTCTTATACCTTTGCCAATGCAACAAACATGTGGGTTCATTTAATTGAATTAAAACTATCCAAACCATAATACATAAGGATATATAATAACTTATAAAGCCTTAAAATATTTTTCCTCTTTTATTTATTTGAAAAAGCACCAAGATTTAAAACAAAAGATAAACTCCGTTCACATCTTCATCTCTACTGCCTTGACTGATTCATAGCAATTGTAAAACTCTAAGCATAGTCTGAAATTTGGCTGCCAATTGTATATCTATGAGGGAAAAATCATTTCCCAAAGTATAATTTTTTCCATAAAATATATCCATCAAAATTTCTGTGCGACTTACTGTAGAGAAATCGCACATGACTCACTAAATCAATTTACTCAGGTAAAAGAACATTGCTGGCTTGAGGGGTTATGGGGATTATTATAACTTCAGAAAGATAGCCAAATACCTTCTCTGAACCATTTTTAAAAGCTACCTCAGCAATGAAAATACTGTGTGTTAGCAGGAAGAGAAGGCAATTGACAGTTGCACAAGCTCAGTGGAAATAGCTAGTGTCGTCAAAATAAATCCAGTTTTAGGCTCAACACCCCCCATTCTTATTCTCAGAGCCATATTTCAATAACTTATTTCTGATTACTGCTAGTCATTCCATCTTGTTCCATTTAATATAAATAGCTCCCATTCATTGAGCATTTCATGCTAAATACTTTATATACTTTTTATTTAATAACTACAAAATCTTTTTAGATGTTATTCTTCCCATTTTTACAAATATGTAAAATCAGGTTTAAAAGGACGCTAAGTAAATTGTCTAAGGTCAGAAAGCAGATAAAGTGTCCTTTTTCTCTTATTTAATGATTTTAAATACTTGGTGTTATTTTCACGTGCTAGTTGCCTATATATCCTTGAAACAGAATTTTCATTCTTCAGCTTTTATCCAAGAGTCAGTGGAAAAGCAATGCTGGGTAAAGACTTGCTTGTTATCCAGAGTGAAGAGTTAAAAGGAAGGTTACCTATGCAGACAGCGTCTACAGTGCGTATCCTCTGCACCATATTTGTGTGTTTAGTTCTGTGTGTTATCTATGTTTGCCCAAGAGAGATGGAAACTGCATTCTTGAGAGCTGTCTGTCTTCCTTTCTTGCATTTTCTGAAAAAGGCCATTTGCCTTGTGCTGCCTCTGTATCCAGCAATATAGCCCTGCCCTAATATCCACAGAAGTTTTCATCAATTCATCACAGTCTGTCTAAACCCCTTACTTTTTATTACTTGTTTTTTAGGAACATATATTATATGGGAATCATATTTTTCCTTTAGGACAAAGCTAAAGGATCCAAACTTTTGTCATTGGTTGTATATCCATTACTGTGCTACAATTTTAAAAGCTCCCTAGTTTGAGACCCTTCCATCATACCACACCATCTCTTCAGCAACAGAACGGAGGCTATGTTCATGATCAACCACTCGGCATCAAATAAATGGCAAACATAGCAAAGAACAAGCACTCACTAAATTATTTCTTGAACTCCTATCATTTACAATGTGATAAATACTGAGTTGATACACAGATAAATAAAAAGAGTACCATTATACTGCAAATATGCAGAGGGCTTCCCTGGTGGCTCAGTGGTAAAGACTCTGCCTGCCAATGAACCCTGTAGGAGATGTGGGTTCAACCTCTGGGTTGGGAAGATACCCTGGAGCAGGAAATGGCAACCCACTCCTGTATTCTTGTCTGGGAAATCCTATGGACAGAGGAGCCTAGTGGGCTACAGTACATGGGGTCGCAAAAGAGTCAGACATGACTTAGCCACTAAACAACAATGACAAATATGCAGAGAGTTCTGATATACAGAGCACATACAGTCAATCATCTAAACCCTAAATTTGGCCTGAAACAAATATAATACTTTTTGGTTGGCTAGAGATGTCTTCTTGGTCTGTTCAGCCTTCAATAACTTTCTCTCCGTGAATTAGACCCATTAAAATTGTGAATACCTCACTGTTGGTGGGAATGCAAACTAGTACAGCCACTATGGAGAACAGTGTGGAGATTCCTTAAAAACTAGAAATAGAACTGCCTTATGATCCAGCAATCCCACTGCGGAAATCAGAATTTAAAGAGACACGTGTACCCCCATGTTCATCGCAGCACTGTTTATAATAGCCAGAACATGGAAGCAACCTAGATGTCCATCAGCAGATGAATGGAAAAGAAAGCTATGGTACATATACACAATGGAGTATTACTCAGCCATTAAAAAGAATACATTTGAATCAGTTCTAATGAGGTGGATGAAACTGGAGCCTATTATACAGAGTGAAGTAAGCCAGAAGGACAAACACCAATACAGTATACTAACGCATATATATGGAATTTAGAAAGATGGTAACAATAACCCTGTATACGAGACAGCAAAAGAGACACTGATGTATAGAACAGTCTGTGGGAGAGGGAAAGGGTGGGATGATTTGGGAGAATGGCATTGAAATATGTATAATATCATATATGAAACGAGTCACCAGTCCAGGTTCAATGCACGATACTGGATGCTTGGGGCTGGTGCACTGGGACGACACAGAGGGATGGTATGGGGAGGGAGGAGGGTTCAGGATGGGGAACACATGTAAACCTGTGGTGGATTCATTTCGATATATGGCAAAACCAATACAATATTGTAAAATTAAAAAATAAAATAAAATTTAAAAAAAAGAAAAAAAATTGTGAATACCTATGGTAGAATCTACATATTGAAGTCCCAGGAGAAGATCTCAGATGTTAAGATACAAAGAGGGAGGAATCTTGAATTGTATCCATTTTTATCAAACTTTCTTGCTTCTTTCCTGCTGCCTACCCTTTCTACCTCCTCCATATTCTCTCTCTCTCTCTCTCTCTCTCTCACACACACACACACACACTGCTGTAAACTGAAAGGGTGTGTTCATCCCAAATTCATGTTAAAATATAATCCCAAGTATGATGGCATTTGAAAGTGGGTCCTTTGGGGAAGTGATCATGCCATGAGGATAGAGGCCTCATAAATGAGAGTCAGAGACCCCAGGGAGTTCCCATGCCCCTCCTTCCGGTGAGGCAAAGTGAGAAGCCGGCTCTCTGTGAACTAGGAAGCTTGTATTCACTAGAAACTGAATTTGCCTGTACCTTAATCTTGAACTTCCCAACCTCCAAAACTGTGAGAAACGCATTTCTGTAGTTTATAAAGCATCCAGTCTATAATATTCTGTTACAGCAGTCCCAAAGGACTAACACACACCTTCTAAGGCAACTTTGGTGGAAAAAAAAAAAGTTTACTACAAGGCAATCTGAGAGAGAGAAGTGTGTGTGTGTGTGTGTGTGTGTGTGTGTGTGTGTGTGTGTTAGTCACTCAGTAGTGTCCGACTCTGTGCAACCCCGTGGACTATAGCCCACCAGGCTTCTTTGTCCATGGAATTCTCCAGGCAAGAATACTGGAGGGGGGAGCCATTCCCTTCTCCAGGGGATCTTCCAGACCCTGGGATTGAACCAGGTCTCCTGTATTACAGGCAGATTCTTTATCATCTGACCCACCAGGGAAGCCCGAGAGAGAAGAGATGGTTTATTCTTTGCTCTTTTGCTTTAGCAAAAATTTCAAAGACTGGTGCCCAACAATATTGCCTCAGATGCTGTCTAAAGATGTAGTTCCAGATCACCATCCCCTGGAAATTCAGTGTGTCTGGTAAGACCAGGAATCTGTATTTAACAATCATTCTCCAGGAGATTCTAAGGCAGTTCTGGGAAAGATCACATTTTTAGGAACTCTGTTTTAGAAATAGAAAAGGGTTTTGATTTATTTATTAATAAATTTCCAGGGCTTGTAGCCAATAATATCCCACCTAGACCCCCCTAGTTGCATCCACCTCCTACAGGGTCTATTGCATCAGTGGGTAGATCCATGAAAAAGTAATATGTTATAGACATCAGGCTGTCTCCAGGAAGAGGTGTTGGTTATGATGAGGATGAGAGATCCAGGGAAAGACAAAAAAAAGGAATTTCACAGGCTCAGTTGGAGTGCAGTTGTCTGGGGAGGCTGGGATGCTGCAAACTCTGCAAATTTGCATCCAAAGTGCAAGTAATCACCTCATTTATTCAAACAATCAAACTCTTCTTCCCAACTATTTCCAGCTTCTCAAGACTGGGCCAGAGAAAAATAACAGTCTTGTTCTATAAAACAGGTTGCTGCTGCTAAGTCGCTTCAGTCGTGTCCGACTCTGTGCGACCCCAAAGACGGCAGCCCACTAGGCTCCCCTATCCCTGGGATTCTCCAGGCAAGAATACTGGAGTGGGTTGCCATTTCCTTCTCCAATACATGAAAGCGAAAACTGAAAGTGAAGTCACTCAGTCGTGCCCGATTCTTAGCGACCCCATGGACTGCAGCCCACCAGGCTTCTTCGACCATGGGATCCTCCAGGCAAGAGTACTGGAGTGGGGAGCCATTGCCTTCTCCGATAAAACAGGTTAGTATATCTCAAATATAAAGTCCTTCACAACTGTTTTCAACCTGAGTCTAAATTTCAGGGTTTTTTCTTCAATCTGTAGGCTCACTGACAGGATCTGTAGCCTTAGTTAGTGTGGATGGCTTGGCTTTGCAAGTTTCACTACGGATTGGCACAAGAAAAAAAAAAATGTCTGAGTAGGCTAAATGGGAGCCTGGGTTTCACAAGACACTGGATTAGGTGCCAAAAGTCTCCTCTGGGCATCGGCCTGGTGTGAACTGCATCTTCTCACTCTGCAGGCCTTGCAGACTATCCACCCAGCCCCAGTTGGTAGCACTGCACTGAGAAGCCAGATAAGTACATGCAACTCCTGTGAGGGAAATGTGTGTCAGTTCAGTTCAGTCGCTTAGTCGTGTCCGACTCTTTGCAACCCCATGAATCGCAGCACGCCAGGCCTCCCTGTCCATCACCAACTCCCAGAGTTCACTCAGACTCACGTCCATCGAATCAGTAATGCCATCCAGCCATCTCATCCTCTGTTGTCCCCTTCTCCTCCTGCCCCCAATCCCTCCCAGCATCAGAGTCTTTTCCAATGAGTCAACTCTTCACATGAGGTGGCCAAAGTACTGGAGTTTCAGCTTTAGCATCATTCCCTCCAAAGAAATCCCAGGGCTGATCTCCTTTAGAATGGACTGGTTGGATCTCCTTGCAGTCCAAGGGACTCTCAAGAGTCTTCTCCAACACCACAGTTCAAAAGCATCAATTCTTTGGCACTCAGCCTTCTTCACAGACCAACTCTCACATCCATACATGACCACAGGAAAAACCATAGCCTTGACTAGCCGGACCTT
>NW_011494607.1:16255079-16255297 GCF_000754665.1 Bison bison bison
CTCTCACATCCATACATGACCACAGGAAAAACCATAGCCTTGACTAGCCGGACCTTTGTTGGCAAAGTAATGTCTCTGCTTTTGAATATGCTATCTAGGTTGGTCATAACTTTCCTTCCAAGGAGTAAACGTCTTTTAATTTCATGGCCGCAGTCACCAACTGCAGTGATTTTGGAGCCCAGAAAAATAAAGTCTGACACTGTTTCCACTGTTTCCCC
>NW_011494607.1:16256320-16256972 GCF_000754665.1 Bison bison bison
CATGTGAGGTGAGTGCAATTGTGCGGTAGTTTGAGCATTCTTTGGCATTGCCTTTCTTTGGGATTGGAATGAAAACTGACCTTTTCCAGTCCTGTGGCCACTGCTGAGTTTTCCAAATTTGTTGGCATATTGAGCCAGCACTTTCACAGCATCATCTTTCAGGATTTGAAAGAGCTCCACTGGAATTCTATCACCTCCACTAGCTTTGTTCGTAGTGATGCTTTCTAAGGCCCACTTGACTTCACATTCCAGGATGTCTGACTCTAGGTGAGTGATCACACCATCGTGATTATCTGGGTCGTGAAGATCTTTTTTGTACAGTTTTCTGTGTATTCTTGCCACCTCTTCTTAATATCTTCTGCTTCTGTTAGGTCCATACCATTTCTGCCCTTTATCGAGCTCATCTTTGCATGAAATGTTCCCTTGGTATTTCTAATTTTCTTGAAGAGATCTCTAGTCTTTCCCATTCTGTTGTTTTCTTTGGAACTCTGCATTCAGATGCTTATATCTTTCCTTTTCTCCTTTGCTTTTTGCTTCTCTTCTTTTCATTTGTAAGGCTTCCCCGGACAGCCATTTTGCTTTTTTGCATTTCTTTTCCATGGGGATGGTCTTGATCCCTGTCTCCTATACAATGTCACGAACCTCATTCCAT
>NW_011494607.1:16257072-16260944 GCF_000754665.1 Bison bison bison
TTGGCTGCAAAGAATATAATCAATCTGATTTCGGTGTTGACCATCTGGTGATGTCCATGTATAGAGTCCTCTCTTGTGTTGTTGGAAGAGCATGTTTGTTATGACCAGTGCATTTTCTTGGCAAAACTCTGTTAGTCTTTGCCCTGCTTCATTCTGTATTCCAAGGCCAAATTTGCCTGTTACTCCAGGTGTTTCTTGACTTCCTACTTTTGCATCCCAGGTAAGGGGTAAATAAAGGAAGTCTCTACCTGTGCTGAGTTTTTCAAATATATCCTTGGAAGTACAAAAGTTCAGAGGTTTTAGAGAAATAATCAAATCAGTGTTTTCCTGTTCTATTTTCTCAAAGTGCCCAGAGGCAGAAGTCATTTATAGGAGGGCTTAAGATGAATCCTCTGAGACCATTAGTGCCAGAAAGGGCTCCTGTCAGTGCCCACTCAGATGGCAGAGGTGCACGCAAGTGGAACTGAATTGCAGCTACTTCTGCTGGTTATCTTGTGAGAGTTCAACCTCAAGAGTTTAACTACAGTCTCCTTCCTCCCAAAGCTATGCACCTTCTTGCGAGCAACACAGCCTCTCCATCCAGGCTCACAGATGCAGAGTTGTCTACTCTTCTCTCCTCCCACCCCAAGAGCTCTGCTCCAGTCCTCTGGGATGGGCACTCCTGCTCGTGAACATGCAGTACCCTTTCAAGCTTCCACTGTGCTGCTCCTCAGACTAATTTTCATCTCACTTCTACCTCTGTTAAAATGTGTCAAGGTCTATATTATTTACCTTTTCCAAAACCCTTCCATAAATCCCCAGCTGTTTTCCCTTCTCCTGTGCTCCTGGGGCACTTAGTTTGAATAACTGTACTTGGCCTATGTATAAATGTCCATGTTTCTCCCGGAGAGTATAGATGTAGATTATCTTTGTTCTTTTCCAAGTAAGTGAGAAGTCCAACACAGGTCTTACTGGGCTTAAAAAACATCAGTAAGGCCAAGGTCTTTTTTGGAGACTCTAAGGAAGCATTTGCCTCCTTGCTTTTTTCAGCTTCTAGAGTCCCTGGTGGCTCAGATGGTAAAGTGTCTGCCTACAATGCGGGAGACCCGGGTTCAATCCCTGGGTTGGAAAGATCTCCTGGAGAAGGAAATGACAACCCACTCCAGTATTCTTGCCTGGAAAATCCCATGGACAGTGGAACCTGGTAGGCTATATAGTCCATGGGGTCCCAAAGAGTTGGATACGACTGAGCAACTTCATTTTCTTTTTTCTTTTTCTTTTAGAGTCCACCCACATTCCTTGGCTTGTGACCGTCTTCCTCTATCAAAAGTCAGCAATTTCAAATCTCTCTCTCATCCTTCTTACATAGTCACGTCTCTCTCTAAATTGGGCCAACTGATGCAGGGCTAAATGTCCTATCCATGTCATCTAATTCAATCTTCAAGCATAAAGTAAATAATACTATGTCATTGAAAGAAAGCTGGTAGGTTAAGGAATTTCCCCAAGTCATCCAGGCAGGACAGAGAGTCGCATTGGTCTGGCTATTGCCATCCATTCTGACTCTTCAACTGACTAAAATTCACTACATAACATCCTCAATTTGAGTAGAGAGAAAAGGAAAACTTGCACTTCCATTCACGCAATAACCGTCACAGCCATAATTTGCTCTGCTTTTCTCTCCCTCCCCATACAACCCCCATACTCAGATTTGACCATCAGTTTTTGATGGCTTCCTCTTTCTGAAATTCTCCAGTATAAACTCAACATCCTGCTGGAGGAGACACAACAAAGCCCGCATAATTACTGCATTACATCAGAAACAGAATGGATGATATGAATGAAGGTCAAAGATGAAAAGTGAATCTTTAAGACCTATGCTATTCTCTCATTTTTTATAACTAAGACATTTGAGTGGGGGCGGGGCACCATATAGCAAGCAGGATCTTAGTTCCCTGACCAGGGATTGAACCCACTCCACCAGCAGTGGAGGTACAGAATCTTAACCACTGGACTACCAGGCAAATCTTGATGCTGTCTTGTTTAAAATTACCTTACTCACATTACTTTCTGAAATTGGCATTCTTCTTTCCGAGTGGCACATTGTGAATTGCGATCAAAGACTGCATGGACAGTTTCTTCCATCACATTACCTCCACCCTTCACAGACACCAGAGGGCCCTCCCAGTAGGCATCACTTTAAAAATCAGAGAAATTGATTTTAGCTTTTGAGGAGATGTTGTAACACTGTCATTCTTCCCATTTGGCAAAGAGTTACATCGCAAAGCACAAATCCTTCCCTCCCCTCTCCTCCTCCTTCTCCGTCACTCCTCCAAACATACCCGTGCTGGGAGATAAGCTTACCACCAGGCACTCTGGTAAAGTCAGGATCTGTTTAGGTCAGTCTGGGCTGCTATCACAAAAAACCATAGATTGGCTGGCAAATAAACATCATAAATTTATTTTTCACAGTTCTGAAGGCTGAAACTCTGAGATGAGGGTGCCAGTGTGGTCAGGTTCTAATGAGGGTCCTCTTCCAAACTGCACACTGCTATCTTCTCCTTGTATCCTCCTCCCAAGATAAGGACAGTGCTAGAGAGCTCTCTGGGGTCTCTTTTGAAAGGGCACTCATCCGATTCGTGAGGGCTCCAGGGCCGTAACTCTTAATACCACCACATTGTGGGGGGTTAGGTTTCCAACATATGAATTGGTAGGACACAAACATTCAGATCGTATCAGGATCATTCATCTTTCCTCTTCCATATTCATCAGCCCATCCATCTCTCTAGTTAGTTCCTATTTCTCGGGTATGCATGTTGTCTCTACTTTAGTGTGAAACAGAAGACTTTTAACAATTCTTTCACATTAGGGCCACAGTCTTATCTGTGACTACTTTCAAGTCCCAAAGGATTATTTAATGCATGCAGTTGTGTCCGACTCTTTGTGACCTCATGGACTGCAGCCCACCAAGCTCCTCTGTCCACAGAATTTTCCAGGTAAGAATACTGGAGCAGGTTGCCATTTCCTACTTCACGGGATCTTCCCCATCCAAGGATCAAACCTGTCTCCTAAGTTTCCTGCACTGGCAGGTAGATTCTTTACCAGTGAGGTATCTGGGAGGCCTCAAAGGATTATTTACTAATCATTAATAGAAAGATTTGGGGTTTCACTAAAGAGGATTTTGGGGTTTCACTAAAGGAGATTTTGAGGGGAAAAGCATATTTGTTATTCCTCGTGGTAGACCACATGAGCAATCACTCATTTGAAAGATGTCTATTTTCTTTTCTCTTAGTTATGTTAGTGTCCTACAATATTTCTTATTCAAAGTGAATACTTAAAATGAGCCCTCTGCTGAGTGTGTAGGTAAAGACTGGTGAGTGGTTACAGGTAAAGGACCAGGCTGTGTTATCATCGGGAATTCCAAAATTTAGCCCAATGCATTGGCTATCTTGCTATGGAAAATATGTGCAGGTAGAACACTGTATATGCTTCTGATGGTAAGTAAGTTGTGCTAATTTTTTTTTTTTTTTACATTACTGTAACAGATAGGAATTTAATCGGAAAAGGCCTGGAGAAGGATAATGAGGATAGTTAATGTTTGGAAAGGTATATGCTTAGTAACTAGACTGCCAAGTAAGATTAATTAGCCATTACAGGAGAACCACATGAATAAATTGATCAGAGTCATAAAATGTATCCATTTTTTCCATTTAACC
Source organism: Bison bison bison (assembly GCF_000754665.1). Taxonomy (NCBI): domain Eukaryota; kingdom Metazoa; phylum Chordata; class Mammalia; order Artiodactyla; family Bovidae; genus Bison; species Bison bison. The sequence goes on from NW_011494607.1 coordinate 16,260,765, forward strand.
ATCCCATAAACTCCCAAAGACTTCATTAAATTTCTATGATTAAAAGAAATATAAATAATCAGATCAGATCAGTCCCTCAGTCGTGTCCGACTCTTTGCAGCCCCATGAATCGCAGCACGCCAGGCCTCCCTGTCTATCACCAACTCCCAGAGTTCACTCAGACTCATGTCCATTGAGTCA
>NW_011494607.1:16261497-16265812 GCF_000754665.1 Bison bison bison
GGACCCGATGCCATGATCTTCGTTTTCTGAATGTTGAGCTTTAAGCCAACTTTTTCACTCTCTTCTTTCACTTTCATCAAGAGGCTTTTTAGTTCCTCTTCACTTTCTGCCATAGGGGTGGTGTCATCTGCATATCTGAGGTTATTGATATTTCTCCCAGCAATCTTGATTCCAGCTTGTGTTTCTTCCAGCCCAGCGTTTCTCATGATGTACTCTGCATATAATTTAAATAAACAGGGTGACAATATACAGCCTTGACGTACTCCTTTTCCTATTTGGAACCAGTCTGTTGTTCCATGTCCAGTTCTACCTGTTGCTTCCTGACCTGCATACAAATTTCTCAAGAGGCATGTCAGGTGGTCTGGTATTCCCATCTCTTTCAGAATTTTTTTAAATACCAGAGACTTTCCAGATGTATTAAGGCTATAATGTGTGTTTAAATAGAGCTGAAGAATGAAATAAGTGAATTTTGGGTTGACAATATCATTAGATCACTTAGATACTAAGGGCAGTGATTCTTACACTGGCTCATAAAAATGGGCGTGGTTAATATCATTAAGTTACTGTCCTCATATTCATATTCCAGTTCTAATATTCATGGTTCTTTGATTAACCAACATGTCCAAAAAGAGAATTTACCCTGTCAAAATTATTCAGTCTTTTGAGTCTTATAGTTCAGTCACTCAGTTATGTCTGACTCTTAGCGACCCCATGGACTGCAGCATGCCAGGCTTCCCTGTCCAACACCAACTGCCAGAGCTTGCTCAAACTCATGTCCATCGAGTTGGTGATGCCATCCAACCATCTCATCCTCTGTTGTCCCCTTCTCCTCCTGCCTTCAATCTTTCCCAGCATCAGGGTCTTTTCCAATCAAGAATAATCACCTTTCATTAGTTAATCTCAGAAAATTTTAGAAAAGTATGTTATACTACAGAAAATTTTGAAAGTAAAAACCCAAAAACCCCAAAACTCTGAGAACCCTTATTGCTCCACTAGAATCACTACTAGTATTTTGATATATTTCTTTTCAGGCTTTTATTTTCTATGCAGTTGTGCAGGGATGCAGTCCTAATGTAGGGGTGTAAGTAGCCAGCACTTCTATTTCTGCGGAAAGCATTTTCCCATGTTTCTTATCTTCCTACTCAGCCTTTTCAAGCTGCATAGTATTCCAACAAAAGATTATGTAACACACTACTTATTAGTTCATTTTCTGATTTTTGCTATTAAAAGACATTAGAGTAGTTAAGAGAACATCCTTTGACATCAAACAGTGTTTCTATCAGTAATCAGCTGCTTGATCGCAAATATGCTACTTAATTTTTCTTCAGAATCTCACACAGAGACAATTAGTAAGCTTTCAATTAATATTTGTTGAACAGATGAATGAACCTCTTCTATGGACCAAATAGTGTCCCCTCAAATTTGAACATATATTGAAATCCTAACCCCCAGTATTTCAGAATGTGATTATAAGATATTACTTTGCCAACAAAGGTTCGTCTAGTCAAGGCTATGGTTTTTCCGTGGTCATGTATGGATGTGAGAGTTGGACTGTGAAGAAAGCTGAGCGCTGAAGAATTGATGCTTTTGAACTGTGGTGCTGGAGAAGACACTTGCGAGTCCCTTGGACTGCAAGGAGATCCAACCAGTCCATCCTAAATGTATCCAGTCCAGGGTGTTCATTGGAAGGACTGATGCTGAGGCTGAAACTCCAATACTTTGGCCACCTCATGCAAAGAGTTGACTCACTGGAAAAGACCCTGATGCTGGGAGGAACTGGGGGCAGGAGGAGAAGGGGACAACAGAGGATGAGATGGCTGGATGGCATCACTGACTCAATGCACATGAGTTTGGGCGAACTCTGGGAGTTGGTGATGGACAGGGAGGCCTGGTGTGCTGAGATTCATGGGATCACAAAGAGTAGGACACAATTGAGAGACTGAACTGAATGGAACTGAACCCCCAGTATTTCAGAATGTGACTATACTCATTGATAGGCTCTTTAAAAGGTAATTAAGATTAAATGAGATTACTGGGGTGGGTCCTAATGTAATACTGCTGATGAACTTATAAGAAGAGATTAAGACACAAACACTGAACAACTTCTGCCAGCAAACAAGTGGAAATTTGTTATATGACACAGAGAAATTCAAGTAGTTGAAGCGTGAAGAGGAAAGGGAATAATTAAAGCTGCACAAATGCAGTTTTTCATTGACATGCACAGAAGCTTCTTTAAACTTTGTTCATAGGTAAATGGCTATCCTAGGCTGTCCCAGAATCAGCAAAGGTGCATGCCTCAGGCTGAATGCTGCTATAACTTAACCATGAAAATTACACAGGTGCCAGGCTAGACAATGAATGCAATTGGAACCTCAGCAAATGCAGACGGGCCTCACGAACGGTAGTGAGAGAATTTGATTATAGAAAAAAAGTCTTTTCACGTGAGGCTTTTTAGATATTTGGGGGTCATGTAAATTATTTGGTGCTTTTGCTTAGGTTTTCTATTGTTTGTTGTTTTGTTTTGCCAACTAGATCAAATCTTAAATTGTAACTATGTCTATAGGAACTACAGAAAAATAGGTGTGAACTTTTAGCTTTAAATTGTTCAAATGAGGCCTAGCTCATTAGTGAGATAGATTTCTCCAAATTCTGCAATGTTTTATGCTATTCTGAACTTCTTTCATGACAAATTGAAAATGGTGGAGGAGCTGAGCTTAGATACATGTGGCTTGTCCACAGGGTCTTGAAAGTTTCCCCCAATATTGCCTCAGGATGGCTCGATTGTTAATTACCTAAGTTCTTAAACCACTTAAAAACTATGCAATTCTCAAATTTGGCTAAATTCATGGAAGAGTGGTATATTTCATTAATAAATAAAAAAGTAAGAATGTGGCCTTTAATACAAAGACACATGCTACCTTCTTGGGTTCAAAGAAATATCGCAAACATAGATGGCAATTCAAAAAGCCTGTGCTTGGAACATTATGCTTCTAGAAATCAAGTTTGCTCAGGAATCAAAGAGAAATTGAGAGCGATTAAAAAAAAGTTGATTCAGTATTATACTCAGAAAAAGGGCCGTGGAAGAATGAAAACAAATCAAGGAAGACAGACTGATTAAACTGAAGGAAGAAAGAAATTTCTTCAGAAGAAAGGTTAAGATCTGAAGAAACAGATGCAGATATTAAAGGAAATATGAGATTTTGAAGGCCAGAATAGATCAATAATGAGAATATTATAATAAGTAATATATACTTATAACAAAAATAACAAAGAAGCATTATACCAGTAAAGAATAAATAATATATTATACCAAAATACAATTCAGTTCAGTTCAGTCGCTCAGTCGTGTCCGACTCTTGGCGACCCCATGAATCGCAGCATGCCAGGCCTCCCTGTCCATCACCAACTCCCAGAGTTCACTCAAACCCATGTCCATTGAGTCGGTGATGCCATCCAGCCATCTCATCCTCTGTCATCCCCTTCTCCTCCTGCCCTCAGTCCCTCCCAGCATCAGAGTCTTTTCCAATGAGTCAACTCTTCGCATGAGGTGGTCAAAGTATTGGAGTTTCAGCTTTAGCATCAGTCCTTCCAAAGAAATCCTAGGGCTGATCTCCTTCAGAATGGACTGGTTGGATCTCCTTGCAGTCCAAGGGACTCTCAAGAGTCTTTTCCAACACCACAGTTCAAAAACATCAATACTTCAGTGCTCAGCTTTCTTCACAGTCCAACTCTCACATCCACACATGACCACTGGAAAAACCATAGCCTTGACTAGACAGACCTTTGTTGGCAAAGTAATGTCTCTGCTTTTGAATATGCTATCTAGGTTGGTCATAACTTTCCAAGGAGTAAGCGTCTTTTAATTTCATGGCTGCAGTCACCATCTGCAGTGATTTTGGAGCCCCAAAAAATAAAGTCTGACACTGTTTCCACTGTTTCCCCATCTATTTCCCATGAAGTGATGCCATGATCTTCGTTTTCTGAATGTTGAGCTTTATGCCAACTTTTTCACTCTCCTCTTTCACTTTCATCAAGAGGCTTTTTAGTTCCTCTTCACTTTCTGCCAAAAGGTGGTGTCATCTGCATATCTGAGGTGATTGATATTTCTCCCGGCAATCTTGATTCCAGCTTGTGCTTCTTCCAGCCCAGCATTTCTCATGATGTACTCTGCATAGAAGTTAAATAAGCAGGGTGACAATATACAGCCTTGATGTACTCCTTTTCTTATTTGGAACCAGTCTGTTGTTCCATATCCAGTTCTAACTGTTGCTTCCTGACCTGCATATAGGTTTCTCAAGAGGCATGTCAGGTGGCC
>NW_011494607.1:16266496-16269537 GCF_000754665.1 Bison bison bison
TCCCATTCTGTTGTTTTCCTCTATTTCTTTGCATTGATTGCTGAGGAAGGCTTTTTTATCTCTCCTTGCTATTTTTTGGAACTCTGCATTCAGATGCTTATATCTTTCCTTTTCTCCCTTGCTTTTCGCTTCTCTTCTTTTCACAGCTATATGTAAGGCCTCCTCAGACAGCCATTTTGCTTTTTTGCATTTCTTTTCCATGGGGATGGTCTTGATCCCTGTCTCCTGTACAATGTCACGAACCTCCATCCATAGTTCATCAGGCACTCTATCTATCAGATCTAGGCCCTTAAATCTATTTCTCACTTCCACTGTATAATCATAAGGAATTTGACTTAGGTTATACCTAAATGGTCTAGTGGTTTTCCCTATAATTATTATTATAACAAAATATAGTATTATGACAAAAATAATAACAAAGAAGGTGATGTGAGGATAAAATGAGTAATTACAAGAGAAGTCTTTAAAAAGAAGTCTTCAGATAAATGTCTGCATAGGGTAACGATCTTACTACTCTCTATTGTCATTATTATCATTACTGTTGAGAGGTGTAAAGACACTAACATAGCAGAATAAACAGTTAGATGCCACAGAGACTTCCTAAAAGAGGAGCAGCAGAAAGGAGAAGGAAGAGCAGTTAACAGAAACAAATTCCACTTGGACTGAAAACAAGAGGGTGAAATGGCTAGTCAAGGTCTCTGATGTCTGAACCCTGAGAAGCAAAAATGTAGATGTGGATCCTCACACGGCTTCTTGAAGGAAGCTTCTATGCAGAAACGGGGTTCTCCAGCTGAAATAACTGTGAATTTGATGGAGAAATTTTTCCTAAGAATCAGTTTTCATGAATGAAAGCAACTTTATAAGAAGAGGCAGAGGCCACAGCCCCTGAGGCAAAGGACTGAAATGGCCACTCACAAAAGGGAGACTCCACCCTTGTTACAGCACTGAAATCCAGAAATACCATTCTGGATGATAGAGACCTGTACTGTTTTTAAAAAATAATTTCAATTTTTGGTCACACAGCTTGGCACATGGTATATTAGCTCCCTGACCAGGAATTGAACCTGTGTCTCCTGCATTAGAAGCATGGAGTCTTAACCACTGGACCACCCGGGAAGTTCAAGTTGTGTAATTTTTTTTTTTTTTTTTTTACCCTAACAGCCTATGGCCTTTGATTTCATTATCTAGTCACTATTTCTGCCCATATCCTGCCCTAGATTCCACTGGGACATAAGTCTATCTTATTCATTCCCAGATTTCTAACATTTAGCACAGTGCCTCATATATATTTGTTGGACAAATAAATAAATTGATAGGTGTGGAGGATACTAAAGAGTTCACTTTTCTTTTGGTTCTGACCATTACAAAGCATATAATTAGAAGCATAAGTATCCTTTGAAATTTTAAATGTATATTGTTTTCCCTTGTCCTACTGTATATTGAACACAGGCCTCATGTTCTAAGGAGGGTGGGGCACAATCACCGTTGTCTGCAAGGACAGCAAGTTAACACAGATGCCAAAAATTGTCTGCCCTAAAAGATCACAACAGAAAAACTCTGCCTGGTACCAAACCTAATATCTGAGTAATTACATTTTCCTGCTTCATTGCATGTCTTTCCCTATCTTTTTTTATTGCAGACATTTGCATATAACAGGATAGTAGTAATTGAAGTCAGTATTATCCCCACCCACATTCTTCCAGGAAGGCTTGCCTTTTCTCTGTCCAGCAAATGAAGTGAGGTTGACCCCCAGGCTCTCAGAACTGAGTTGACTCAAGATGGATGGAGTTTTAGATATAACTCAGTTCATCTTAGTGTCAAATGTCTGAGGCCGAACCTGTGTTTATGACAGCCCCATGGCTCCAGCAGAGCTTTTTCTACTGAAGCCCCAGCAGACTGAGAAATTTCACTTTACTTTTCAGTCCAGGCCCCATCGTGCCTGTTGCCCTGACACTTGGGAGATCCCTGCATTCACAGTGTTCCTCCAGACTCCAATTCAAGTCACCTCATTGTCAGTCACTCCATTCCTTTAACCAAAAGAATGTGAGAGGAATTTATGTCAGTTAGTTACAAGCAGAAACTTTAAAAGTCACTACATGCTTCCTCATACATACTTTTCCTTCTTCCATGAGATTGGTGTGACTGTATTAGTTTCCTAGGGGTCTCATTACAGGGAGCCAGAAATGGGGGGCGGGGAGGAGCTGCTTAACAGAGTTTCTTGTCTGACAGTTCTGAAATCTAGAAGTCCAAAGTCAAGGTGTTGGCAGGGTGCGAGAGAAGGATCTGCTCCAGGTATCTCTTGCTGGATGACAGATGGCTGTCTTCTTGTGTTTTCATATCACTTTTCTCTCTGTGCATGTCAGTTTCTATGTCCGAATTTCCCTTTTATAAGGACTCAATCACATTGGATTAGGGCACACTCTAATGATCTCATCTTACCTAATTACATCTGCAATGTCCCTGTTTCCAAATAAGGTCACTCTGAAGAATTCAGGGTTAAGTTGTCAACATATGAATTTGGAGAGACATAATTCAATGCATAACAATGTTCCACACTGTTGCAGGAAGGCAGACCCCTTCCAGGGCCCAAAACTGGGCTCTTGTCTAACACTCGGAAATGAATTGTCCAAGAAGACACATGTGCTGACAAAGCAAGAGATTTTATTTGGAAAGGGCACCCAGGTGGAGAGCAGTAGGGTAAGGGAACCCAGGAGAACTGCTCTGCCGCGTGGCTCGCAGTCTCGGGTTTTATGGTGATGGGATTAGTTTCCCAGTGGTCTTTGGCCAATCCTTCTAATTCAGAGTCTTTCCTGGTGGCACTCGCATCGCTCAGCCAAGATGGATGCTAGCGAGAGGGATTCTGGGAAGTGGACGGACACACGGCGTCTCCTTTCAACCTTTCCCTAACTCTTCCGGTTGGTGGTGGCTTATTAGTTCTGTATTCCTTATCAGGATCTCCTGTCATAAAACAGCTCATGCAAATGGTTACTATGGTGCCTGGCCAGGGTGGGCGGTTTCAATCAGTGTGCTTCCCCTAACAA
>NW_011494607.1:16269637-16282812 GCF_000754665.1 Bison bison bison
AAGGAAAGCCTTGTCGCTCCGTAGTTGACATTCAATACAAGCCACAAATAAATCTTTATTATTGTATGTCACTGAGATCTCAGGGCTGGTTTGTCATCACTGTTCTACTTAACAAAAGCTAACCAACTTAGGCTCTAGTATGCATTCATTTGATGTATTCCCCTGGTTTCAGGTAGTGTGGTATGTTGAATTGTGTCCACCCCGTCTCCCAAAAAGCAAGTTTAAGTTTTAATCCTCAGTGCCTGTGAATGTGACCATATTCAGAAATAAGGTCTTTGCAGAAGATGAGGGCATATTGGAGAAGTGTTGGCCCTAAATCCAATGACTGCTGTCCTTTTAAGAAGAAAAGGACACACAGAGATACAGATGCAGGGGAGAAAGCTATGTGAAGGCAGAAGGTTACATGCAGAGGCTGGAGTGATGCGTCTAAAGGAACACCCAGGATTACTGGAAGCTAACAGAAGCTAGCAAGAGGGAGAGGAGAATTCCTCCCCGGAAACTTCAGAGGGAGCACAGCCTTGCCAACACTGTGATTTGAGACTTCTATTCTCTAGAACTATGAAAAAAATAAATTTACTCTGGCTTAAGCCACCCAGCTTGTGGTATTTTGTTATGGCAGCCCATTATGTTTGTTCCAGTGGGATCAAATGTTATTTTCATGGCAAAGCTTTTTTAATACTCTGTCTCATGAAAGCCAGTAATTCTTAGTGCTGTTTCCTCATCTTTTTCTCTTAATGAAATGCCACCAAAATATGGCAAGAACTTGTCTGAAACTGTCTTAGTGGTGGTGTATGCTTTATTTTGTCTTTTTGCACATTTCATGGATATTTCAGTGGGAAGTTAAAAATGCATGCCAAGTACTCCTAAAGCTAACACTCTATTAACTCTCAAGTCTAATATGTTTAAGCATTGAGAAAGAGATCTTCTGTTGAAAAGTTAATCTCCTAAACCAACAAAGGAGAAGTAAAGTTGACAGTGTCAAGAAAGTCCAGTAGGAAACAAATACCTAAAAACCAACCTCTCTGAATCTTAAAATCTGATGTGCTCAGCTATAAAGAAATTCCAACTGCCTGCACAGAGCTGGCCTTACCTACGATGCCCCTAAGGTACTAGAAGAGAAGGAATCATTTTATCATTAATTTTATAGCAGTGGCTCAGGGTCACCATTTGGTGTGCACTCAGGGTAGACTCTTGCCAAGATAACTCCTGTTAGATCTCAAGGAGGGCCGAGTGGGGAATCTAAACGTGAAAGCCAGAGTCACCTCATTGACCTCTCATTGAACTGGCATCAGCAGCAATAAAAAGCATCAGCATTTACCACAAGTGGGAAGGCACCTGTAACCTTTGCAACCTTAGGGAGAGTGATTCGACAACTGGGGGCTGTGTTGAGCAGCAGAAAGTGACAGGCTGACTATGCCCCTTGCAGAGGCAGCAGGAAATAAGGATTTGCAGCTTTGGAAGAGTAACCCAACAAAAGGGACTAATTACTGGGGATGGGATTGCTTATTATTTATATATTTACCATACTTAATACTTATAAAGGAATGATACAATCATTGAAGAATCATTCAAACAATACAGAAATTAAGCCAGCATAATTCCCAGAAGTTATCTGTTAATATATATATAGATGTCTAGAATTTTTCCATTTCTCTAATAACATAGTTTTCCCTCTCTTTTTACTATTTATTTATAAAATGGGATTATAATATATTTTTTTACAATTTGTTTATTGGATTTAACAATATGGAAATACTTTTACAATATTATACATCTACTTGTCTTTTTTTTACTTTTTAGAGCAATGCTATTATTTTAATAAATATGAAGCATTCTCATTCCAAAATATTGAAATTCTCTAAAAAGTACAGAAACAGTAGCAAAAAATATATACAAAATGTAAACAACTAAAAATAACTCTCAATAACATTACATGAGCTTCATTCTAGATATTTATTTATGTATAATAACCTCGTGATGTATGTATGTATGATACCTTATGTATGATATGCAGATGACACCACTTCTTCTGGAAGAAAGTGAAGAGGTGCTAAAAAGCCTCTTGATGAAAGTGAAAGAGGAGAGTGAAAAAGTTGGCTTAAAGCTCAACATTCAGAAAACGAAGATCATGGCATCCGGTCCCACCACTTCATGGGAAGTAGATGGGGAAACAGTGGAAACAGTGTCAGACTTTATTTTGGGGGGCTCCAAAATCACTGCAGATGGTGATTGTGGCCATGAGATTAAAAGACGCTTAATCCTTGGAAGAAAAGTTATGACCAACCTAGACAGCATATTGAAAAGCAGAGACGTTACTTTGCCAACAAAGGTCTGTCTAGTCAAGGCTAGGGTTTTTCCAGTAGTCATGTGAGAGTTGGACTATAAAGAAAGCTGAGTGCCGAAAAACTGATGCTGATGAACTATGTTGTTGGAGAAGACTCTTGAGAGTCCCTTGGACTGCAAGGAGATCCAACCAGTCCATTCTGAAGGAAATCAGTCCTGGATGTTCATTGGAAGGACTGATATTGAAGCTGAAACTCCAGTACTTTGACCACCTCATACGAAGGGTTGACTCATTGGAAAAGACTCTGATGCTGGGAGGGATTGGAGGCAGGAGGAGAAGGGGATGACAGAGGATGAAATGGCTGGATGGTATCACTGACTTGATGGACGTGAGTTTGAGTGAACTCCGGGAGTTGGTGATGGACAGAGGGGCCTGGTGTGCTGCAATTCTTGGGGTTGCAAAGAGTTGGACATGACTGAGCGACTGAACTGAACTGATATATAAAATAATAGAGATATGGATATATATACAAAGTTTTTAATATATGTAATATTTTAAGAAATATTTTACTTGAATTTAAACAACAGGATAATTTTTAAAACTGAAACAAAATAGAAGAATGATGAAATAGACAAATATCCCTTCTGACAAAGGGAATTAGTTGGTTAAGTTATAAGGAAAAATATAAAACCATTAAAGAAGTTGGTTTTATTATGTTTTAAGCTACCTACTTCAAACAAGCCTACAAATATTTAGCTTTAACTCCACATACAAATGCATTTAGTATTGTAGCAGACATTATCAAGCATCTATTTCTGCTCCCTCCCATCTTCCTCTCCCCCTAAAATCTGTTTATTCCAGTTTCCCTCCTTCTCATAACCATGTGCTTTAGGACAGGACAGAGGGTGAGTCTTCAATGGTCAGCATGGGGAAGCCCATTCTCCCCACCAGTGATTGGTGAGCACTGTAGGCATGTGATCTGACCAATGAGACATGAAGGTAACTTTGCTGGAGGACTTCCAGGAAATATTTCCTAATTTTTAGAAGGAAACACATAGAAGCAAATATTCTATTCTTCTGAACATTGTTGTATTTGGTTGTAATGACTGGATTGTTGCAGCTACTTTAAAGCCTTAGAACAAATCTGGTTCTTTTAAGAATAGAAGCAGAGAAAGATTCAGAGAATCTGGGTCCATATCATTGTTGGATTCCCATATTAGAGAGTGGGCTTCCCAGGTGGCTCTAGTCGTAAAGAATCCACCTGCCAATGCAGAAGACATGAGAGACTCAAGTTTGATCCCTGGGTCAGGAAGATCCCCTGGAGGAGGTCATAGCAACTTACTCCAATATTCTTGCCTGGAAGAATCCTATGGACAGAGCAGCCTGATGGGCTACAGTCCACCGAGTCTCAGAGAGTCGGACATGACTAAGCAATTTAACACACACATACACTAGACAGTATTGGGAAACACTGCTCCTGGAACCTCTTGTTATATAAAGTTATAAGCACTATTGTTTAAGCCATTTTGAGGTGGATTTCTGTTTCTTGAATCTAGTATTATCTTCAAAGTTATCCTTATGGACATAAGCATTTCTCACTGATCATTTCCTGATCTTGTGTGTGGATGTGTTTGTGTCCAGGTCTATAATCTAACTTAATCCAAAATAATCTAATTTAATCCTGGGGTGATTTCAAGGCAAGTTTATTTTGGGGTGGGAAAGTTCTAGAATTACTCATATAACCAATCCATGTTTTATTATTCATTCATAAATTTTTTACTAAAAATGTGCATCTGTGTATGCATATATGCATGAGCATGTATTTACCATATGTAGTCAGACACTATTGTTAATGCTATGACATAACTGGCATAGTTAAACATGAAAAATCTCTGTTGCTATGAATTCATAGCTGAGGCTGTGGGGGAAGAAAAGCAATAAAGTAAACAAGGATATTGTATTATCTATAAGAATGTGATAATTCTTATGGAGGAAAAACAAGAGCAAGAAAAGGTAGGGAGAACCACAGACAAAGGATGGAGTCAGGGTTGCAATTTTAAGTAGGGGGGTTGGGCACGTCCTCCCTGTTCTGTGCATTTCTCTTCACTGCATGCCATTTAATCACATGACTGTTCTGTAGGTGAACAAAGTTAGCTACAGAAATGAGACCGTATCATGTGAAACTTTTTTGTTGTTCAATTTTAGATTATAAAAATCCCTTGAAATGAGAACTCGGGTCCACAATACATCATTTGAGCAGGTATATATTTATCACCATCTGACAGCTTGTGCCCATCAACACAGCCTCCTGAGAAGGTAATTAGATGTTTGATAGAGACACATTTGTGTGTATGTGCGCGCCTTGAAAGTGAAACACAATCTCGCCCCTCCCACCCAAGTTCTGTTTCCAGTGTCAATCCAAAGACAAAAGAATGTGATATGTGCTAGTTTGTCCACCTGGTTATTTACCCTTAAATACATTATATAATAGCTATTATTTTTGAGGATAAGATACGTCTCAGATGAGGTAGCAAACTTACTGCAAGATCCTTCTACATTATTACAGCTATTTTACTACCCTTTATACTTATCTCTCTCACACAGAATTCTACAAAGATTTTGCTCAATAAAGCATTTAATTTATTTTCCTAAAAAGCCACAGCTCTCTTTTTGCAATTCATATTACATTGCTTCCATATTATTTAATTAAACAATTACAGTAACAAGTCTAACTGATTTAAACCAACAAATGAAACCCCTGATTATTTCACAAGCAAATAAAGAGTATGACTGAACATTTTTCTTTGGATAATTAGTGCTTATTTCCTAGGACTGTGTGGCCCCATCACACAGTAGAACTAAACGTGAAAGCACTAACACTGATAGATGCAATTTGTCAACCCCACCCCCTTCACCACCCTGACTTTTTCCTCCCATCTGGCCACGATTCATGTGGGAAGCTTTGCTCCATAGGTTAGCAGTCTGTTCTTTACTGTCACGCTGGACTGTGGGGAGGGTGAGCCTCTGTTAGCCTCAGGCAGGGAGAAGTTATGGTTTATGACAGAAGAACAGAGAAACACCAGGATTCAGGAGCTGGCTGACTTGTCACATACATAAAGAAGGTTTTAAGTACAAGCACAGTCAGATAAAGTGAGCCAATCTGAAATCTTTTACGGGTGTATCCAATGATCAGGCTTAGAGAATATTTCTTGAAGACTGGACAGAAACCAGGAAGTACAAAAACAAAAGAAGACAAAGCCAGGGATGAATGGAAAAACACATCAAGTCAGTGCCTTGAAGGCTGAGGCAAGTTGGATGCCACCATTTAGTCTGAATCATTCTTTCCATATAGGAGAAGCCAATCCCTATGATAGAAAACCCAAGGAAGCAAACAATGAGCTCTGCGTAAGCTGATAAAAAGGAATACATCACACACTGAGATTTACCCCAGTTAGATCAATAGCGGTTCCCTTTCTTCCAGGAAAAGAGTATTGTATCTCTGTCCAACTTCACAAGCAAGGCTTTCTCTAGTCTTGGTAATGATACTTGTCACCAGTTAAACACAGAAGTTGAAAGTGTTAGTTTCTCAGTTGTGTCTGACTCTCTGCAACCCTGTGGATTGTAGCCTGTCAGGCTCCTCTGTCCATGGGATTCTCCAGGCAAAAATATTGGAGTGGATTGCCATTCCCTTCTCCAGGGGATCTTCCCAACCTAGGGATTAAACCTGGGTCTCCTGCATAGCGGAGAAGACAATGGCACCCCACTCCAGTACTCTTGCCTGGAAAATCCCATGGATGGAGGAGCCTGGTAGGCTGCAGTCCATGGGGTCACTAAGAGTCGGACACGACTGAGGGACTTCACTTTCACTTTTCACTTTCATGCATTGGAGAAGGAAATGGCAACCCACTCCAGTGTTCTTGCCTGGAGAATCCCAGGGACAGGGGAGCCTGGTGGGCTGCTGTCTATGGAGTCGCACAGAGTCAGACATGACTGAAGCGACTTAGCAGCAGCAGCAGCAACAGCAGCTCCTGCATTGGAGGCATATTCTTTACTGTCTGAGCCACCAGGGAAGCCCGTAATTAAACACAGAGGAAACAATGTTTAATATTATTTTGTATATTTTTGCTGAAGCTCAGAAATAGAAAGAAAATCACAGGAAAAATTAAATTTACATTCTCAGGAATACAAAACATAGAGGTATGAAAGGTAGGGGTGGTCCAAAGGAGAAAATTTGATATTCAAACACCTTGCCTTCAGAATACTGAGAGACCTACATAAATATTTGTTGGACTATCAGTTTCATCTGCATCTATTCCTCCCATGGCCATGTTAAGACAAGGCCACAAATACTTCCATCTTTCTCCAATCAAGAGGAGGGGGTCTATGTTCCCTCCCCTTGAATGTGGTAGGTTGCAGCTTCTTTGACAAATAGAGCATGTAGGAAGAGACACCATGTGACTTCTGAGGATAAATCACAAAATCATGGCACTTCAGTCTGATTTGCTGGAAACTTTCCTGGGGAGCTCTCACTCATCAGGTAAGAAGTCCAGCTACCCCACGGACACCATGAAGACACTACATGGAGGGGAGCAGCTCCCCAGACACAGCCTTTGAGCCCTCCCTGGTGATGCACCAGATATGTGTCTACAGCCCCAGCCATTTGAGTCAACCCAGCTGAGGTCCCAAAGCAAAGACAATGCCTTGTGTGAATTCCTGACCCTTAGGAAGTGTAAGATAAACAAGATGGCTGTTGCTTTATCCCACTAAGTTGGAGGGGGAAGGTGTTCCCTTACACAGAGAGAGATAACTGGAATAATTTCTAATCCTCTGGGATAGTGGAAGAGAAAAGAAAGAAAAATACTATTTTTGCTGAGTTTTCTCTATAACACTTTTGCAGTTGTAGTTATGAGGAACTACTCAGGAGTCTTAAAAACAATATGCAATTAATTTTTAAGGAATATAAGTTCTTCAAACTGGACATAATTGGGGCTTGTTACAGAAACCAAAGGTTAAATTAAAAGATTCTATCATTTAAAGCACTAAAAGATGAGAGGAAGCACCCATACACTCTTACATCTTTCTGTCTGCCTTTCCCCTGCTCTTCTCCGCCTCTCAGTAAACTTGATCAAAGATTATCTGCCACTCTCAGTTCTGCAAGAGACAGAATTCACCCGTGTCTTATACCTGGATTTGGAGCTGCCAATACTTCTTACTATGAACCAAGCAGAAAGCCACAAACCCAAAACTAGGGGGAAAATGGCTTTGTAGAAAAGCTACTTTTAAATCATCCAATATGTCATTTTCCTATGGGTGACTTTCTTACAAATATTCTCAGCAACACCTTCATAGATAACTTTTTAAGAGAAAGCTGAAAGTATATTTTCTTTTTAAATTTAAGCTCAAAATAGATAATCTCCAAAAATATGAAAAAGAATCATTTTGCTCTACAGTAGAAATTAAGACAATATCAACCAACTATACTTAAATAAAATATATAAAAATAAATGATCCAAGATCTAGAAGATTGTATGACTTTCCCATTTTGTATTTCTTGAAGAAATATTTTAAAAGTAAAACAAAGATCTTTCAGCTAATTTAAAAATCCCTATGTGGGAATAAATATTCCTAAGCTTTACTCAGATCCACCAAATGTTAAAAAGAAATATTTTTTTCACTCTAAATTAGAAGTTGTCAATTTCTTTCCTTCTTGAATATGAAGTATACTATTAAATGAAATTGTATAAAAATAATCCAGGTTTCATTAAGAATTTTATCAATATCTCTGCACCATACAAAAGTAAATACTGGGACTCAAACACTTACAAATAGGAAAATTAATGAAGTTATTTTACCAGCTTTATATTTACTGGCCAAAAAAAAAAAGTGCTAATGGGTTTTAAGTATCAGCTTAGCTAAACTTCTTAATTTGTCCATTTGTGATGGTTTTGACAAGTCACTTCAAACTAGTTGGCTCTCTGCTGTGCATTCAAGGCAGGATATGTGGTGTGGCTTTTGTTGGTTAGAAAAGGCACCTCAGAAGCACAGGTGAAGAGACAGCAAGGGACAGGATATCCCAGACCCTGCCCCAGCTCATTGAACAAAGGAAAAAGTGATGAAATCTGTGAATATATTTTGATGCACATGCCAGTATTGCTTCCCAAGGCTGAACCGTCTGAAGAAGGTGGAATTTCCTTGACTTTTGAAGTCTTCCATCCCTTAGGATTATCCTTTAGGATAATCCTTGACACAAACAACATGTAAATTTCAGCAGCTTAACACAAAATTTCTTGCTCAAGTAACAGTATGGTGAGGGGAGGTGGTAGACTCTGTTTTATGGAATGATTCCAGAACTACATATACTTCTCTCCACCATCTTTCCTTTGCTAGGTCCTCTCCATCTGGACAACTGACAAGTGATAAGAGAAAGAAGGAGACACCTGCTCTGATCATCTCAGCTTCAATAGTGATACTTACAACTTCTCATGTTCCAGTGGTAAGAATCAGTCTCATGATAACCAGCTAAATGCAGGCTTTGCCACATATGTCAAAAAATAGTCTTCTATATTTCCCCAATTCCATGACCATCTTTCTTTTTTTTTCCACTTCTGGAGTGGCTACTTCCCTAATCCTGAGTAACATTATTAATTTAAAATTTTATGTATCCTTTAAGATGTAGCTGGATATGGGGGAAATATACCAAGTAACGTTTGATGTAGATACCATTGATATCCCAATAACTTGCTTCCATTATCTGTGAAAAAATGCAAAATTTTGGCTTAACAATTATACAAGGCATTTAAACCTTTTTATCTACCAACCTCCAGTCTTAGAAATCATATTTAAAGAAAAACTCTCAACATGTTATGCTATTCTTAGCTCAGATAGAAAATGATGCTGATTATAGCAGTGTAACTATGGTGTTGCCATGGTTATCTACCTATTAATGATTAAACTTGCTTCCTTATGCTGGTTAGAAAGTATATTTTAAAAGTAGAAAAGAAGTTTATTAGCAGATTATAAGACCCAAAGTTCTCAAACAAAAGTTTGGATATCAGAAACCAATTCAGGCTCTGATATCCAACAGATTTTTCTCTAGTGTCCATGATGTGGGTTTTTTTGCCCCTCATCAACTCAGCAGTCAGTCGTCAAAGAAATAAGCATTTTATGCATCATACAGTCATTATGACTTCCTGGGCAGAGAGAAACTTGATGAGAGATAGTATGAATTATGCAAAATATAAAATTGTTTAAAACCATAAAGCATCAGCAAATTGAATCTGTTTATTCTTTTCAATTATTTATGAAACCCATCCTCCTGAGTCCATATACAAAACTATCACCATAAATTATCAAAGCACTCAAAGTTTCAGAATCATATGAAAAAGATAAATAGCTAATAGTTTTTCACAGAAATGACTTTGAAATTTAAAACACAACATATTTCTGTTTACTGTATTTTTAATAGCACTCAAATGTTTGTAGGTATTTCCAGCTTCCAACACAATAGATAATCTATCTCCTTACATTTATAGTCCTCACTATTTGTTTTTAGTAAGAGCGAAAACTTGGAAAAGATATACAAGTTATCTCTGTCTTCAGATAATTTTGTTCTGTACTAGAGGAAAAAATAATAATTATATGGTAATGTTTATCTTCCTGTGCTTATCTATTTGTTTATTCAATAGACATCTCTGGAGTGCTTAATTTCATGCCAAGCTCTGTCCTCATGTGAAATGCACAAGACAGATATGGTTCCTATCATCATAGAGCTTTTAATAGTATAGGTAAGAAATGATGAAGCCCTAAACAAAGGCTTCTGAATGAAATCACTCTTTTTTGACAACAGGATGAACCCTTAGCCCATCCTTCAAATTCTTCAGCCTATATTTTAAGCATTACTTGCAGAAGGGTACTGTGCTTACGCGCTGAACCCCCCTACACACACACACAGAAATGTTTGTTTGCATACATCATTTGGAACCAAATTTCCATGTCCAGGATTGTGTTATCTATCTCCAAGAAGTAAATTATATCCAGATTTCAAGTCCTAACTCAAATCTCACTTTCTCCACAAAGCCTACCCTGACTGATTGAATGGTCTCTCTGTCCTCTGAACACCTGTAGACTTTTTTTTAAGTGTTAAAAACTTGCATTGGAAAATTTATTGAATTTATATTATGAACCAGATATTTAGTTTTATGACGATTAGTTTTTTTTATTTTGAATCTTAATGGTGAAAAATCTGTTTTTCACAGATGAGAAGACTTGAATTACAGTGGAGATAAATAAGTTGCCCCAAGTTAGAGCTATAATTCAACTCATGATGTTATGATGAAAAAACATCTATGTTCTTTCCCAACACATCACATTGGCCTAGTAACATTTTTTTATTTCTTATCAGAGTATAAATTCTGTTAGGTCAGGAATCACCTTTATATATGTCTACATTTCCCTTAATATCTAAACTTAATGTTTTATCCATTGTATGTCTTGATTAAATTTTTTCATGATAATTATAATAAAAATGCAAGATATAATACAGAAAACACCTTCATTCACACATGTATGAAATAACAATTACAAGAGGTTAGAAAGACGGAAACATGGTGGGTTGAGGTAGTGAGAAAGGAAGCTGAGAACTAAAGGATGAGTGGAATTTCAGTGGCTGCTGCCATTAAATAAAAACATTCATTCCAGACATGGGAAAAGTAAAGAGCAAAGGTGTTGAATTGAGAATGCACAGGGTCCATCCATGGGACGGTAGTTGGAAGTCTCTGGCTACAGCAGAGGTTGATACAGTGAAAGACAGCTTAGAATAGTCAGTGTGGGATACACAAAATAAGGGCCCCCAAAAGACATCCATGTCCAAACCCTGAAACATGTGTTTGTTACCTTATATAGCAAAGGGACCTTACAGAAATGATTCAAAGTAAAGATTTTGAGAGATTATCCTGAATTATCCAAATGGGCACAGGGTAATCACAAGGGTCCTTATAAAGGGATGTAAGGAGATCAGAGTGAGTAGAAAGAAATGTTACGAGGAAAGCAAGAGGTTTAATGATAAAAGACTACTACTACTACTAAGTCACTTCAGTCGTGTCCGACTCTGTGTGACCCCATAGATGGCAGCCCACCAGGCTCCCCCGTCCCTGGGATTCTCCAGGCAAGAACACTGGAGTGGGTTGCCATTTCCTTCTCCAATGCATGAAAGTGAAAAGTGAAAGTGAAGTCCCTCAGTCTTGTTCGACTCTTCGCAACCCCATAGACTACAGCCCACCAGGCTCCTCCATCCATGGGATTTTCCAGGCAAGAGTACTGGAGTGGGGTGCCATTGCCTTCTCTGATGATAAAAGAAAGGACCATAAACCAAGAAATGTAGGTGGCCCAGGTGACCTCTACAATCTGAAAAGAAAAGGGAACAGATTCTCCCACGAAGGAACCCAGCCCTGCCAACCCCTTGATTTTATACTTCTGACCTCCAGAACTGGAAGACATTGAATGTCTCTTTTCTTAAGTCACTCTGTTTGTGGTAATTTGTTACCTAAAAAATAAGGTATCAGGAAATTTGAGGGCTGTACTAAATAATCAGGAATATCCCCTGCATGCATTGAGGATTTCTAAGATAGGGATGGAAATAAAATCATATGAAGATAAATCATGATGTTACATTTATTCACAGCTTTCTAAACAATTGTGGAAGCAATGAGAAAGGAACCCAGGGAGATGCTTGGAGATTATCTCCGAGGAACTCAGAAAAAGAAAGAAAAATTCAAAGAAGATACATAAATTATGAGTGTAAGAAGATCAATTGAAGTTACAAGGATTTACTGCATAGCACAAGGAACTATTAATATATTCAATATGTTATATAACTTATACTTGAAAATAATCTGAAAAAATATATATCTATATATATTTGCCTTGCATCTGAAACTAATACAATATTATAAATCAACTATACTTTAATTTTTTTAAGTATAATTAGGAGAATAAGAGAATTTAGGCAGAATAGTAAGTGCTAAGGAAGATTATTAGTTAAGTGTTGCACACATTGAGTTTAGCATGCTGATGTCATACCCATTAAACAAATAAGACCTTACTACTAGAGAGACAAAGATGACTTGGAAACAGTGCCAACTAACTGTGAACTCCGTGCAAGCAGGAATATAGTCTTTTTCTCTTTACCACAAATCTAAGTACACACAGCCAACTACACGTAGTAGATGGTGGACATGTTTGTGGATGGGGAACATGTCTGCTCTTGTTAATCAAATGTATTGTAGACATTTCTGATTTTAAAAGAGCCTCATTGGGATAAAAATCTTGGTATAAAGATTTCTCTCTCTCTTAGTTGATCTCCTTTCCAATTTTGCATCTGGATTCTAGAATCCATATATATCCATGTGGCTTTGACAGGGAGGAATGCCCAGTCCTTATGCCACCTCCTGAGTCTTCGTATGTCCGCTGAACTGTGCCATGGCCCAGCAGGTCCCTGGGTGTCTTTAACTGATGTCTGCTGAGTTGAGACCATCCCATGTGGACATCTGAGCATCACTATGGCACTGTTGCAGGTGCTGTGGCCTCCAGCTGCAGGATGATGCAACCACTTCATGCTCATTCTAAACACCTCATATCTCATCCTTATGAAAGGTCTCCTGTGTTCCTCCCAGCCCTTCTATGTCCTCTGCCTCTTAGGGACCTTGGGATTCTCAGTTGCTTTCTCTGCATCATTACAATGTGTACTCAATCCAGTGTAGTTTTTATCAGGCCCAACTGCCTCGGCCACCTGCCTTCACCTTTGTTACTATTCATTCTAGTATTCAATGTTGACTTTTCTGAGACTCATGCAGGTTCCCTTAGGCTATACATTTGGGAACCCTGAATTTTCCAG
>NW_011494607.1:16282912-16295329 GCF_000754665.1 Bison bison bison
ATTTATCTGAGTTTTTAAAAACAATTCCTTGGCTTTTAAACCTATTGCCTCTCTATGGCTTTTTAAGTGTCAGATTTGAAATTAAAAGGTGAACAAAGACATTTGAGTTGTAGACAGTATCTCTTCCTTCCTTCCTTAGAGCAATAATTATTGGTCTCTGACTTTGCCTTAGCAAGACTGGACCAGAGAATGAAAAAGAAATATTTGAGAAACGAAAATCCATTGAAAACCATTTCAAAAGCTTTATATATAGAAGCAAAAGAGAAAGCTGAAGACAAGTGCATGAATGACAGCTGAAGGAGTGAGAAAAAGAAACAGTAATGGTCTGAGGGCTCAGCTGGGCAGCAGCTACAAAGCAGGACCAGGAGACAAAGAGGAAAGAATGCAGAGTGAAAACGCAGTGGTAGAGACAAGGAGAACCACAGTGTCAGAGACCCAAGTCCAAGAGAAAAAGAACATTTCCCAAGGAGGAGAGGAAGAGAGAAGTAAAAAAGCAGAGATCAAGGAGAATAGACATCCAAATGGAGCCCCAGGATCTGACATATGCAAGGTAACTAACATTTGACAGGTGTGGGTTAGGGGTAGGGTTTGGATTAGAACCTCAGAGACTACCCAGGTAAGGACTTGATAAAAAAACATCGTCCTCTTAGTCTACTCCTGTGCCAAAATATTAATAAACCATAATAGATCTTATATATATAAACAATATATATAAGCTATATATTAATAAAGCTGGATATTTCTTTTTATTATCCCTATGGAAATATCACTCATTATTAATTTCATGTTTACCGCTAAACTGGCATATGGCCACTCTACTAAAGTGCATCCTTTTCCTATGTGTAAAAATTCATTTTTTACACGTTTTTACATGTTACACAGAAAAAAAACATGTTTTCTGTACATGTTACATAATTCTCCATTTAAAGCACACCAAAGTTATTGTGAGTTCAAAAGATAGTCATTGTAGTTCCTACTATAAAATTCCAAGGCTGGAAAAAATTCTTATTGTTCTGCTGAGCTTACTAAATATAAGAAACACTTTTGCTGTCTCAAGAATTGCTAAGCTTTAAATAAGGGAAAGATGTCAGTTTGCAAGTTCAAATGAGGGCCTATGCTATAAAAATACTGTATCAGTTCCAAAGAGAACTAAGGAGAAAGTGGATTGTATACCATGTGTATGTAAAGCTCACTTCAACAGATACTCAAAGAACTGAATTTTATACTTAATTACTTTATTGGTCACTGAAAAGTTCACTATTATATTGTTTCCATTAAGTATTTCATCAACAAAAATGTGCTCAATAAAGCAGGCAGATTATAGTTGTGTGTATATATATAGAGAGAGAGAGAGAGAGAAAGAGAGAGATGGATATCAAAGAGAAAAGGATCTCTCTATGGGACTTTATATATTTTTAATAAATATAAATATATAATTTAAAAGATACATATTAAAAAATAAATAAATAAATAAAAGATACATATAAAGTAAAATGGCCCAGACTATAAAACTACCTGAAAGTCACAGTGATCAACCTAGCAAATACTTAAATAAAAAGACCTGAGTTCTAGATGAAGTGACTACAGGTACAATGTTTAAGTTTTCTGAACCTCAATTTCTCCATCTATTAAATACATATGAATACTATAAATATTTTAAAAATAGTGATATGCATAACACATATGCTCAAGCAAGATATGGCATATTAATCTTAAGTGGTAATATGCTACTCTTTTACTGCTGGTGTTACAAAACTGTAGAACTGAAATATAGCTAAGTCATGGAGTGAAGAATCAGCAAAATACTCCTAGATTCCTCCAGAATAATTTTCTCTCCACTTAATGTAATCTCTTCAGCATGTCATTCCACTGACATATTCTCTGAGTATACAGAATATCAATGAAGCCTCTGTGTCAGATTTTAAAAAAATAAAAATTGAAGCTGTTTTCCATTCTCTTTCATTTATTTAATTTCTGAACAAAAGCTCATCCTCCTGATCCATAGGACAGTTAGGACTGTCAATCTCATTTCTTTCACCAAAACTGAATAAAGCCCACCTGAGCCTTCACAGCAACAAACAAACATTAGGTTTTGAATAGAAAGTGTATCTGAGGGTGATGGACTCATCCAAAGCTTGGCACATTCTCGAGAGGCAGGCGGGAGCACAGAGGAAGACCCTGTTACCAAATCTGGCAGGCAGAAAGAGGACACAAGATTTGCAGCTGATACCATCTAATTCACTGACCTGATTGCACTTCGAGAGGAAGACTCAGATTTCTGAGGTAAAAAAGACTAAGATAGAACAAACAGCTCGGGTAGCCCAGGGCATGCAGTGCTCTGCGCAGGAACACTAGCATCCTGCAGCACCACACTTAATGCGGAAGCCAGCTGGTGAAGGCACAGAGTTTAGTCTTACATAATTATTGTTTAAAAGAAAAGAAAATAGAGATGTATTTTTATGGACCTCTCACTGATGCATTCTGCACTTAAGTAAATAAACATTCATGGGTGATAATAAATAAAAATGGTTTTCTTCTCATCAAGTGTCCAGAGGTCCCAGGTGGAAAAAATAGCCAAACACATTGTCAGAAAAATGGCAGACAACTAACTTCCTCCTCCCCAGAAAAATAATTGGTATGTGAGGAAAACACAATGAAACACATATTAATAATGTAAAAGTTAGATTCCAAAATGACTCCAGGGCTTCCCTGAAGGCTCAGTGGTAAAGAACCCACTTGGCAATGCGGGAGGTGCAGGTTCAATTCCTGGGTCGGGAAGATTCCCAGGAGAAGGAAATGGCAACCCACTCCAGTATTCTTGCCAGGATAATCCCACGGACAGAGGAACCTGGTGGGCTGCAGTCCAGGGTGTTGCAAAAGTCAGACACGACTTAGCAACTAAACAACAAGAACAACAAAATGACTCCAGCTTTCATCAGACAGCAAATTATTATTATTAGTTTCCTTCTATATTATCAGAGAAAAATCTGGGAAAGAATTCAGATGCACATTTTCTATCCATCAAATACTATTCATAAGTCTATTTTGCATATCAATTCAAGTTTTACCACATTTTAGACAGAGGAAGCAAATTAATTCATTTTTATATGATTGTTTCCCTCTTTTCTTCAGTTTTCCCCTTGATTTGGACTTATTCTCTCCCCAGTTAAGAACATTCTATTCCCCCTCAAGATGGTCCTGGCGATGCTTCTGTCTGGAGCTATATTTCTGTCCTTGAAACGAAGAGTGATTCAACAATTGGTTTTGTTTGCTTACTTGCTTGTTTGTTTCCATAACATACTGGAATAGTTCTTAACAGAAAAGCCATCTGGATTTCCTCTTTCTTCTGAACTTTGCTTCCCTTTCCTTTAACTCTTTCTATTATGCTTCTGGCTGTGCAGCTGAAGTATTACAAATACTATTTATATTAGTTGTAAAAAAGGACTATAACCTTCCAAGATACTGTCTAATGATAAGATCCTATGAAAATGTAAGGGCTTCCCCAGGGGCTCAGCAGTAAAGAATCTACCTGCAATGCAAGAGCCATAAGAGACACAGGTTCAGTCCCTGGGTCGGGAAGATCCTCTGGAGGAGGGCACGGCAACCCACTTCAGAATTCTTGCCTGGAGAATCCCATGGACAGTGGAGCTGGGTGGGCTACAGTCCATAGGGTTACAAAGAGTTGGACACTACTGAAGCAACAGCACACGTAAGTGAAAATTTAAACCTTTCTCCCTAGACTCTGCTGCTACTGCTAAGTCGCTTCAGTCGTGTCCGACTCTGTGCGACTCCATGGACTGCAGCCTACCAGGCTGCCCTGTCCCTGGGATTCTCCAGGCAAGAACACTGGAGTGGGTTGCCATTTCCTTCTCCAATGCATGAAAGTGGAAAGTGAAAGTGAAGTCGCTCAGTCGTGTCTGACTCTTAGCGACCCCATGGACTGCAGCCTACCAGGGTCCCCCATCCATGGGATTTTCTGGGCAACAGTATTGGAGTGGGGTGCCATTGCCTTCTCCCACTGTACCTCAAACAGATTTCATTGTTCTCTTGGTAATTTATTCTGTGCTATAAAATGAGAGCTGTGGAAGCTTGTGAAGTCTGAGCCTGTATCTAACCTTATACATATAGCATCAGAGCTGGGTGGAAGTTCAGGCATCATTTTGTCCTGGGTTCTCAACACTGGCTGAGTATCCCAACCACCAGAGTGAGCTTTCAAATACTGCTGGCCCAGTCCCATCCAGACCTGATATTTCTCAAAGCTCCTCAGATCATTTTAATGTGCAGCCAGGGTTGAGAGCGGCTGGTCTCATCTATCAGACATTACCAAACTGAAGACCAGAAGGCCCAATCACTAATCTACCTACATAAAATAAAAAACAGCAAAGAAAGGATTAAAGACCCATGTTTTAGTGCAGGGTTCTTTCAACTTCAAGGACTACAGGACTGCAAAGGTCTGAATTTCTTTCTAGCTTAGCTCAGGCCAGAACCAGCTATATAATTTGCAGAGCTAGTGCAAAACAAAAAATGTGAAACACCTTTTTCATAAATTGCTGAGAACTTCAAAAAGCTGGCAGCAGAGATTTAAACCAGGCTCAGGGCCCTTCTAACACAGGGCCTGATGCTACTGCACAGGACACACACACCCATAAAGCCAGCCCTGGTCCAGGTTTTGAAGATCTCCTGTTCAGTAACAAGGTGAATGAGAAAAAATAAAGTTTTTCTAACTCCACAGCTCCAATACTTTGACCACCTGATGTGAACAACTGACTCATTGGAAAAGATCCTCATGCTGGGAAAGATTGAGGACAGGAGGAGAAGAGGGAAACATAGGGTAAGATGGTCGGATGACATCAATGACTCAGTGGACATGAATTTGAGAAAACTCCAGGAGATAGTGAAGGACAGGGAAGCCTGGCATGCTGCAATCCATAGGGTCGCAAAGAGTCGGACATGACTGAGCGACTGAACAGCAGCAGCTATAAACTGGGAAACAGTGCTGAACAAGTCTTTAGTTTTGTTTCATGTTTGTGTGCTTGTTTTGTTTGTTTTTTTTAACTGCAGGAGTTCTCAGGAGACTTCAATAAGGTAATGTACATCATGACTGCCCTAGCCTGCCTCTCCCCCTGTCCAAAGCAGAATCTGTGACACAAGGGCTTTAACTTGGGGGAGTGATTCCAGAGAACCAGAGGATGGGAATAGTAACATAGTGAAGGAAGAAATCAATACAAGGGTATGTAATGGAGCCAGCCACTGCAGTGGGAAAGTGGGCTGGATCTCCCTGGAAGCCTCTGAAAAGCCACATAGAATAAGCTTCCCCAGTTCCGAAGGGTGGAGAACAGAGCCCTTATCCTTTAGGTCCTGTTGCCTGTTGGCCCTGAGCATGGCCCTGTAAAGGGTTAGTCCCCTGGCCTCTCCAGACTGCATGTGTCAGGAGAAACTGGATGGTCTATCAGTGTGATACCCTGTAAAGCTGGCTGCCCCAGCCAGGGCCAGAGGGACAAAGAGGCCCTGAGACCATGACTCTCCAAGCTGGCATTCAGTCAGCAGCAATCCAGACTGATTTTAGCTAAAACTCTGTACTTCCCCAGAATACCTATTAACATCGTTCTGGACACATGTGCTATCTATGGAGCACACTTTGGAACAAGTAGAGGAGCTATTGTTACAGTTAGATATTCCTTTTCAAAGAAATCACATGCTGAAGAAACCAAGTTAGGTGTTGGAAAGATCAAAGGCCTGATTAGAACAGAGAATCAAAGCCTGCCTCCAGCTGAAGGGCAGTAATTGTTTTGAATATCCTCCCACAGGTATAAGCTCGAGGATTCAGGTCCCCCCAGCTCAACTCTGTGCCAGCTCTCCTGAAATTCTTTAATGCATATCCAGAGAGTTTTAATAGGGCTGTCATTTGTTATGACATCTAAGTCAGACATTTTTCAAATGAATGCTAGATGAAATAGAAAGCACTTTTGGCCTGAAAACTGGTAACAGTAAGAGGTTTTAAGTGAACTTGGCCACAGCTCACAATTACACAGAGAGAAATCCTTTCCTTGTTCAAGACAATTCTAAACACATACACTCTTGGTCACTGAGACTGCTGGCAGTCATTTGCACAGACATACTGTGAATAAATGTCTTCTTACTATATTTATTTAGCTGTGACAGCAGACTCAGAGCAATCCTAGCACTGAGAGGAAAAACTCCCTAGATATGTTTGGTAGACATGACACAGTTAACATACAAAAATAGCACAACAACAACAAAATCTTTACATACCCAAGTCATAATTTCTATTTTTACTTAAGAACTCTATATGTTAATTTTTAAAATAGTTTGCTATTTAAAAAAAAAAATCCTTTCAAACATCTCTACATCATATCTCCTATTTTCTGTCAGTCAGGCAATATTTATTTCATGTTGATGATGTCCAGAGCCCTGAATGTGATTGTGTGTATCAGCAGGATGTTTATATAAATTTAGAAAAGCACAAAGAACTCTGTCTCTCAGGGAAGCTAAATTGAAACATCAGAATGACAAAATATCCGGTGTTGCAGAACATTTTTATAAGGTTTTCAAAAACAGATTTGTCTTAAGAGTGATTCAAATTCTTAGAAAGAATGTTTTTATCATAATTTTCAAAATGTAATTGTCTTACTCTGAAATGTTTGTATGTGATTGGAAAACATGACTTTAAATATTTAGTTTTCCATCTGTTTTAAAATACGACCACCCACAAAGGCTGTATGCTGCCAGTTTTCTCTACATTCCTTTTCATTGCCACACTTATAAACCTGGAAAATTTCACACAAAAACAACTCAATAGCCTGGACTTCCAGAGCAAAATAATTTTAAAATGAGTAATGTAACTCTAAAATGTGTAAATGTGTATATGTAAAAAAAAGAAAAAGAAAGAAAGAAACTAAACAAGGTATCTTTCCATTGCTATATTATATCTAAATTTATTCTTAGATACAGTATTTCAGTACCATTATTTATATCAGTAGGGGTATTTCTCTGCTCATACCACATTAGCAGAAATTTTCCTTAGGATAAAGGTCACAAAAAAAAACCCTTAAACAAGTATACCTCAAATTTACATCTTTTATACCTCATTTTATTTCTATATCTCATATTTTCTCTTTGTCACATCTCTATTTGTCATTCATTAATATAAAACAAATATGATACAGATTCTATCTCTGAACCTGGGTTACTTTCAGCCAGCGAATGATAACATTTCTTCACCTTAGTTACCTGATCTGTAAAATTAGGATGTTATACCAAATAACCACTATTCTCTTTAAATCTTAAAATTAAATGTAGCTTTAAAATAGGCCTTCTTGTGAAAGAGATGGGCTGAAAACCTTCCTGTACATTCCAGATTAGGACAGCAGATTGAAAACCTTCATCTGATTTCACTCCTTCTCCAAACTCTACTAAAATTACAGTAACTAAATGTTTAAAGAAAAGGAGGCTAAAACATTCCTCCCAATGAATATTCAGGGTTGCTTTCCTTTAGGATTGACTGGTTTGATCTCCTTGCTGTCTGAGGGACTCTCAAGAGTCTTCTCCAGCACCACAGTTTGACAGTATCAGTTCTTTGGTGCACTGCCTTCATTATGGTTCAACTTACATTCATAGATGACTCCTGCAAAAACCATACCTTTGACTATACAGACTTTTGTTGGCAAAGTGATGGCTCTGCTTTTTAACATGCTGTCTAGGTTTGTCATAGTTTTCCTTCCAAGGAGCAAGTATCTTTTAATTTCATGGCTGTATTTACTGTCCACAGTGATTCTGGAGCCCAAGGAAATAAAATCTGTCACTGCTTCCCCTTTTTCCCTATTATTTGCCATGAGGTGATGGGACTGGATGCCATGTTCTTAGTTGTATGTTTGTTTTTCTTTAATATTTATTTAAAAAGAAAAAGGCTGAAGACATGAGGCAGAGTGAAGTGCGTAAAGTATAGGCAGATTTAGTAACTTTGAACCCACTGAAATTTGACTGCAGATCCCACTTTCCCCTGATCTCATTCAGCTTCCAAAGACTCCAGCAGCTAGGCTTTCACTGTCCAGGCAGAGAAATCGACTTTCTTAAAGGAAATACCTAAGAGAGTTCCCTAACAACAGACTCACTCAGGGTGAAATTTGAGGTTCAAATATGAAAACAGCATCCATGCATTCAAAATCATGAATCATCTTTTTACTCCTTTATCATAAATCACGACTAGATAATCAAGGACTACTAAATATCTAGGCAAAAGCTCAAACAAGAGTGGAAGAGATAAAACAAACAACCTGACATAAACAGCTAGGAGGAAACACAATCTAGGCAACCATCATTGAAAACCTCAGAAATATAAAAGAAGATGCTGCGTTCATGAAACAAGACCAGGAGAACATTTTAAAAGGAAAAAAAAAAAAAAAAACCTTCAAATTTAAAAATATTCTAGCAGAAATTTTTTAACCACTATTGAAAACTTAGAAGATATCTACCCCATAGACTAGAGCAAAATGACAAAATAATAAAGAAAAAGATAAGAAAATGGAAGTACAGTTCTTGATCAAGTGGACTTGGGATGCAAGAATAGTTCAAAAAGAATGAAATTTTGCCATTTTCAGCAGTGTGAATGGGCTAGAGAATATTATGCTTAGTGAACTAAGTCAGAGAAAGACAAATATTGTGTGATATCATTTATATGTAGAATCAAAGCAATAAAACAAATGAATTTATATAGCAAAACAACAACAGACTCACAGATATAGAAAATGATCTAGTAATTAGAAGCGGAAAGAGGGAAGGTGCAGAGCAAGGTAGGAATATGGAATTAAGAGATACAAAATACTATGTCTAAAATAGAAAACAAAAAAGAAAAAATAGAAAAAAAAAAGTGAAGACAAAGAGAAAATTCTATAATTTTTTGTGAAGGCAGGAAAGAAAAAAAGATCACATTAAAAGAAATGAGGCATCATACAGCTTTGAAGTTCTAAGCAGCAACACCAGTAGCAATAATAAATCAACACCTTCAAAATTTTGAAAGCAAATAACTCACTATCTAGAATGCTATACCAAATCAAAGCCATCAATCCAGTGTGAGGTTAGAATAAATATGTTTAAATTTATTTTTTTATTGAAGGATAATTGCTTTACAGAATTTTGTTTTCTGTAAAACCTCAACATGAATCAGCCATAGGTATACATATATATCCCCTCCCTTTTGAACCTCTGTCCCAGTTCCCTCCCATCCCACTCCTATAGGTTGATACAGAGTTCCTGTTTCAGTTTCCTGCACCATACAGCAAATTCCTGTTGGCTATCTATTTTACACATGGTAATGTAAGTTTCCATGTTACTCTTTCCATACTTTCACCCTCCCCTCCCCTCTCCCCATATCCATAAGTCTATTCCCTAAGTCTGTTTCTCAATTGCTGCCCTGTAAGTAAATTCCTCATACCATTTTTCTAGATTCTGTATATGTGCATTAGAATATGATATTTATCTTTCTCTTTCTGACTCACTTCAGGATGTATAATAGGATCTAGGTTCATCCACCTCATCAGAACTGACTCAAATGCATTCCTTTTCATGACTGAGTAATATTCCATTGTGTATATGTACCACAGCTTCTTTATCCATTCATCTGTTGATGGACATCTAGGTTTCTTCCATGTTCTAGCCATTGTAAATAGTGCTGCAATGAACAATGGGATACATGTGTCTCTTTCAATTTTGGCTTCCTCAGGGTATATACCTAGGAGTAGGATTGCTGGGTCATATGGTGGTTTTTTCCCTTAGTTTTTTAAGGAGTCTCCATACCGTCTTCCATAGTGGCTATATCAATTTACATTCCCACCAACAGTGCAAGAGTGTTCCATTTTCTCCACACTCTTTCCAGCATTTATTGTTTGTAGACTTTTTGATATTGGAGAAGGAAATGGCGACCCACTCCAGTATTCTTGCCTGGAGAATCCCAAGGACGGGGGAGCCTGGTGGGCTTCCATCTATGGGGTCACGCAGAGTCGGACACGACTGAAGCGACTTAGCAGTAGCAGCAGCAGCAGACTTTTTGATAATGGCCATTCTGACTGGTGTGAGGTGATATCTCATTCTGGTTTTGATTTGCATTTCTCTAATAATGAGTGATGTTGAGCATCTTTTCATATGTTTATTAGCCATCTGTATATCTTCTTTGGAGAAATGTCTGTTTAGGTCTTTTTCTCATTTTTTGATTGGGTTGTTTGTTTTTCTGGTATTGAGTTGTATGAGCTGCTTGTATATTTTGGAGATTAATCCTTTGTCAGTTGTTTTATTTGCTATTGTTTTCTCCCATTCTGAGGATTGTCTTTTCACCATGCTTATAGTTTCCTTTGCTGTGCAAAAGCTTTTAAGTTTAATCAGGTCCCAATTGTTTACTTTTGTTTTTATTTCCATTACTCTAGGAGGTGGGTCATAGAGGATCTTGCTTTGATTTATGTCAAAGAGTGTTCTGCCTGAGTGTTCTCTCCTGCTGAGAGGAAAGAAAAGAAAGAATAGCTATGCAAAGTTAAATAGAGGTAGATGAAGAAGGTTTATATAAAGACTAACTGTAAGGGGAAAAGAACAGCAGGAAAAGTAAATAAAGCAATAAATTTAGAAAAAAAGATAATATATGTTTAAGAAAATTAAAAATTAAAATTTAATTTAATTAAAAATTAAATTTAAAAATTAAAATTATAAAAAAGAGAAAAGAAAATGGAAGAAGAAAGAGAAAAGGAAAAAAAGGAAAGCTCCACAGAACTGCAAAGGCCCAACATAGAAGCAGAAGTTTATAACAACAATAAAAAGTGTGATTGAATATACACATATACATATACACGCATAAGTAAAATCAAAACAGTCCAACAAAAATAAAGTACAACAGACTGACCTGGCAAACAAAGGGAACCAAAAATCATGTCTACCAGAACAACAGTAACTAAAGCACAAACTGGAAAACAAAACTAAAGCAAGGTGCCAATTGGGATATAAAGCAATGAAAATAAAACTAACAAATATGTTAAGACTAAAGGTGAAAAAGAAAAGACAGAATAGATATGCAAAGTTAAACAGAAGTAGATAAAGAAGATTTATATATGATAAAGATTAACTGCAAGGGGAAAAGAACAGTAGGAAAAGCAAACAAAGGAATAAATGTATAAAAAATTAATAATAGGTCTAAAAAATTAAAACTAAAAAAATGGGGAAAAAAAAAAACTCCCAGAACTGCAAAAGCCCAACATAGAGGCAGAGGTTTATAGTATAGCAACAATAAAAATGTGACTTGAGGGGGAAAAAAAAAAAGCTCAAAAGCTTAGATTTCATAGTGCCAATAAAATAAAAAACTACAATAGAAGGAGGGGAAAAGGAAACAAAAGGAAAAAATCCAAAAGAATCTACAGAACAAGTCAAAACATAAGGATAATAAATGTTTTTCTTGAGTCACTGCTGTCAGAGTCTCTTCCCTGGCTGGGAGTCACAGTCCACCTCACCTCCCTAGGATGCCCTCTAACACTGTGCTGATCTCTGGATCTGCTGTGGGGGAAGCTCAGATTCTAATCTACTCCTAGTCCTCTGTGTTCTTGCCTCCAATGTCCACAGCTATCAGAACTAGTGTGTTTTCCTTTGTGGGAGCTCTCAATGACCTTTTATATATTCCATAGGCACAGAGTCTGTCTAGTTGATTGTGTGGATTTAATCTGCAGCTTGTACAGCTGGTGGGAGGGTTTTGGGTCTTCTTTCTTAGCCACACTGCCCCTGGGTTTCAATTGTGGTTTTATATCCACCTCTGCATATGGGTTGTTAACTGGGATTTGCTCCTGAGGCTGCCCTGAAGAACTTGGGTTTGCCCCTGTGAAGAGCAGGTGTGGAGGTGGTGCAGCTGCTTGAGTCACAGGGGTTCTGGCAGCACCAAATACTCAGGGGAGTTGGCAGCTAGCGCAGCAGGAAATATAGTGCTCTAGAAGGGAATGGCAACCAGTATTGGCCAATACGCTCCAGTATTCTTGCCTGGAGAACCCCCCTCCCTGACAGAGAAGCCTGGCAGGCCACAGTCTACAAGGTCACAAAGAGTCAGACACTACCGAAGCGACCCTACACACATTGACGCAAGAGTTTTTTAGCCTATGGCAGCTCTGCCCCAGTGAGAGCTGAGTGTGAAGATAGCGCAGCTGCTTGGCTTGCGGGGACCCTGGCAGCACCAAGTGTGCAGGGACATGGACTGCCTCTGCTGTGGGAATTATGGCCCTATCAGAGTCTTTTTTCGAGCCTCTTGTAGCTGGTGATCAGAAGGCCTCTTTGGCCAATCTTTCTCCGTAGCTCCACCCGTTCAGGCACGTAGAGGGCTTCCTGGCCTGGAGTCCTTCTCTGTTGTTCGGCGCATCAGGCACACCTGGGTGAGGTCCT
>NW_011494607.1:16295429-16296394 GCF_000754665.1 Bison bison bison
ACAGGTGTTTGATGGCCCAGCCTCTCTATTGTTCAGCTGCCAGTGCTGGTGTGTCCGGGGAGAGAGGCTATGGTCATGGCTCCATCCCCTGTGCGTGACTGGGCATATCGCCTCCCTTCCACGGCTGTCTGGCTTTCCTCCACAGGCTTTTCCCACCACAATCTCCTCCTTCACATCCCTCTGTGAAGGATTTGTCTCTGTGTCTCTCTGTGTCTCTGTGTCTCTCCTCAGTCAACAGCAATCCTGCCTGGGGATTGCTCCACAATCCCTAAACTCCAGCTCCCAGCCACTGCACTGTCTGGGATATGTATGGCTGTCACAGGACTGTCTGATTCTCATTCCATTTAGGCTGCCCCAGATCAGCTGCTTCACTCTCAGCCTTAAATGTTTCTCCTCTGATTCAGGAAATTGCCCTGAAGTGGGGATCATACCCCTGCTTCAGTTCCCCCACACGCCAAGGGCAGGCTTTCCCCCCTAGTTCCTTCATCCTACCGAGTTTGCATGGTTCCAAAAGCCTCTTGAGGAAAGTGAAAGTGGAGAGTGAAAAAGTTGGCTTAAAGCTCAACATTCAGAAAACGAAGATCATGGCATCCGGTCCCATCACTTCATGGGAAATAGATGGGGAAACAGTGGAAACAGTGTCAGACTATTTTTCTGGGCTCCAAAATCACTTCAGATGGTGACTGCAGCCATGAAATTAAAAGACACTTGCTCCTTGGAAGGAAAGTTATGACCAACCTAGATAGCATATTCAAAAGCAGAGACATTACTTTGCCAACAAAGGTCCGTCTAGTCAAGGCTATGGTTTTTCCTGTGGTCATGTATGGATGTGAGAGTTGGACTGTGAAGAAGGCTGAGCGCCGAAGAATTGATGCTTTTTTTTTTAATTTATTTTTAAAAGAAAATCCATCCTGAACCCTCCTCCCTC
This sequence comes from Bison bison bison, assembly GCF_000754665.1. Lineage (NCBI taxonomy): Eukaryota > Metazoa > Chordata > Mammalia > Artiodactyla > Bovidae > Bison > Bison bison. Next base: position 16,296,358 of record NW_011494607.1, read on the forward strand.
CTCCCTCCCCATACCATCCCTCTGGGTCATCCCTGTC
>NW_011494607.1:16296494-16297355 GCF_000754665.1 Bison bison bison
TGGCCCATTTTTTGATTGGGTCATTTATTTTTCTGGAGTTGAGCTGGAGGAGTTGCTTGTATATTTTTGAGATGAGTTGTTTGTCGGTTGCTTCATTTGCTATTATTTTCTCCCATTCTGAAGGCTGTCTTTTCACCTTGCTAATAGTTTCCTTTGATGTGCAGACGCTTTTAAGTTTAATTAGGTCCCATTTGTTTATTTTTGCTTTTATTTCCAATATTCTGGGAGGTGGGTCATAGAGGATCCTGCTGTGATGTATGTCAGAGAGTGTTTTGCCTATGTTCTCCTCTAGGAGTTTTATAGTTTCTGGTCTTACGTTGAGATCTTTAATCCATTTTGAGTTTATTTTTGTATATGGTGTTAGAAAGTGTTCTAGTTTCATTCTTTTACAAGTGGTTGACCAGATTTCCCAGCACCACTTGTTAAAGAGATTGTCTTTAATCCATTGTATATTCTTGCCTCCTTTGTCAAAGATAAGGTGTCCATATGTGTGTGGATTTATCTCTGGGCTTTCTATTTTGTTCCATTGATCTATATTTCTGTCTTTGTGCCAGTACCATACTGTCTTGATAACTGTGGCTTTGTAGTAGAGCCTGAAGTCAGGTAGGTTGATTCCTCCAGTTCCATTTTTCTTTCTCAAGATCGCTTTGGCTATTCGAGGTTTTTTGTATTTCCATACAAATTGTGAAATTATTTGTTCTAGCTCTGTGAAGAATACTGTTGGTAGCTTGATAGGGATTGCATTGAATCTATAAATTAGAAACGAAAATGGAGAGATCACAACAGACAACACAGAAATACAAAGGATCATAAGAGACTATTATCAACAATTATATGCCAATAAAATGGACAATGAGGAAG
>NW_011494607.1:16297455-16298013 GCF_000754665.1 Bison bison bison
GGAAAGTTATGACCAACCTAGATAGCATATTCAAAAGCAGAGACATTACTTTGCCAACAAAGGTCCGTCTAGTCAAGGCTATGGTTTTTCCTGTGGTCATGTATGGATGTGAGAGTTGGACTGTGAAGAAGGCTGAGCGCCGAAGAATTGATGCTTTTTTTTTTAATTTATTTTTAAAAGAAAATCCATCCTGAACCCTCCTCCCTCCTCCCTCCCCATACCATCCCTCTGGGTCATCCCAGTGCACCAGTCCCAAGCATCCAGCATCGTGCATTGAACCTGGACTGACATCTCGTTTCATACATGACATTTCACATGTTTCAATGCCATTCTCTCAAATCTTGCCACCCTCTCCCTCTCCCACAGAGTCCATAAGCCTGTTCTATACATCAGTGTCTCTTTTGCTGTCTCGTATACAGGGTTATCGTTACCATCTTTCTAAATTCCATATATATGCGTTAGTATACTGTATTGGTGTTTGTCCTTCTGGCTTACTTCACTCTGTATAATAGGATCCAGTTTCATCCACCTCATTAGAACTGATTCAAATGTATTCTT
>NW_011494607.1:16299444-16312909 GCF_000754665.1 Bison bison bison
ATAGAAAATCAACACACAGAAATCCCTTGGAAACTAAAGACCTATATATAGAAAACTATAAAACACTGGTGAAAGAAATCAAAGAGGACACTAATAGATGGAGAAATATACCATGTTCATGGATTGGAAGAATCAATATAGTGAAAATGAGTATACTACCCAAAGAATTGATGCTTTTGAACTGTGGTGTTGGAGAAGACTCTTGAGAGTCCCTTGGACTGCAAGGAGATCCAACCGGTCCATTCTGAAGGAGATCAGCCCTGGGATTTCTTTGGAAGGAATGATGCTAAAGCTGAAACTCCAGTACTTTGGCCACCTCATGCGAAGAGTTGACTCACTGGAAAAGACCCTGATGCTGGGAGGGATTGGGGGCAAGAGGAGAAGGGGACGACAGAGGATGAGATGGCTGGATGGCATTACTGACTCGATGGACGTAAGTCTGAGTGAACTCCGGGAGTTGGTGATGGACAGGGAGGCCTGGTGTGCTGCGATTCATGGGGTTGCAAAGAGTCGGACACGACTGAGCGACTGATTTGATCTGATCTGATATATTCTTTTCCACTGGTCAGGTACTCCTGTCCGCTCTCAGCTGGTGTTCTGCATGCACTTCTGTGTCTGAAGGTGTGTTCCTGATGTATCCATGGAGAGAGATGTACTCCGCGTCCACCTACTCCTCTGCCATCTTGTTCTCCTCAAAAATATTTTTAATGTATGCTTGGTATCAAAGTATTTGTCACCCATGACCTATTCTTAAGAAGTCCTTTAAGGATGTACTTTACCACAATGAGAAAAAAAAACACCAAGAGAGACAAAAAAAGAAATGGGATGCAGGAAACAGGAGATATAATACAGAACAGAGAAATAAAACACAAGGGAGGATAGAAAAGGAAGACCCAAGGATTTCAGCTATGACCAGTTGTCAGTGTGACTTAAGAGACAAACTAGAGCTGGAATCACCCAGACACCCACTGCTACATCTTTGTAACCTGAGACAGAACATATCTGTGAGGCTGATCCAGATTTTTATCCAAATTTGGATGAGAAGGTACTGATGAAGCTCTTCCACCCCACACCAGGTCCCGCTGCAGGGATTAGCAGAAGTACCCATTTCCCCTACAAAAGTGCTCTTCTCAATCCTATTCCTGAGTGCTAGAGATAGACCATGGTGAGTACAGAAACACCAGCAGAGCAGCCCTTTCCTGCTGATTATATTTCTGCTAGACATTAGGTACCTGCCAGCCAGTTGCCTCAAGTATATGAGAGAATGTATAAGCTATGGCAACAGGAACATTCTGTGATATGTGGCCCTTGTCATTTATTATACAACTCAATCAATTGGAATTTTTCATTATGAATTACTGTTCAGAACTTGGTTACTACACACTCACCCTTGAAAAACTAACCTATTCTAGGGGGTACTGACAAGTCAGGCTTCTAACCCTTTAAGGGTGAAGGCCACTTTCTGATAAGTTCACCAAAGAAATACTCATAAGAGCAGCCTTGTAACAGAGGCCAGACCACTAGTTCCTCTTGATGTCTTTTGAGGGTCCCCTTTCTCCTTATTTGAAAACCTCATCTCCACCAAAAACAACAAACCAGCCAAGCAAAATCCCCACTGAGACTACGGAGAATAGTAATACTTTAAATGAGACTATCATAAGAAATCACTTTATTTAGGTTGAGTGAAAAAAAAAATGCACATTATGTGTATGCAATGCTCTGTGGTGTCCTCAGTGGGAACGATATCCAAAAAAGAGGGGATATATGTATACATAGAGCTGATTTACTTTGCTGTACAGCAGAAACTAACACATTGTAAAGCAACTATACTCCAATAAAAATTAATTTTAAAATGCATATCATGGCCACTAATAGGTAAGAGAAATAAAATACATCTCTGTGAAGATTTCTCAGACCACCAGTGTCCCCCCAAATGACTGAGAATCAAAGTGTTATGAATTCTTCTTTCTCCATGGCAGACAACCTTTCCTTACAGGAGCTGAAGTTAAGAGAACGAGAGACAAAGCAGAAATTGCAGTGAGGTTTTTTGTGTGTGTGTTTGGTATATTTATTTTGCATTTTTTGTTTGTTTCATTTCAGTGATGAGAGAAAGGAATTGAATTTCTAGAAGAGGTTATTTACATTGTAAAAAACAAACATGGAGAGATGGGGGAAGGCAAATAAAGGTGAATAATAAAGATGCATCAAAGATACTTTAGCTGAGCAGGATAATTAGTAGGTTCTAAAAACCAAGTTTAACTTAATAAGAAAACTTGGTCAAGAAGAGATGCCTAACTCCTCACTGACAGATATAATAGCAAAATTCTTATGATCTGCACAGAAAAACTCTATTTCCAACAACTATTATTATTATTACTACTTAATCACATTCATCCTTTTATACAAAATGTTTTGCTCATTCAGCATTATAGTCCAAATCACTGATGGAACATTTTGCTTTTATTCAGAAATATAAAATCTCAGTGTCTCCAATTTTAAATGATAGTCAAAGACATTAATCAGTAGATTATGATTTAGATAAGGCTAGTAGATATTTCAAATTTTCCTTGACTTCTTTCTTCATTATATAAACAAAGTCATGCTCAGAAACAAAAGCACGTGTAAATAGTGTGAAGAAGGCTAAATAGCTTTCTAAGAACCTTTGTTCTTCATGACCTGGTTGCTTTTCATTCTGTCCATTTACAAATGTGCATGATACATCAAGCCAAGAAATGAGCCCATCGATAGATTCAGTGAATAAAATGATAAAGAACTGTTCCTGTAATACTTAGCTGAAGGTGATTACAACATGCTCCTTTTTATATCAAAATCTGTTCCAATACTATGTCTATTCATGTCAGAAGGCCCTGATGAAGTCCACCTTTCATTTCAATATTAATGGCAACAACAGGAAGGAACTGTAAATTAGGTTTGCAAAACTATTATCTGCTGCAATCAGAAATAGCTTTAAATGACAGAGACTCTTGTTACTCAAGGCTCTGGGGGAAAAGTAAAAATCACAAATACATTTCTCCTAGCAGACTGGACTTTTTCCTTTGTTTTCTATTCCTCCCTAACCCTTCTCCATTTGTCTAAAAAGTGCACTGATGCCTTTCTCTGAGTAAGAAATAGGATGAAATACTCATGGATAATTAGAATTCTGTTGGCCATCACCTTACTACATTCTGAGCTTTGCAGCAGGAACTCAGTTCATTTTAAGATCAGACTCACATTTCCTTAGTGGTTATTTGCTGTTCCAGTCCAATGACTACTATTCACTTGGAAGCTGTGAACATTTGGTGACAATAATAACAAAGGTGTCTTAGAACCCATTTATACATAAACTGGCCTGGTTCACACAGGTTCTCAAATAAGAACAGTCAGGACTCTGTGGCAGGAGGGTGCGATCATCTTTCTGTCATCCAAAAGAAGAGAGTCCAATAATAAGCCAAACATGATTAGGACTCCAAATAATACCTAAAGGTAAAGAGGCTATCAGCCCCTGGCATGCTCTCATTCTGGCCTGTGATGAATAAGGCTTAGTGTCTTCTGTTGATCTGTGAAAGCTACCAAGGCCATGTTAAAAACCACTGACTCCCAAACACTAAGGTTGACTGTGGTTCTCTCTATATATCAAGCTCTGATTTACTCAGGTATTCCACCGCTTTCCTTTGACATTTGCCAAGTTTCAACAGTAGAAGCTTTTTTATACCTCAGAAAGCTTAGGAAATGCAAAGAAGACATAGGAACTATGTTTATTCAAAGTTAGCTTTCTAAAAGCAAATAGAAGGGCTTCTGGAGAATAGTTGTTGTTGCCTCTGACCATGGTAGCTTACTAGGAAAGATTATTCACTATTCATTATTAACCTAGCATCACCACACAACTCCCTCCTTCTGTAAAAAAAAATTCAGGTTCTTGATAATTTATCTTAGGTAAAGGGATGGTGGTGATTTAGTCACGAAGTCATGTTTGACTCTTTGTGACCCCTTGGACTATAGCCTGCCAGGCTCCTCTGTCCATGGGATTTCCCAGGCAAGAATACTGGAGTGGATTGCCATTTTCTTCTCCAGGGGATGTTCCTGACCCAGGGATCAAACCCACATCTCCTGCATTTCAAAGGAGGCAGATGCTTTGCCACTGAGCCACTGGGGTAGAGGGAGGAGAGCAAAATGTGATTAATTATGCAAATTAAATCTATTTTTAATTATCTACCTATAAAATAATATTTGAGTTGTATTTTCAAAGCAATCACTGGGCTAGGGTACTATAAGTCTTTGTTGAATGTAAACAAGCCAAAATCCATATCTTACCCTGCAACTGATGTAATTTCTAAGCAGTAAAGAGCCATTTAAATTCTCACTATTGCCACTGTCCTACTTCTCAAAATTCCATTTAAATTCACACATCTACAACATCATTGGAGTAAATGAGACCATTGATTAGAAGAAAAACAGATGGCATCCATAATATAAGAATTTTCTAAACACTGTGTGGCCTTGGGTTGATTATTAGCAGTGGTTTCATTACTTTACAGAATAAGACAGTTTATTAGAAAGCAGGCAACCTGGATGTCTAAGAAGTGTGGGAATCACCAGAGAGAATACTTCTAAGGTAGACTACAGTTGGCAATTACAAAGACAAAATTCAAAATATTTACTCAGGATCCACCATATGTGGGTAACTAGGCCATATTTGATAAAGTCAGGGAAATAAAATTAAAAATAAAAAATCATCTCCCACCCTAGAAATCCTCTTCCAGTAGATAAAGAAAATACTTTATCCAAAGAAGAAACAAATTTCTCATATTTTTATGACAGGAGCAACTTGGAGCAAGGTGCCCACTGCAGTTGGGCTCCTACCCTCCCTCAGAAACTGGGGAGAAGCTATCTGTTTGATGTTTACTTTCAAAGAGATGGCTCCCAAAACCTTGAGAAAGATATTCCAGAATCATAAAGCTGACAAAAAGCCCTACACAGTCTCTAAAAAGATATACATACTTTTCAAAGAGAGGAGAAAGTACTTAGAATTTTTTTAAATGAATGTTCTAAGATAAAGGAGGAGAGAAAAGTTTCTTCAATTATTTCCAATAAAATTAAGTTTATTTTTAATTTTTATTTGTCCCTAAAAGACTAATTCTCAACACAAACTCCGATTTCTTCCAGTATTTCTTACTGTCACATAGATTTCAATTTTATTCTCCAAGTCACATGTCTTCATCCCTTCCCATTAGTTGCTGGTAAATTTGAGTTTCTTGATGTCTCATCACAGAAACGATTCAGTGAGAGACAAAGTGATAGGTAAGAAGTAAATTTATTTAGACAGAAACACACCCCACAGGTAGAGTGTGGGCCATCTCAGAAGGTAAGAGAGAGCTTCAAAATATGGGGTAGTTAGTATTTATGGCCTGGGAGGATTATTCCTATTATTTTGGGGAAGTGGTGGGGATTTCCAGGAACTGGGCCACCACCCACTTTTTGGCTTTTTATGGTCAGACTCAGAACTGTCATGGCACTGGTGGGTGTATCATTTAGCATGCTAACATATTACGATGAACTTACGATAAGGCTCAAGGTCTGCTGGAAGTTGAATATTCCACCATCTTGGACCCAGCTGCTTCTATGGCTGCTTTTAAATGTTGTGCCCTGCCGCCTTCTTTCCTGTTTCACATTCAAACCTTCACAATGTTCACTTGCCTCGGGGCTTTTATGCAGCAGGGCAAAACTCAGCAGCTGGCCTGTGCCAGTAGGAAAAAGGATAATGCAGTCATTTATTCAGAGGCTGGGCAAAGGATTGGTTGTTGGATCCAGAATCTGTAGAGCGTTCCAAGTATTTGGGAAATATAATTAAAAACAAAATCTCTTCCTAACCAAGAAAACCTCTCCACAAAGACTGAAGAGAAAGAAAATAACTTTATTATTGAATACTCATTAGCCAGAATGTAATGCTCATCACAGGCAAAAGAGAATCCATGAGATCCATATGCTTGTTCTCTATGTCTGTGTCTCTAATTCTGGTTTATAAATAAGATCATCTATACCAGTTTTTCAGATTTCACATATTTGTATTAAAATACACTTGTTTTTCCCTTTCTGACTTTCTTCAGTGTGGAAACAACCTAAATGTCAATCAACATGGGAGGGAATAAGAAGGTGTGGTACACATATACAATGGAGTATTACTCAGTCATAACAAGGAACAAAATTCAGTCATTTGTACAGACGTGGATGGACCTAGAGACTGTCACCACGACTACTTCTGATCACATCCATTTAAAGGTAGCTAGCTATGTATTCTTACAGTGTATATCTTCAGCTCTCCCCTCACTTAAAGAAAAAAGGAATAACCTACTGACAGTCTCAGAAAAAACTTTTTTCATGTGCGTAGATACATTTTCTACTGAAAACTCTTTTTTTAAATTAAGACAATATTTTGCCTCTGTTTTTAATTTAAGGGCCTCCCTCATGGCTCAGACAGTAAAGAATCTATCTGCAATGCAGAAGACCCGGGTTTGATCCCTGGGTTGGGAAGATCCCCTAGAGAGAAGGGAATGGCTGCCCACTCCAGTGTTCTTGCCTGGAGAATCCCATAGACAGAGAAGCCTGGCAGGCTACAGTCCATGGGGTCGCAAAGAGTCAGACATGACTGACTCACAACTTTAATTCAAAGATGAGAGGAACTATGGACAGAATACTGTAATTCAAAATCATACAAATGTCTTTAATAGGTATTTTCCTAATAGCTTAACCTGGAGAAATAAGTCCCTTATTTCAGTTATTCATTCAATTATTTTATTCATCATATCCATAAACATTTACAGTAGAAAAAATTCTCAGAAAGAGAGTGATACATTGTTCCATTTGAAAGAATCATAAAGTCAAATGTGCTTAATTCATTGACTGGAAGTTATATAAAGTATTCTTAGATTCCATAGCAAGTTCTTTAGTTGAGTTTCTGAAAGTTAAATATTAATGTGTACTGATGCTACAAGGAGATCCAACCAGTACATCCTAAAGGAGATCAGTCCTTGGTGTTTATTGGAAGGACTGATGTTGAAGCTGAAATTCCAATACTTTGGCCGCCTGATGTGAAGAGCTGACTTATTCAAAAATAACCTGATGCTGGGAAAGATTGAGGGAAGAAGAAGGGGATGACAGAGGATGAGATGGTTGGATGGCATCACTGACTCAATGGACATGAGTTTGGGTAAACTCCGGGAGTTGGTGATGGACAGGGAGGCCTGGCGTGCTGCGGTTCATGGGGTCGCAAAGAGTCGGACACGACTAAGCGACTAAACTGAACTGAACTGATGCTATATATCACAGGGAAATTAAACTTTAAGTTGGAAATTTAGGCATAATTGCAACTAATCATTTTAATTGTGTAATTGCCTAGCCTAAATAAGCTGCATGTTATAGCTGTGTTGTCAGTAACTTTGTAATTAGATCTGTGTCTTGAGAAACAAAGTAATTCAACACCATGTTATTCATTAACAGAACTATTATGCAATGAAATCAAAAGGAATAAGTCCATGCAAATATGCTAAAATAACAGTTCATAGATTGCAATGGTTTTCCCAAATCCCTAGGCTGTCTATTAAGACTATTACCTCATTCAAAATGGAAATAGTTTTCTCTTTTCAGATTATAAAATACTAAATGTTCAGTTTAAAGAATTTCCATGCAATTCAGAAACTACTTCTAAAAAATAAAAATAAAATCAGCCTTAATGTCTCCATGAAGAAATAACCACTAATATTTTCCTTTTTATCTTCCAGATTTTTTACTATACCTATATATAGATACTTTTACAAAACTGAATCATTTTTAAACAATGTACTTCATCTTGTTTCATTTACTTATTATATTATTACAATATTTTGCTGTTTATATACATTACATCTTCATTAATGTAAATATTTTTCAAAATATATTTTCCTTATTTATTTAACCAATCCATTTTTAAAATGCACTTAGTTTTTATGTTTCTTTTTTTATATTAAAAGCAATATTTTAATGAATATTCTTATTATACTTTTATGCCCTTTATTTCATAAATTTCTATATTGCAATTGCTGGGTCAAAAAGGACATATAATTTTTAAACTTTTGTTAAATATTTCTCCAAAAGTTTATACCAATTTATAGTCTCATTAATAGTGTACAAAATAACCTTTTCCCTGACACTCTCACCAACACCAGTTCTTAACAGTATTTTTAATTTTGGGCACACTGGTTTTGTTTTTCAAGTTTAAGGAGGAATTGCAAAGAGGAGACTTTGGATATGTTCACTGGATATGTTCATTTTCTTTATTATAATGCTGCTTCACAGACATATACATATGTCAAAACTCATCAATTATATACTTCAAATACCTGCATTTATAACCAATCATGTCATTTATAACTAATAAAGGCTGAAAAAAAATAAAAGGATTCGAAACAAAAATAGGCCAAAAAAATTTTGGTTTTCTATTTCTCTGATTAATATTAGAGAAGTAAAATATATTTTAAGTGCCTGCTGGCCAGTAGGTAATTGGTTTTTATTGCGGACTTGTGTATTCTCTTTAAAGACTAAAATAATAACTCTTTGTAAACGTCTTTTCCAAGTTTGCCTGGTTTGATTATGCTGCATTTGGTCACTGTATGTGCGTGCATACTTGCTAAGTCACTTCAGTCACGTCCAACTTTTTGCGACCTTATGGACTATATAGCCCGCCAGGCTCCTTTGTCCATGGAATTCTCCAGGCAGGAATACTGAGTGGGTTGCCATGCCCTTCCCTCCAGGGGAATCTTCCCAACTCAGGGATTGAACCAGTGTTTCTTACATCTCCTGCATTGGTGTGCAGGTTTTTTACCACTAATGCCACCTGGGAAGCCCACATTTAATCACTAGAGGTTTCAAATATTTAAGTAGATAAACCTGTGTCTTTCTCTTGTTGGTCAGGGCAGGGTCCTGTAGCAGTGTTTCTGAACCCATAACCTGTTCCCATTTTTAATGTCAAATCTGTATTAAAGGCAGTCTACCCTCCGTTTCCTGCCTGTTTTAGAAGCTCAAGTCAGAACCAAGGTGGGTTCTGGTGGCTCAAGGAGACACTCAACCTTTTTCAAATTTGATTTTTTTTAAGAGCACAAGTTCTTATGGCTCCCACAGAGAGTCACACACATCACTTTACAGACAGCAGGTATGTTATGTTAAATCGTTAAGATTAAACTTATTTGACTATTTTTGATCTATGAAAATGACCATTTTGTATGGTTCAGTTTAGCAAGCAGACTCGGGTTCATGTATGTGTTTGCGGAGCATGGATCACTCAGTAACATCAACCTTCAAAAAGAGTTGGATTTCTTGCAGGCAAAGTCCCATATGGAGAGAACAAAGCTCCAACAGCTGAGAAAAGATTTTGATCTGTACAAGTTGTATGGTATTGGCAGGGATACAGACTATAAGGACAGCTGCAGGTCTGATAGATGTGCCACTTGTCTCTATGGCCAATGCAAGCCTAACACAGCCCTGCGGATCTTCAGTGCACCAGCTTTTAGATCACTGATGACCCAGCATCTACTTCTTCATTATCCAGTTCCCCAGCCATACACCAAAGGAAAGGGATGGCAGAAAGTGATATTAGTGCTGCCCTCAAAGCAAGGACACTTATCCAAAACCGAAGGAATTCAAAACAGGAATAAAGGCCAGGTTTGGGCAAGATGTGGCACGTCAAAGAGGGCATACTGGTCTTCACTGGGTCCCAAAGTGTGCCGGCTAGGGAGACAGCACCAACTGGGAGCTCCAGTTTAAAAATATGTCTAGAAACTGGATACAAACATGGAAACAAAGGGCAAAGCTGTTCAGGAAAGCAAGGGTTATAAACCCAAAGAACTCCACAGCAGAAAGTGGAGACAGCACAGAATGGTGAGGGTTTGGGGTTTCCCTTGGGCTTTGTGAAATACCACAAAGATCCGTGGGGAAGATAAGACCACCAGCTGTGATAGGAGAGTTGCTACTATCATTGCAGGGGGACAGGGGGAGGTGGAGGGATTACCTTCTCTTTATAAAGTGTAGAAAGTGTCTTCCTGAATAGGTGGCACTAGATTTAGTATTGGCTTCAGAATACAGAGATCAAAGAAAGACTCTGAAGGAAATATAACAGACTTTAACTCAAATAATAGTGTTGAGTCAGGGAGACTAAACATTTTTAAACTTTGACTAAAAGATAGGAGTGTTTTAGGTGATATTCTCTAACAAATGAAGCAGTCAATATGGGTGATGGATTTTTTTTTTAAGGTGAAATGAGATAGTGTTATAGTTAATCTCCTCACAGGTGATTTTCACCAGTTGACTTTGAGAACCACAAGAGGTAAATTTTAGATCACTGGAATGCATTTGGGGGCAACCTAGCAAAGCCAAACCTAGGACACTTCCACTTTCTCGTTCTTCCATTTTTTTCTATTAAACCATCCTCCCTCTCCCTCCCCAAACTGAACTTCTATAAATTACTTTTTTCCCCATTTTTAATCAAAGGCATACTAACTTGCCATCTGATACACACCACATAATCAATGCAATCATGCCAACTGCCACACTCAGTCCAAGGCCAAAAACAATATACTTTTTGACTGGGCATTGTCTCTTCACAGTGTCAAAGTGACAGGTGTGAAAATTTATAGAGCTTTGTGAATAGTTAAAGAACCTCAGGCAGAACCTAAGATTGAAAGCCCTGCTTCCAGGGAAAGAATCCTTCAAATTAAATCTAATACTGATGCCCCTCTACCTTTATAAACACTTATTTCTAGAATTCATTATAAGTTCCATATATGAAGTCCTTTAGAAGAAACACTGCACAAAACCTCCCAGAGATACAAAACCTGCTGTTAACAAAGACGCAAAAGTGCACACAGTCCTTTTCTTACACCTTAGGAAAACAGGAACATCTGGTGTTTAAGCTGCTCGTTTTTCAGCCATCCCTGTCTCTGCAGGTCTCTCTGTCAGTTCAACACCCACTGAATCCCAGCTACTACCCCAGGCACTTTATCTCGTAGCATTTCATCTTCACCACAACCTTATAAGGCAGGCATGATTATCCTCATTTTAAAAGATAGAGACTGAGCATATATCCGGAGAAAGCCACAATCCAAAAAGATACATGCACCCCAATGTTCACTGCAGCACTATTCACAGAAGCCAAGACACAGAAGCAAACTAAACGTCCATCAACAGATGAATGGATAAAGAGGATGTGGTATGTGTATCTACAATGGAAATTTGTGGCAACAAGGACAGACCTAGAGATTATCCTACTAAGTGAAGTAAGTCAGACAGGCAGAGACAAATATCAGATGATATCAATCATATTTGGAATCTTATTTTTTTTAAATGATACAAATGAACTTATTTATAAAACAGAAACAGTCTTACAGATATTGAAAATAAACTTATGGTTACCAAAGGGGAAACAGGGGAGGGAGGGATAAATCAGGAGCTTGGGATGAACACACACAAACTACTATATATAAGAAACTATATATAAGACAGATTACCAAGGACATACTGTATACCACTCTACTTAAGGAAACTCTACTTAATATCCTGTGATGATCTATACGAGAAAATAATCTAAAAAAGAGTGGATATATGTAAATGTATAACTGAATTACTTTGCTGTACACCTGAAACTAACACAACATTGTAAATCAACAGTTTGCCAAGAAAATTAAAAATTTTTTAAATAAATAAAGGACAGGCACACTGAGTTTCATAGAAATCGAAATAGTTTGCCATAACTAATACCTAGTCCATCTGAATGCAAATTACATACCTTTTGAGTCATTAAATCATTCAGTGAAGATAATTGAGGGACTGGGCACTGGGAATATAGCAGTAAACAAAGTGAAGTCCTTGCCCATATGGGGAATATACTCTGGTGCTGAGCACCATTTGTTTTCTTGAATCCCGTCTACAGTTAGTTAGTTTACTTTGAGGCAGTTGTAAATAGAGGTTAGCCACAATATTATATATTATAGCCACACACTCCTAACCCCACCACTAGGCAATACCTGCTGATCAGCATCTTTACCAGGAGGAGACACCAGGAACTGGATGAATAAGTGGCTTGAGCACTAGACCTTGATGAGCCAGTTCATGTTTTGTTTTGATCCTTGATATTTTTCATGTTTTTTATTATCTTACCTTGCTGTGCATGCTATGCTCAGTCACTCAGTGTGTCTGGCTCTTTGCGACCCCATGGAATGTAGATCTCCTCTGTCATGGAATTTCTCCAGGCAAGAATATTGGAGTGGGTTGCCAGTTTCTTCTCCCGGGGATCTTCCCGACCCAGTGATGGGACCCGTGTCTCTTGTGTCTCCTGCATCGGGAGGCAGATTCTTTACCACTGCGCTACCTGGGAAGCTATATCTTATGTTAGTTGGGATCAAAGGGTCAAACTGATATTAGCCTGTGTAATAAGGCTTTTCTTTCACAGAAACTTTATTTTTTCTTCCCTTTGAAAAAAGAAATCCATGCTAGCTTTATAAGATTGAGGATGCAGAATACATTCTGGCTCAAAATTATCATGAATAAGCAATTATTTTTAAACTATTCAAAATGGCTTGCAAATGTTTTGAGTTTTACTATTTCTTGCCTGGAAAATTCCATGGACAGAGGAGCCTGGCAGGCTTCAGTCCATGGGGTCGCAGAATCTGACATGACTGAATGAGCACGCATGCACGGCTAAACTTCTAAGTTAGACTGACATAATGGAGCCGAACATCACTAAACCCTCATCGCTCCAATTGGATGCAGAGGAAGAAGTAAATCAATGAAGAGTAATCACTCACTTGTCAAACATCCTCATATATTGCTCACTTCTTGTACAAATGCTCAGAAGGACAATTGTTCAGAGGAGGCCTCTGCAAGAAGGGAAAACTTTGAAACTCATTTTACAAGTGTCCCAAAGTAAACTAATTAACTGAAAATAGAGGTCCAAGAAAGCAAGTGGTGCTTTACAGGAGCTATTGATGCCCTGCCCACCTCCATCCAGGAAAATAGTCTCAAACACGAGGATCTAGCAGATGGGGTCTTTTATTTTCCTCTTCTGTGGACTAGTGTTCAAAGAACATAATTTTTTGAAAAATACCTGGATAAATGGAAAAGCTATCTATAAATTAAACTAGTCCAGCAGTCACTCTGTACTAATTCACAAGTTGGAACACCCCTATTAAGTCACAAATGTAAACATTTAATGAAATAAATTAAATCAAAATGTCTGACACAAAAATGTTACACAGTATAAATGGTCACCAGTCAAGGGAAAAAAGGGGACAAGCTATACAAAGACCCTTAATCCACATTCTGAATATTCAACCTCTCAGTTATAAAAATCTGCTAACCTTGGAAAAAACAAGATGATTGAGTGGGAGGAACTGCCTTTTACATAGCAAAAAAATCACCTTTTGATTAAATAACCACCAACTAA
>NW_011494607.1:16313009-16323464 GCF_000754665.1 Bison bison bison
CTAATTAATTAATATTAACCGCCACAATTCTTTAACTCTAGTGCAATTCTTTCTCAAAGAATAAATACATGAATAAGAATAAAATTACAGTGATTATATTTATAATATAATCACAGTAGTAATTATGCTCAATTTATTTAGGAATATGGAAAGCAATTTTGAAAGGAAACAATTTTAAACATCTCATATTCTCTTCTGAAGATGAATCAAATATTTTAGAAGACATTTAATTGAGCAAGAGGGATCAAGAGAGCTTCAACACAATAGTGTTAACAACTATTTTCAACCATCCAAGGATTTTTTCCATGTTGTTTCATTTCATCCTGCCCACGATTTAAACAGCTACTTTTGCTCTTCACCTGGGTTATTGCCACCTCAATAAGATACTAACATTTTTATATCATATTTTTTGAATTTAACCAAGAAAGTTACTTGTCAATGACCTAACTACAATAAAATCTCCTTTGATTGAGAGCATTTTTAGAGGTCAGTAAAAAAAAACAAAGACAATTCAAATGATACTTACCAGTCAGTGAGCTAACAAAATCATTTTTAGATGAAATTTTAAAGTGCTTCAAAATAGTACAGTGTGTTTGGATGTAAGACCATAATTCTTCCCATGAGTCCTAAAAAAAAAAATCCCTCTTTTCATGTTTAACATGTTGTATGCTTAAGCAGCTGCTCTAAAGGAGTACATATACTTAAGTTAATTTCCAGGTTTCTTGAAAAAGCTTATTCACATAGGACATCACCCTCCGATTTAGATTAAGGATTGTTACAGATGTTCATTCAATTATTTCAATGTTAATAGACTACAAAAATTACACTGCTCTATTATAAGCATCCCCACGTACAATGACTTTTACTTGGAAGTTTTAAACATATGGATATTCAATATGCTCCAAAGTCATAACTATTCACTCTTATTCAAATGACTTCAGGGAGATTTTCAGCAGACCCTTATGAGAAGAATTTAAGTAAATTAAGGATTTCACAGTCAGTAGTTTTGGGGGCTGTAGGTTTTTCAGCTCTAGCCAAATCCCTAGCCTAGTCTTTTCTGAAAATTCCCCTTGTTTACCCAAGCTTTTCAAAAATTTTGTCCTAAAAAGCCTGGATTTGAGGTATGATCACATAGAGAAGCAGGAGAAAATGACCATGTGAAGCATTGTGAAAAGTTTTAAACTTCAAGAGAGCAGATAGAACAATGCTGTGTGTGTGTGTTAGTCACTCAGTCATGTCCCACTTTTTATGACCCCACAGACTGTAGCCCACAAGGCTACTCTGTCCATGGGATTCTCCAGGCAGGAGAATACTGGAGTGGGTTGCCAGTTCCTTCTCCAAACAGAACAATCCTAGCCACCTACATTTTTGCATTTCATCAAATTTCAGACTTCATACTATTTGACAAATTTCCTAGGTGTTTTTCTGTATCTCATTGTTTCCTAAGTTCATGCAATAGAAAAAATCACAAGACCTCAATTACTCTTCAGTTAGGATACCCAGATCACACTAACCTCAATCTCTTTGACTAGTACCAGAGTTCCCAAAATACAATTTCACTTTACTGAGAAAGATGAAAGGCACATTTGGCATTTGCACTGCAATGAGAAGTCAGTAGTAGATGAAAAGCTATCAGTCTCTAAGGTTTTTTTTTTAAATTTTATAAGTTATGTGCTAATCTTAAAAGGCTTACAAAGTGAGTTTTCCAAACAAAGAAATAGAGGATTAGCAAATTCCTAGAAACATCCCAATGGAAAAGCATGAGTCCCTGTTTCTTCCAGACCTCATAACTTAATTAACCCACAAATAAATATCTCACAAAATATAGAGAAACTTCACAGAAGAGAAGAAAAGTAAAACATTGTAAAAGATAAAGCTGAAAGAGATCCAAAATCTAATATTCTCTTGGCTTCTTGCTCTCATCACTCCAATGCTCTTCTTCCAACCTCAGTATCAGCAGATGATTCCTACTTAGTGAGACAATTAAACACTATTCTCATTAAATGTTAAAATTTAAATGTTCATGAACTGTTTAAAATGTAAAGTTTTCAATTAAAAAATAGAAATTAAATGTATTAGTCACAAACCAGTAGAGAGAAAACAAATAGTAAGGAACTAGTTTAATTTTGCAAAAGGAAAAATGCATAGTAAATAGAAAGCACTATTTGTTATGAAATAAAATTTAAAAGTGACATAAACAAAACTATATGTATTAGCAACTTTATAAATAAAAGTGGAATAAAATTCCATTTAAATGGCAGATTCTTCAAATTGGACTTTGAAACTTTAAAATCTGGCTGTGTGCAGTTTATAAGAAATATACCTAAACTATAATAATAAAGATTGAAAGTAAATTAGTAAAAAACATATACCAGATAAATAACAAAAAAAGATGGTAGATTTATTTCACAATAATTTGAAACTGAGT
This sequence comes from Bison bison bison, assembly GCF_000754665.1. NCBI lineage: Eukaryota > Metazoa > Chordata > Mammalia > Artiodactyla > Bovidae > Bison > Bison bison. Next base: position 16,315,438 of record NW_011494607.1, read on the forward strand.
TTAAAGAAAAAATCATCATTAGGAGTGAAGAGTCAGTACATGATAAAAGAAAAATTCACTAGGATGACATATCAGCTCTAAACTTTTATAAACCTAACTTACTTCAAATAAAACAGTAAAAATGGACAAAACTATAAGGATGTACTTGAAAATCTGCAATTATAGTGGGGAAGTTTCTGTTAATAATAATAATCATTACTTATATAGTATTCTATAGCATTAATTAATATTTTAGACACTAATCTAAGCTCTATACTTAGCATGTCTGATAGACTCTCATTCTTAACACACTCCAAATCAAAGTCCTGATTTCCATCCCCACATTTGCCCACACACATTCTCCCCCATCTTAATACTGATGCTATATTTTTCTAATCAGCTGGCCCAAAACCTTGGAGTGATTTTTATTCCTCATATTCTTTTATATCCCATATTCAACAGATCAGGAAGTCCTGTCGAGCCTGTCTTCAAAGTATATATTAATGCAATCGTCTCTCACCCCCTCCTCTGCTACCCTCTAGTCCAAACCACAGCCATCATCTACCTACATTTTTTCAATAGCCTTGTAACTAGCCTCCCTGATTCCATTTTTCTCCCCATACCATTCTGTTCTCAATGCAGCAGCTACAATGATTCTTTTAAAATGTATGTCAGATCACATCACCTCTCTGCTCAATATCCTCTAACTTCTCAACTTACCTACAGTGAATAGCAAAGCTCCTCACAGTGGCTTATGAGGCTCTACAGATGTGAACATTTACCCCCCAGACCACTTACTCTCCCATGCTCTTCTCTGCTCACACCTCTCATGAAACTGTGGAATCTCATGCCATGCCACGCATATTCTAGTCCTGGAGCTCTTGTATTTTCTTCTGCCTGGAACACCCTTGCCCAGATATCAACATGCCAAGTTTCGTCACTTCTTCTAGATCACTCTTCAGATATCATCACCATGATAAGGCCTGGCCTCCCTATTGAAAATAGAAACTTACCTCTCACCTCACTCTCCTCTGCTCTATTATTTGCATGGACTTATCATCTAAGATACTATATAATTTACTTATTTATCTTCTGTTTCTCCCTGGTGGCTCAGACGGTAAAGCATCTGCCTGCAATGCAGGAGACCCAGGTTCAATTCCTGGGTTGGGAAGATCCCCTGGAGAAGGCAATGGCAACCCAATCCAGTTCTCTTGCCTGGAAAATTCCATGGACCAAGGAGCCTGGTAGACTTCAGTCCATAGGGTCGCAAAGAGTCGGACATGACTGAGTGAATTCATTTTCACTTTCTCCCTCAATACAAGCTCTAATGGTGGAAGGGGATGTTTGTATATTTTATTCACTGGTGTGTTACATATGGCAAGAACATAACTGGTACATAATGGGCTCTCAAAAAATATTTGTTGAGGGAATCCTTGTGGTCAAGTGGCTAAGACTCCACGCTCCTAATGCATGGGGCCTGGTTTCCATCCCTGGTCATAGCTATCAGGCCATGAAAACAACATCAGTTCAGTTCAGTTCAGTCACCCAGTCGTGTCCGACTCTTTGTGACCCCATGAATCACAGTACACCAGGCCTCCCCGTCCATCACCATCTCCCGGAGTTCACTCAAACTCATGTCCATCGAGTCGGTGATGCCATCCAGCCATCTCATCCTCTGTCATCCCCTTCTCCTCCTGCCCCCAATCCCTCCCAGCATCAGAGTGTTTTCCAATGAGTCAACTCTTCGCATAAGGTGGCCAAAGTACTGGAGTTTCAGCTTTAGCATCATTCCTTCCAAAGAACACCCAGGGCTGATCTCCTTTAGAATGGACTGGTTGGATCTCCTTGCATTCCAAGGGACTCTCAAGAGCCTTCTCCAACACCACAGTTTAAAAGCATCAATTCTTCAGGCTCAGCTTTCTTCATAGTCCAACTCTCACATCCATACATGACCACTGGAAAAACCATAGCCTTGACTAAATAGACCTTTGTTGGCAAAGTAATGTCTCTGCTTTCCAATATGCTATCTAGGTTGGTCATAACTTTTCTTCCAAGGAGTAAGTGTCTTTTAATTTCATGGCTGCAGTCACCATCTGCAGTGATTTTAACATTGAGGTACCTTAAACACAGATTACTAAGTGGAAGAAGTGAATCTGAAGGGGCTGTTTACTGTATGATTCTAACCACAAGACATTTTTGGAAAAGAAATTATGGAGATAGTTTAAAATATCAGTGTTTGCCAGGAGTTAGAGAAAATAAAGGAATGAATAGGTAGAGCACAGGGGATTTTTAGGACAGTAAAACTACTCTGTCCTAAAATGGTGAATGTAAGTAATCATAAACTTGTCCAAACCCACAGAATGTACAATATAAAGAGAAAACCATAATGTAAGCTATGGACTATCAGTGATAATAATGTGTCAGTATAGATTTATCAATTATACCATTCTGTAGGTGAATGTTGACAATGAATGAGATTATGCATGTGTGTGGGGACAGTTGGTATATGGGAAGCCACTGAACTTTCCACTCCATTTTGCTGCGAATCTGAAACTTCACTAAAAAATAAAGTATTAAAATTTTTCTAATGTATCAAGAAATCTTAATTCCATCCCCATTCCTGTTCAGCTTGTCCACTCATCCATTACAAGTAGTATAATTAAAATTAATTTAATTAAATCTAATCAAAACTAGTTTCTTAATCATTCTAAAACATCTTCATTCACATATAAACAAACACAAACATACATTCCTATTTTCTCATCTTTGTTAGATAAAAGGTAGCTTGGAATGTGCGTAACACCGCTCCTGGCTTTTTCAGTTAACAGTAATATATTCTGGAGATTTCACATCAGCACAATATGGATGCCATAGCCTAGTCGGTAAAGAATCTGCCTGCAATACAGGAGACCCCACTTTGATTCCTGGGTCAGGAAGATTCCCCCAGAGAAGGAAATGGCAACCCACTCTACTATTCTTGCCTGGAGAATCCCATGGACAGAGGAGCCTGGCAGACTACAGTCCATGGGCTTGCAAGAACCGGATGCAACTTAGCAACTAAAGAGAGAGAGAAGAGAGATTATTTTCTTAAGTTAATTAATTTATTTTTATAATCCTTGTAAAATTTTTACTGTTTTTTTAATTTTCTTTTTAATTAGAGGATAATTGCTTTACAATATTGTGCTGGATTCTGCCATACATCAACCTGAATCAGTCATAAGCATACATACGGCCTCTCCCTCTTGAACCTCCCTCCCATCTCCCACCCCGTCCTACCCCTCTAGGTTGTCACAGAGCACCAGGTTTGAGCTTGCTGCATCATACAGCAAATTCCCACGGCTATCCATTTTATATACGGTAATGTATATGTTCCAATGCTACTCTCTCCATACATCCCACCCTTTCCTTCCCCCACTGTGTTCACAGTCTGGAGGCCCTCATTCTTTATGCAACTGCACAGTACACCATTGTATGGTGAACCAGGTCCCCATTACTGGGCACTCATGATGTTTCCCCTCTTTTGCTATAGAAAAACCAAGATATTGGAAACTAAACTAAGCCATAATGACTAGGTTTATACATGTGCCATTTTGTATTTGTGTACATGTAACTATATATAGTGTACATATAATGTATAACTCCTGGGAGTCCCTTGGACAGCAAGGAGATCAAACCAGTCAATCTTGAGGGAAATCAACCCTAAATATTTATTGGAAGGACTGATGCTGAAGCTGAAACTCCAGTATTTTTGGTCACTTGATGCAAACAAGTGACTCATTGGAAAAGAGCCTGTTGCTGGGAAAGATTGAAGGCAGGAGGAGAAGGGAACAACAGAAGATGACTGGATGGCATCACCAATGCAAAAGACATGAACTTGGGTAAGCCTTGGGAGATGGTGAGGGACAGGGAGGCCTGGCATGCTGCAGTCCATGGGGTAGCAAAGAGTCGGACATGACTGGGTGACTAAACAAAAACAGCATATAACTATGGGCTTCCCTGGTGGCTTAGTCAGTAAAGAACCCGCCTGCAATGCAGGAGACTCGGGTTTGATCCCTTCATTGGGAAATTCCCTAGAGAAAGGTATGGCAACCAACTCCATGAGAATCCCATGGACAGAAGAGCCTGGCAGGCTATGACAGCCTTCCGAATGGGAGAAAATAATAGCAAATGAAGCAACTGACAAAGAATTAATCTCAAAAATATACAAGCAACTCCTGTAGCTCATTTCCAGAAAAATAAATGACCCAATCAAAAAACAGGACAAAGAACTAAAGAGACAGTTCTCCAAAGAAGACATACAGATGGCTAACAAGCACATGAAAAGATGCTCAACATCACTCATTATCAGGTAAATGCAAATCAAAACCACAATAAGGTACCATTTCATGCCAGTCAGAATGGCTGCTATCCAAAAATCTACCAACAATAATTCTGGAGAGGGTGTGGAAAAAAGGAAACCCTCTTACACTGTTGGTGGGAATGCAAACTAGTACAGCCACTATGGAGAACAGTGTGGAGATTCCTTAAAAAACTGGAAATAGAACTGCCATAAGACCCAGAAATCCCACTGTTGGGCATACACACTGAGGAAACCAGAACAGAAAGAGACACGTGTACCCCAATGTTCATCACAGCACTGTTTACCAATAGCTAGGACATGGAAGCAACCTAGATGTCCATCAGAAGACGACTGGAAAAGAAAGCTGTGGTACATATATACAATGGAATATTACTCAGCCATTAAAAAGAATACATTTGAATCAGTTCTAATGAGGTGGATGAAACTGGAGCCTATTATACAGAGTGAAGTAAGCCAGAAAGAAAAACACCAATACAGTATACTAACACATATATATGGAATTTAGAAAGATGGTAATGATAACCCTATATGCAAGACAGAAAAAGAGACACAGATGTATAGAACAGTCTTTTGGACTCTGTGGGAGAGGGCGTGGGTGGGATGATCTGAGAGAATAGCATTGAAACATGTATATTATCATATGTGAAACAGATCGCCAGTCCAGGTTTGATGCATGAGACAGGGTGCTCAGGGCTGGTGCACTGGGATGACCCAGAGGGATGGGATGGGGAGGGAGGTGGGAGCAGGGCTTAGGATGGGGAACACACGTAAACCCATGGCTGATTCATATCAATGTATGGCAAAAACCACTACAATATTGTAAAGTAATTAGCCTCCAACTAAAATAAATAAATTAAAAAAAAAAAAGACAATCCTATGGACAGAGGAGCCTGGCAGGCTACAATCCATAACGTCGTAGAGAGTCAGACAAGACTGAAGCAACTGAGCACACACATATATATAACTATAGGAGAGATACCCAGAAGTGAGATTTCTGGAACAAAGAGTAAAATGCATCTATAATTTTGGTTGCTATTGCTAGATATTCTTCCACAGTTATTGTAGCATTTTTGCTACATCTGCATCCAGCAAATGATAGTGTGTTCTCAAGCTTTTAGATTTCGACCAACCTCATATGCGAGAAATGGTATCTCATGTATTTAATTTTTATTTCTCATATTATGAGTGGGGTTGAACATTTTTTCATATGCTTGTGGACATTCCTATTCTTTTTCTATAACTGCTCCTGCCTTTTAATAATCTTTTATGGGGTTGCTGGTATTTACAGTTTTAGGAATTCTTTACACATTAAGAAAGTTACACCTATGTATAACATGTGATCACATTGTCTTTCAAACTCCATACAACTCTAGATGGTAGCACAATTACTCCCACTTTAGAGACGAGGACACTGGAGTAATAGGAATATTAAGTAAATTGTTCAAGAACACACAAACCCAACCATAAACCTGACTTTGAAGATGGTGTAATATCCATTTACCACACTGCTCTCATGCCACAAAGACAAAAACTAAGGAAAGCAATAATATCTAACACTATACATTAACTACATTTTTATCTTCACAACAACTCTATAAAGTTGACATTATTATCATCATCTTACTGATGAGAATGTGAGATTTCAAAAAGATAAATACGTTTTCCCAGGAAACACTAACTCGTTCATCAGGGATCAAGTCCCCACAGTCTGTTCAGAACTGGAGTGCTTTATCTGCAAACTTTTCAGTTCTTGTCCTCAAGGAACTCACACCATCCAGTAGCGGAGACAGAAAAGCAACCAGCCTCAAAAATAGAGGTCAACTAAAAATAAAATAGAACTGCAAGCAGGTACAGTTGCTATAACTCCATTTACTGGGAATCTTAAGCTGAGTCTCATTTGTTTTAGAGATAATGATAAACTGTGAGGCTAGTGTCCAAGAGATTGGGCAGTTTTTCACCTGATGCTGTCATTACACCCAGCCAAGGCTCCCAGCAATGCAGTTAATGAAACACAAATTGCCATGGTTCAGCTTAGGGAACATTACTTCAAATTCACAGCGTTCAGAAGTTCTTTGGAAAGGAGCGCTCTTTATGGAGGACTTCCTAAAGGGTCAGTACACTATCAATTCCCCTCAGTAAGCACTAGCTCCAGTATCTGCCAGACTAAGAAAGGAAGGTACATGCCCAGCTTCGTAGTTCTCCCTCCTGAGCAATTGTTCTGGCTGAAATTTGATCTTAAATGATGCTTTTGACCAATAGTGAGAAAGTTTTAGAAATTTCTAGGAAACTATGCTTTCTGTTAAGGTGATATTACGGATTCTATTCAAAATGATCTCGTGTCTTCTCTTTGAAAGAAAACTGTAAGTGATTTCTGATCTCAAAGTCAGGAATAGTTTTATTCCTACTGAGACTGAATTTTGCTTATCTTGTAGACTCTGAGATTCTCCTAAATGATATGTCCCTCTTTGAATTGACTGTAAGAAAGCTCAGATTAGAGTTTGTGCCATGCACACACACTTTGTATACTCACTTTACTCCCAATTCCATCTTACATCCTTAGCCTTCTTGTCCTTTTACTCCCTTAAATTATTTTATCTTATTGAATTTTGTGTATCATATTGTCACCTAAATGAATTTTAAAGGAGAGCAGGTATAAATATATTCAAGGTATAAAAATATTCAAGCTACATATTTTAATCTCAATTTCCATTCTTTTAAACATTACCAAAACATCATGATTGGAACTCTACTGAATCTAAATTGTGATGTAAATTAAATGAGTAAGTAAAGACAGACTACTCCAGGGACTTCCCTGGTGGTCCAGAGCTTGAAACTCCATGCTTCCACCATAGAGGGCATGGGTTCAATTACTGGTCAGGGAACTAAGGTCCTACATGACTCACAGTAAAGCCAAAAAAAAAAATTGCTCCATCTGCACCAAAATTTCACTAAATTCCTCTCATCTTGTGCTGACCTATAAAATTTAACCAGAAACTTGTGGTAATTTGTGTCTCTGGTAAGAGAAGGGTCAGAGCATGACAGAATTCTTTTTTAATTGCAGATTATGCAGTCTGGCATGCTAATTGCTACCTGATTAAATCAAGTTTAAGCTATTAAAGATAAATTTTCTGCTGTTAACTGCTTTGAAGCCAGTAAACATGGAGCCTTTAAAATAAAGTAGATATTGGTGCTCAAAATGCAATCTTCCTAGAAATAGGCCCCTATATGCTATAATAAAATCATGCAAAGAGCAAAGTAAAATTACCTAGAACATCATTTTAAAATACTACTGGCTCCAAAAAAAATAAATAAAATAAAATACTACTGGCTCCAGATTAGAAAATTCTGATTATGTCAATAAAAAGGATCCAAACGAACCCCAGAGTACTTTCTTAGTAACTTGTTTTTATTAACCTCCAGTGGATTACACGGAGAAGGCAATGGCAACCCACTCCAGTACTCTTGGCTGGAAAATCCCACGGATAGAGGATCCTAGTAGGCTGTAGTCCATGGGTCGCTAACAGTCGGACAGGACTGAGCAATTTCGCTTTCACTTTTCACTTTCATGCATTGGAGAAGGAAATGGCAACCTACTCCACTATTCTTGCCTGGAGAATCCGAGGGATGGGGGAGCCTGGTGGGCTGCCATCTGTGGGGTCGCACAGAGTTGGACACGACTGAAGTGACT
>NW_011494607.1:16323564-16330440 GCF_000754665.1 Bison bison bison
GTGACTCAGCAGCAGCAGCAGCAGCGGATTACAGATTCTAGGCTATTAGTGCAATTGAGAGAGAATTTCCCTCTGTTCTCAAGCTTCTCTCTTTATCACTCTACCTACAGGAACTATCAGCATATTCCATCCAGGAAAAAGGGTATTTCAAAAAATAAAAACTCAGCTCATTGTGATAAAAAAAAACCAAAACTAAGAAAACTCAAATATGTTGACATTTCTATCCTAAGAATAAAAGTAAAAGGATTTTTGGTCTTGCTTTGTTCATCTATTGGCTCATTTCTTTCTGTTTTCAATGAGTTAATGAATACGTCACTCCAAATCTTTGTTGTGACAAGACAAAAACTGAGGAGCATACACTCTCACACTAGCATAACAAATAGGTCAGGATTGATTCCCCCTAAGCCTTGGCTCATTTAATACTCGGACAAGCTGAGTCCGGTTATCTCAGGAAAAATCATTCTTTCGACTTTTGCAGTATTTCTAACCTCAGAAAATTACGCATGTTCCTGGAGTCTAAAATGACTATACCCAGAGGAGCTAATTTTCATCTGTGCTTTGAACTTACACAGAAACCACAGCTGCCTTTATCTCTTTGGCTTATAGGTTAATTTACCACAGGGTGTTCACTTTGGCTCTCCTTAGTGTTAAGCTGATAAAAACTGCTTGGAAATATTTTGACTCCCTGTGTCTTGCCCTTATTATATTGTCCAATTCAGTTCATATCATCCTTCTTCTCTCTCTTGACTCTTTTTTTCCTCTCTCTGAAATTAGGTTTTGCTGTTGTCAAGAATGAACTGTTCCTTAGGGAAACCAGGGAAAATCCTGATTGCACGTCACCTTGAGCATAACTGTGTCAGGTCATTTTAGTTTCCCCTCATTTAAAACCACTGTTCCCTCTTCTTCCATATCTTTTTTTACCTTCCAAGGGAGGTGGAGAGAAGTGCCATATAACTGACATCATAAACTCATTTACTAGAGCATATCTACTAACAAGGAATTAAACTATCCCTAGTCGGCAAGAATTGATATTAAAAAATAAAAGGTGTGTCCCCCGGTGATGACAAATAAAGTAATATACCTAAGACTTAAATATTCAACTCAAAAGAAGAATATAGTCCTTATTTGCTGGGTTAGGCTTAAAATATTGGATCTTTCTGGCTTTTATCTAATTTCTGGATCCCTTATGAAGCCATTACTTCATAGTTGTAGCTGAAGTCTCCCTGGGGCTGTTCCTCAGGTGTAGTTTCTTACAAAAGGCACAGAGAAAAACAATTTTCCAATTATAAGCAGAAGAAAGGACAACCTGTCTTTTAATAAATAAACAAAATCCCAAATGGTAAACTAATTGTCTTAATGCTGTGAAGTTTACTTACCTTTCCCTAAGTGACCCCCATCAATTACTGTTTTCTTCTAATGCTCCAAATTCAGAGGCAAAATTAAAGTAGAACAATAAAAGAGGAAACAGTTAAAGGCCTAGACTTAAAGAAAATAATTTGAATAAAACTCTATGAGAAACATTTGAGCAGAGCAAAGATGCAAAGAGATAGTATGAAATTATTAAGAAGAATGAGTTATATCCATGTAGACAGACCTGTAAAAACAGCCATGATCTAGTAATTAATAAACAAAGATATTCTACAATAATGTATATAGTATGACCCCAGATTTTATAAAATAAGCAAACAAAACTAAACATAATAGATGTTTATAAGTTTCTATAATCATAGAAGAAAATATATAAGTACATATAACTAATGGTCAACATTGGTTACCACTGCTGCTACTGCTGCTGCTAAGTTCCATCAGTCGTGTCCGACTCTGTGCGACCCCATGGCTGGCAGCCCACCAGGCTCCCCCATCCCTGGGATTCTCCAGGCAAGAACACTGGAGTGGGTTACCATTTCCTTCTCCAATGCATGAAAGTGAAAAGTGAAAGTGAAGTCGCTCATTCGTGTCCGACTCTTCATGACCCCATGGACTGCCGCCTACCAGGCTTCTCTGTCCATGGGATTTTCCAGGCAAGAGTACTGAAGTGGGGTGCTGCAGAAAGGTGTAATTAGAAAGAAGAAAGTAAAGTTTTTTTTCTATATGTCTACATTGCTTTGACTATTAAAATGAATACTTATTATCTTATAATTAAACAAAACAAAAATGTAAGGAAATAAATTATATACCAAGGAAAACACATGTATCATATATGGGTGAGAATTTTCTGTTTGAGCGAGTTTTTGTTGAGTATTAAGAATGGTCATATAGCTTTGGTATAGTGCATTTGGCTGCAAGCAGTAGAAAACCCATGACTTAAATTAAGACGTGTATTGACAGGCATAACTAGAAGTCCAGCAGTCATGTGGGTTTCAGGAGTGACATAATCTATGAACACCAGCTCCATTTCACTGAGATTCTCTTGGCTTTCCCTTCTTCATGCACTGACTTCATCCTCAGTCTTACAGAAGAATCAGATTTCTACATATCACATGTCCAGAAGAAGACAGGATTGTGTTCTGGAAGTTCCCAAGAATACAAAATAAATACTCCCATCAAATCTCTCCTGGTGCCTCACTGGTTCAAAAGCAACACATTCCCAATCTTGAAAAATGTATTGGCAAAGGAGATAGATATTAGGTCAATCAGGGCTGCTCTTAGGGTGGGGTGTGCACATAGTCTACCGAGGAACATGGGCTGAGTTGGGGAGGGGACAGGGTAGACACCAGAATAGGGTTCCATTAGCAAAGAAAGCAGAGAAGTGATGACTCTGGCCACACAAAAGTAAACAACAGTTATACAATCCTTACCCTGATGAAGTTTACACTGTTGCAGAAGGGAAACAATAAACAAGGAATTATGACTGTAAATAGCATTAGGAAAAGTAAGTATAGAGGGTTACAATTTGGGAACAGACTGCAAAGGATTTATCATTGACAAATAGGGTTGGAGAAGTTTACAGAAGACTTCCCTAAAAAATGCTCATGATCTGAAAAGTGGGGAGAAGACAGAACACAGGAAGACAGGAACGTCAACAAGTAGTTTAAATAACCAAAAGCAAATAGCCAGAGCCAAGAAAAACTGATGCAAAGGCTACATCTTCTGTACATCGGAAAAACTCTTACAAACTGCCAAGGCAAAGACAGATGCCAAGAGGGGAAAATGGGCAATGTAGAGCACAATAAATAGAAAAGGCAAATTATATATTATTTGGTTCACTAATAAAGACTCTGATGCTGGGAGGGATTGGGGGCAGGAGGAGAAGGGGATGACAGAGAATGAGATGGCTGGATGGCATCACTGACTTGATGGACTTGAGTCTGAATGAACTCCAGGATTTGGTGATGGACAGGGAGGCCTGGCGTGCTGCGATTCATGGGGTCACAAAGAGTCGGACACGACTGAGCAACTGAACTGAACTGAATAAAGAGGAGTTTTCCAAGTGTCTCAGTGGTATAGAATCCACTGGCAATGCAGGAGTGCAGGAGACACAGATTCAATCTCTGGGTCAGGAAGATCCCCTGGAGGAGGAAATGGCAACTCACTCCAGTATTCTTGCTTGGGAAATCCCCTCGACAGAGGAACCTGGTGGACTACAGACCATGGGGCTGCAAAGAGTCAAACATAACTTAGCAACTGAGCACGTAGATGTAGCAATGATCAGAGTAATACATTTTGAAATAAATATTCCGCTTTTCACCTAACAAAATAAAATAAATAAAATGAGAGGGGTCCCAAATTGAATTGGGGATACATTTCAAATGGATAACAAGAGGATGATTCAGTCATTCTGAGGTCATTGCTCAAATTTTATTTTTTAATATTAATGTTTGGAATGTATAAAACATGAGATTTCAACACAGACACTTGGCATTTGTAATACTGCTAAAGGTTTCTGCTTTGCAAACAGGAATTCTGATATATTCTCCTTCACATTATTCCCATCTCCAGAGAAACTTACATGTGAGCTGAATTTTCAATTGTATTATTTAATATGTTCCCAACAGAAAGCTTCTCTTTTTGCTAGGTTTCAGTGAGAGCTGAATTCTCTACTTGTAATTTTACATTTGTGAAGATTGGAAGAACTTTCTACAGATTAGCTACTGGCTCCAAATACTGCAAATATTGTTTCTCCCCCACTATCTTCATAATGCCTGTGTTAGGCACCAAAACATGCATTTTCACAGCACTTCCACGTCACAGTCGAGTGTGAGTCAGCACAGGGAGGAGTGGGAGTCCTGGAAGCCATCCCTACCCTAGGCTTGCTAGCAGTAACTTAATTGTATAGGCTTAACTTAAGTTAACTTAGCTTAACTTAACTGTATATCTCACTAAATCTAAATTAAAGTATGTCCCCAATTCAATTTGGATCCCAAAATGCCTACTTCCTTCCAAAATACAAAGCAATGTGATAGAGGTAAGTCAAAGTGGAGTCAGTAGTCCTAGAGTGACTGAGAAAGAATACAGAAATATTACCATTAAAATATCTTACTTTTGCACAAATACATATGATCATGCAAATACACAACTAAGGTCTCACCCAGAACCTTGAAAAGGGCTCAGGCAAATGAGAAGCCCTGAAGATTATTTAAGCTTCCCTGGCTTTGTGAAAAGTTAACTGAGTAGGACTGAAGTCAAAATAAAATTGAAGAACATGAACTGTCACCATTCTTTAGAGTTGTGTGATAATCTCCAGCAGCATTCAGCAGCTCAGTTGAGAAACCAAATCTAATGGAAATGTGTTGATTTTTAATCACCCAATATTCATAGACCATCATTTTAATCACTGTACCCCAATTTCTCCCTTGGAAAACCACCCACTTCTTCCCCTACTTTTAGCCCATGCACTTCTGGGCTCCAGAGTACAGCATGTTCCCTAGACCTAAACCAGACCTTGTGGTATTCTGTCACTTAAAATGGAGAGTCCTCACACAATTTTTAAAAAATTAAAAAGGAAAGAAACTGGAAGCATAAGAAATGAGGAAAACAAGGATAGAACAGGGGCTTCCTTGGTGGTCTAGTGGTTAAGAATTTGCCTGCCAATGCAAGGGGCACTGGTTCAACCCCTGGTCTGGGAGGATCCCACATACCTCAGAGCAACTAAGCCCTCAAGCCACGACTACTGAGCCCACACACCCTAGCTGTGCTCTGCAACGAGAAGCCACCAAAATCAGAAGCCGGTCAACACAGCAAAGAGTAGCCCCTGCTCACCACCACTATGGAAAGCCCGTGTGCAGCAACAAAGACCCAGTGCAGCCAAAAATAAATAAATAAATCTTAAAAAAACACAAAGATGGAATAGGCAAACATAGGATAGAAAGCAGACTTTCCATCTTGGGCAAGAAAGCTAATAATCCCTGGTAAGGAGTAGAGTAAAACATTTAATCTTATTTCTTGGAATTGAGACCATGTGCCTCTTGGAGTTTTTCAATAAAAAAACTTGATAAGGAAAGAGTTAACAGTGCTGCTTATTGTGGCCTTCTGTAAGGTCCTGCAGTGCAAAACCTCACTTAGGCTCAGCTGAAATTGGCCCATTTCAAAGCACAAAGGAATGAAAATTAGGAATATGCTGATGGAAACAATTTCTGCCTGTGGCCTGTGATCTGAGTTGGCTAAAAATCCAATGAAATGAAACCAGGGACTGGAAAAGATGGAATGCTCTGCTGTCAGTTAAGGTTCTTGCCAGAAAAGGCAGGGAGGAGTCATCCCAGGAGACAAAATTGGGATGTGTTCCCACTCAACTGTCTGCTGTCATGCACTCCAGGAGTGACTGGCAGAGGGAACAACTGACTTAAAAGGAAAGCAGCAGCTGGGATGGAGCCGAGGATCAAGAGGCAAATTACTGGTGGCTCAAGGCACAGTTGTTGCTTAATGTTATTCCTAGGCAGAGACCAAAATGAGAGCCGTTAATCTGAGACTCAAGTGCATAAACTAAAGTCTGAGACTAAGGCAATGCCAGCTACTGAGATGTCTTGATACGATGTCTGACTTTGGGTGTCAATTCATGGAATCCAGGGAATGAAAGGGAGGTAATGGGTGGGAAGCCATCTAAGTTGTTAAAAAAGCTGCTTTGCTTAACTCTTAATCAATTCCTAGGCCCCTGATACTTAACTAGTTCAAAGTAGAATGCTGCAAGATAATATTAATATATAGCTCCTTCTGTCCAGATATGCCCAATATATAAGATAGCTATGCAAAACAATGAACAATGGGCCAAACTTTCCCAGTAGGTCTTGGTTGGGGTTCTGTACTTTTAATAAATTAAATGGGCTTACCCCACATACACTTAAATATTTGGAATATAGTAATTTAGGGAAAATAATCTGAGATATAGAAAGGCAATGCCAAAGAATGCTCAAACTACCGTACAATTGCACTCATCTCACATGCTAGTAAAGTAATGCTCAAAATTCTCCAAGCCAGGCTTCAGCAATATGTGAACCGTGAACTTCCAGATGTTCAAGCTGGTTTTAGAAAAGGCAGAGGAACCAGAGATCAAATTGCCAACATCCGCTGGATCATGGAAAAAGCAAAAGAGTTCCAGAAAAACATCTATTTCTGCTTTATTGACTATGCCAAAGCCTTTGACTGTGTGGATCACAATAAACTGTGGAAAATTCTGAAAGACATGGGAATACCAGACCACCTGACATGCCTCTTGAGAAACCTATATGCAGGTCAGGAAGCAACAGGTAGAACTGGACATGGAACAACAGACTGGTTCCAAATAGGAAAAGGAGTACGTCAAGACTGTATATTGTCACCCTGCTTATTTAATTTATATGCAGAGTACATCATGAGAAACGCTGGACTGGAAGAAGCACAAGCTGGGATCAAGATTGCTGGGAGAAATATCAATCACCTCAGATATGCAGATGACACCACCCT
>NW_011494607.1:16330631-16330841 GCF_000754665.1 Bison bison bison
AAAAGTTGGCTTAAAGTTCAACATTCAGAAAACGAAGATCATGGCATCTGGTCCCATCACTTCATGGGAAATAGATAGGGAGACAGTGGAAACAGTGTCAGACTTTATTTTTTTGAGCTCCAAAATCACTGCAGATGGTGACTGCAGCCATGAAATTAAAAGACACTTACTCCTTGGAAGGAAAGTTATGACCAACCTAGATAGCATATT
>NW_011494607.1:16330988-16340283 GCF_000754665.1 Bison bison bison
AAACTCCAGTACTTTGGCCACCTCATGCGAAGAGTTGACTCATTGGAAAAGACTCTGATGCTGGGAGGGATTGGGGGCAGGAGGAAGAGGGGACAACAGAGGATGACATGGCTGGATGGCATCACTGACTCAATGGACGTGAGTCTGAGTGAACACCGGGAGTTGGTGATGGACAGGGAGGCCTGGCATGCTGCGATTCATGGGGTCGCAAAGAGTCTGATACGACTGAGTGACTGAACTGAACTGAACTGAATCTGAGATACAGGCAACTGAGGGCACTGACTTTCACTGAGGATTTGTCCTATCTGTTCAAATGGTCACATATGCCCATCTTCAGTTCCTGAGGCCCAGGAAGTCCCAGCAAGAGAGCTGCAGATTAAGTCTTAGATAGTTGATAGGAATCTTGGGGAAATCTTGAGCCAGGTAAAATATTTTTCCAAGGAAACTTGCAACCTTGATTCCAGGGGTAGAATATGAATTATAGTCGAGAAGTTACAGTAAGAATTTATGACCAACAGCAGATCCTGAAATTATAGTCAAATTTATAAATAGAAAAATTAAGAACTATGGGTGGAAGGTAGGAGAATCTCATTCATGAGTTTTCACAAATCCTAAGGTCATAGACACATGAGGATGTTTATGATCTGCTTTTACATGTTGCACTTGTATGTCACATGGTTGACCTCCAGCACCATGGGTTCTATGTGATCTTCTACCCAGATGTACATGGGTCAGGAGCCCTTCCCCAGTGCCCATCTCTCAGTGGGAGTCAGGGGTATTTACTCAGACTTGCACAAAGTTGGGGCAGTTTAGCAGCAAGGCCTATGCACCCAGGATCCAGAAAACAGGATTTTCTACAACTACCATTCTATGGGATTGTGCCCAGTCCATTGCAGTCCTACAAGCATCCAGAGTCCAATACGGAACACATATTATTAAAATAAATATAGAAAATGGAAGGAGAGAGAAGAGCACAAGTTAGAGGAAGAGAGAAGAGAAAAACCAGCAGTTGCACTTACTAGAGCAGAATGCACATTTCTCATCATTGAGTAAAGGGCCCTTTGAATAGAAGGAGGGGAATATTCACAGAATTAGCTGGTTTCTCTAGGATGCAACTGTAAACATCCCCACTGATTGCACCTTCACACGGCAATGACACACTTCCTTCACTCACATAGTTTATCTCCAGTCTTCAGCCAACAAGAATGTATGGCTGGCTTGCCAACTTTCCATGCATAGACAACTGATTTTGTAGCCTACACTAATAAATCACACCTTTACACACTGTTCATGGGGTTCATGCTTTCAAACTGTGGTGCTGGAGAAGACTCTTGAGAGTCCCTTGGATAGCAAGGAGATCAAACCAGTCAATCCTAAAGAAAATCAACTCTGAATATTCATTGGAGGGATTGAGCTGAAGTTGAATTTCCAATACTTTGGCCACCTGATGCAAAGAGTTGACTCATTGGAAAAGACTCTGATGCTGGGAAATATTGAGAGCAGGAGGAGAAGGGGGACAATAAAGAATGAGATGGTTGGATGGCATCATCAACACAATAGACATGAGTTTGGGTAAACTCCAGGAGTTGGTGATGGACAGGAAGGCCTGGCGTGCTGCAGTTCATGGGGTCGCAAAGAGTCGGACATCCCTTAGCGACTAAACAACAACAATAAATCATGAAAATATCATGTAAGTTTCCATAAAGCCTTCCTGAGACATTCACGTCCTCCTTGCCCTTAAATAAAACATATACCAACAACCAGAACTCCTTCCTATAGCCAGCAACACATTGTCTGATGCTCTCATAGAAATGAGAGGTGATGGAGGCAATTACTGCCAGGTAGGATGATCTGACATGGCCCAAAACTCTTCCAGAAATCCTGCATGGTGCTTTAGGAGGAGTCTGGTTGGTCATGAGTGTGGGACTGTTCATCCATTTGTCTCTCTTCTCAGCCAGGATATCAAGATAGTCACTCATTCTGGCTCACCCATAAATTTCACAGCCTTACATACAGAGTTCATCAACAGCATAAGGAAATCAAGGGGCCAGACTATGTCAAGGGAAATCTTAAGGAAGCTGGACCTGCATGTGGGGCAACTATCCAGGGCCACTACCAAACCGGGAGGGAAGTCCAATGTTCTTCAGTGGTTTCTTCTTTTTAGGATACTCTGGTCAGAAATGAAGAGGTCACTGTTGGCTCTACTGAGACAGAAAACACTGTGTTTTCACCAAAACTTATATCTTCTTCATCAGGAGTACACGACTAGACCACATTTCTCAGTCTCCATTGCAAGAAGGTATATCCAATGTGGCCAAAATTTTATCCAATGGAATATGGGGGAGAAGCAGTGAATGCTACCTCCAAGCTTGGCCCTTAAAAGTCTCCCAGGTGTCCAGGCATGGTAACTTTATCCAGTCTACTGATATTGGCACATTAGAATTCACAGGCTGAAGATAGCAGAGTTTCTATCATCTTGGCTTCCTGAATGATTACTTGGAGCCAAACCAGGAATGTGTAAATTAAATCGTTATATGAAAAAGAAACAAATTATTGTGTTAAACTACTGCTCTGAGGACTTTGTTGTCAAAAAATCTAGCACTACTTTAATGAATACATGCACTGATGTTCACGTCACATTTGTGGTGCTGGGATAATAGCACTCAGAGTCATGGTTGGATCAGGGGAGACAATGGCCCAGGGTGGCCTGATATAGATAAAGAATTTCAATTGCAGAACAAGAAGGAAACAAACCTAACTGCTAGAAAAGCATTCCCAAAAGTCAGCGTCAAGGAAGGAAGCCATTCACAACAAAGTAAGTAATGGGGATTGAGCCAGGAGGCCTGTGAGTGAGTTGGGTTCTGGGGATGAAGACAAACAGAGCCCATGGTGTAGGATTTGGGCAGAGATATGAGGGCAGCAAAGGTCCATTTTCTGTGCAAATTCAGACAATGTCTGTCACTATCTTTAATAGCCAGCTCTTTATCCATTAGCTTCCTAAAGACTCTACTCACTGGTCTCATTTCTGCAAACCCCATTTCTCAAGAGCCAGTCATTTCCCAAATTCTTTTCTTTAACTTTGTCCTGTACCTGTCACACAGTGATGGTATTTTAATATTCTACTTCCTCACCATATCTGTGCCTTAGATTTCTACTTTTTTCATAATCTGGTAACTGATTGCTGAGTATGTTACTGGGAGTAGAGAAAGACTGCTCTTTTCACTCTCATGTTAAACTTTTACTGGCATAAACACTAGTGTGTGTCAGCCCCCAATCTGGGATTAAGTTGAAAGCACACAGATGAGCCCTCAGGCTGCAGAAGAGGGCAAATGCTCAGGAAACCCTGCTTCTGAGACATCAGGACCTCATGACAAAAGCCACATACCTCTAGGCAGTCCATGATCTCTTGGCCAACCTAACATTCCTGAGGAAGGAGGTGTCAGATGTGGGTTGAAGTTCTGAATAGGAGCTTCACCAGCCTGAGTCCCTCTCCACTACCCAAATCTCACCTGCCTCTCTAGTGATTACCATGTCTGAAACTCTTCCCAGGAAGAACCCCAATGCAAAGAATCATTCTTTGTTTATTGTTTGGACTATTTAGATCTCAAAAGACTTCCGCTGGCCCCAGCCTCTAAGAGCTGTGTGCCTGCTTGGCCCGTCTGGATTTCTGCCCTGTGTTAGGAAGTGCTCTGAGGACATACAGGCCAGTAAAGCTCTGCGGCTTTTTGTGCTTATCTGCAAGAAACACATGACTTCAGGCCATAATAAGGATATTCATCTTGTGGGGTGGCACCTATGCAAATGATCAACACAGAGGAGTTCTCAGCCTTAGTAATGCTGAACCGAGTATCTACCAAAACGAAGGTGTGATGAATGCAGGCAGACCACCAAAGCCAGGAAATCATAGAAGAGTTGAGAAAAAGCTGAGGGCAGGACCAGAGGCAACAGGAGGAATCATGAAGTCCAAATTAGGTTGACTGGGACAATCAGGTTCTAAAGGACAATTTTTCATAAGTGAAGGAGAAATAAGGTGAAGGAAATAAGAATGCATAGGTGAGAAGTTGGATAGATAGCACCACAATGTGAAAAAAAAAAAAAGCCTGAGTTTTGGTGCTGACAAAGAGTTGAATTCCTGTATCTCCACTTTATATATCCTGTGGTCTCTTAAATTCATTCAACGATTAACTTAAAACCTTGAAGGATTTGTAAAACAGATTGATAATGTCTATTTCCTAGAATTATTACAAGAATTAGAGGCTTCCCTGGTGGTTCAATGACTAAGACACCACACTCTCAATGCAGGGAGCCTGGGTTTGATTCCTGGTCAGGGAACTAGGTTCCACATGTTACAACTACAACCCGGTGCAGCTAGTTGCTAGCTCGCTAAGCAAGTAAATACTTTTTAAAAAGAATTAGAGATTAGTACTTGCACCATTTAACAGGCATCAAATAAATGATGGATGTCATTAATATGATTACTTGTGTGTGGACTTTCTATAGGCTTTAAACAGCAATCACAGTCTTACCCAAGAGCCAGTGACTGAAATCATTCTTTATAATGCCTATCCTGCTCCAATCAAAAATGAATCTTTACTTAGTACTTAGACCTTTTAGTATTTATTCATTGAACATAGTAAGTAAACTCCTTTTATACATAAAAGGCTGAGCTAGCTGCCAAAAACACAGCACTACCCATGCATATACCATATTGTTACCTGTTTCTATGTGGCTATACATCTTGTTTTAAACTGTCAGTATTTTAAAACTATGTTACTAAATATAAGTTTTCTGCATTTCCACACAACACTGTACTGATATGGCTGCCTTTTTTGTTCGCCTAACATTTCTCTTTTTTTGAATCAACCCTTTGTTCTGGCACCATGTTAACGCACCTTTTGGTATATTTATACATGTCATGTCTTGGATTGACTTTTTATTCCAAGTTTCTTCCTGGCAAACATAATGAGCACAGTGAGCTTGCTTAATAAATGTTACATAATAGTAACTATTAAATGTTCCTTTAAAATCTCAAGCCGCTTTTTATCTTTTGCTTCTACTTTGAGATAATTATATACTTCTCCAAAGCTATTTATAGCCCCCATCAGGAAGAACAGCTGAAAAAAAAAAAAAAAATGTGTTCCCGGTCCTGCCAAAACTATGGTGAAAGTGATTTAAACTCCGAATTTCTGTTGCAAATGTTCCGATGGCATTCAACATATGGATGTCTAATTCTAGCAATAGGAAACTTCTTCCAACCAGAGTCTCCCCAATGGAGGTGGTTATTAAATACATCTTGTCCATATCACCATCATCATTCATTTACCAACAAACTGAGATCACACAAAACCAGTTATGAAACACACCTTTTATTTGTTATCGGTCCATCTGCATCTGCTTCTCAGCTGCACAGTGAGTCACGTCCTCCTCTACCCTTTGAAGTCTGAACCCCAGCATATTTAGTCAAGACCGCAAGATGTAGCCACAGACCAGCCTCACAAGAAGAGCAGAGGACCTCCTCTGTGCCATGACTTGCACATTACAGGGTCAAAAAAATTATATACATATGCACACTACTCTGAGGGTTGCCAGGTTTAGCAAATAAAAATTTAGCAGCCCTATCCATTCCACACAATCGTCTCCCAAACTAGCCTTAAAACCCTCTAATTAGTTTCTCCCCGAAGTCAAGGCAGCAGGTTTATACAGTGGGCAGCTCGCTGGACTTGGACACTGAGGCTCTATGTGCCGACCTTAGTACTTGCTACTTGGCTTGGGTAAGTCCATTCTGATTTTAACCATCAAGATTTTATCAAAGGTCCATTTCCAGACTTGTAGGAGCCACCCCTCTCTGTGAGCCATGGCACTAGGCACTGGAGAAGCAACAAGCAAGCACAGTGCCCCGCCCTCGCCCCCGGAGAGCTTAGGGCCTAGTAGGAGAGAAAGGTGAGAAGTCCAGGGAGAAAGGGAGGGCTAGAAATCAAGACCAAGCTGATTTTGTTTTTTGGTTGTCAACACATCTCTGTTAGATTCCATTCCTCTATTTCTCTATTTCCCTTCAGCGTGCAGCTTGTTTTACTGTAAATGTTTTCATGAGAAGCCTTTTGCCCTGGAGAGAGATCTAACAGAACCTGTTGCTTGGCAATTGCAGCCTTCACAAAGGTGAACATATAATATTGTGATGTCTTGGAATCCAAGTTAATCACAGCATTTGTATAGCTGTGGGGAAGCTTAAGAAAACTCCATATTTCTTCCTGTCAGAGGCAAATGTCTTCTGAGCCATTTGCAGTTGCTTTGCTCATTAGATGAATCCTGGAAGGTGGGGTGAGAGCACGTGAAATTCTCTGGGTACTAACAGTTTCCCAAGGAGTCCTCGGCACCCATGAAGAAAAAGTCCTGCCAGCCTAGGTCCAGAAAAGCAAAAGTAATAGCGATACTTACCAGACAAGTTCGGGATATGTACATCCTGGGTAGGTCCCAGTTTGTGTCCAAACTGAGAGCAAAATGCTCGACCCACGCTGGGAACCAGCTGCTCCTGGCCTGTGTGCCTTTTGTCCTCAAGCTCAACCTTTTTAGCGGTAAATCTTGGATGATGAACTAAAAAAAATGTGCTTTCTTACAAATATAAACATTCTATTGTTCTTTCTACTAGTGAAAATGCACATATTCAATTAAAAGACATTCCAAGATTATTTATTTGGCCTCTGTTTGCTTGGTTACTGTATTTTTTCCAAAACTGGAAAGCTCATTTTCCAGCCCTTCGTTCTCTGATGCTAAAATCCCACTAAGTACTTCTGAGCTCTAAAGTTGGGAGCTGATGAGCTGGGCTTGAGTTCCTGTTCTACCTCCTAACTGCTGTGAGACGTTGGGAAAGTCATCTAATCATTTAAACCTGTTTCTGCATCTGCTTATTAGTGGATACAGCTGATCCCCGAACAACGGGTTAAGTATCTTCACCCTCCACAAAGTGGGAAATTCAGGTAGAACTTAAAGGTCAGTGCTCCAGCCCCGTAGCTCTTGCAGCCAAGATTTAGCCAACCACGGATCTTGTAGTCTAGTGTATTTACTATTAAAAAATTTCAAATGTGAGCGTACCTGAACAGATGCTCAATAAGATAAATTACACAATTAAATTCTTTTCATTGTTTGCAAAACTATATAAAGAGGGCTTTATATATATATATATATATACACACACACAAATGCTGTTGTCAACTAATGAATTCTATTTACTATACCAATCATAAGTTAAGAGGATGTTAAAACACAGCCATTTTATGTCAGGCTGAAGGAGTCCTGGTTGGCAACATAACAGGAGTGTCAAAGCTGGCAGCAGGACCTCAGGGTTCTTGACTTTATCACTTCCACCTTCTCTTCCAAAATCTGGGCTACTATAAATCCTGTGGAACTTCAGACAAACCAATACATTCTTGAACTCCAAGTGCACACCAGCATGAAACTCTTTCCAAAAGGAGTTGTGACATCTGTGCAGTCTAGGAAACTGTCTGGGTAGCTAAGTATTCCCAAAATTTCTGCCACAGTCAGCAAGTTCCTGAAGGTCCTATGATATTAGAGATGGTATACCCAGGGCTCCAGGGGCCCAGATAGCTTGACAACTCGATTTTGATTCAGCCTAATCTACTTAATGACTTAAAGAATAAACCAATCTAGGTTTTGTGCTAATACCTACAACTTTGTGTATAGGTTTTTCTGCCATGATTATTTTATCTAATGCATGGAGAGGAATAATCACCTAGTATGATGCTTAGTAAGTATACTAGTCACACTAGAAACTCAGTTCTATTATTGGGGAATAATAGGAGCAAGGGGTTCTAAAAAACTGTGAACTTTAGCATTAGGCCTAGATTTGAATCCACCTGAAAAGTTACTTAATCTCTTGGGAACAGAATTGGAAAAAGGAGAAAATACTATGGATTGAAATAAAGTGTATTTTGACTATGTTAAGTGGCCAAAATATGGCATGCATGCTTAGCCTCTCAGTCAAGTCTGACTCTTTGTGACCCCCCTTGAACTGAAGCCCGCCAGGCTCTCCTGTCCATAGGATTCTCCAGGCAAGAATATTGGAGTAGGTTGCCATTTCCTACTTCAGGGGATCTTCCCAACCCATGGATCAAACGCATGTCTCTTGCATTTCCAGTATTGGCAAGTGGATTCTTTTATCACTGAGCCACCTGGGAAACCCATTTAAAACATGGCACTCATCATCATTATTATTGTTAGCATGTTTTTATTTTGTGGTTAATATTGTCTTAACCATTTATGCTTTCAAATTTCTTAGAAGAAAGGCATCATCCTTGCTAAGTATCACTATAATTAAAGTTTATATAAGAAGAAAGTTAATTTATGAAATCATCTGATCAATTATTATTACTCCCTTTTGAGAAGTTTCACAGTGCTGTGAAATTCACAGATACTATGTCCTGTGATTATGTGAATTTGAATATAATGCAGTCAGAATGTTTCCCATCCTCTTCAACATACTTATCTTGGTCATGACATTAATCTCAACACTGAGATTTATGCGACTGAGTTTTTTACACTAATACTATAGCATTATTTGTTGCTGTTGTTTAGTCACTAAAAGTGACAGTTTGCAACCCCATGAACTGTAGCCCACATGCCAGACTCCCCTGTCCTTCACTACCTCCCAGAGTTTGCCCAAGCTCATGTCCATTGAGTCGGTGATGCCATCTAGCCATCTCATGTCTGCTGCCCCCTTCTCTTCCTGTCTTCAATCTTGCCCAGCATCAGGGTCTTTTCCAATGAGTTGGCTCTTTGCATCAGGTGACCAAAGTATTGAAGCTTCAGTTTCAGTATCAGTTCTTCCAATGAATATTCAGGGTTGATTTCCTTTAAGATTGACTGGTTTGATCTCCTTGCACTCCAAGGGCCTCTCAAATCTTCTCCAGCACCAGAATTCAAAAGCATCAATTCCTCAGTGCTCAGCTTCCTTTCTGGTCCAACTCTCACATCCATACATGACTACTGGGAAAACCATAGCTTTGATATTTTAAGTTTGGATGTTATCACTGCAATGGTCTTGATGTCTTGAAGGTCCATGACATTGTACACGATGCAGGGATCAAGACCATCCCCAAGAAAAAGAAATGCAAAAAGGCAAAGTGGTTAAGGAGGCCTTACGAATAGCTGTGAAAAAAAAGAGAAGCGAAAAGCAAAGGAGAAAAGGAAAGATATACCCATTTGAATGCAGAGTTCCAAAGAACAACAAGGAGAGATAAGAAAGCCTTCCTCAGTTATCAGTGCAAAGAAATAGAGGAAA
>NW_011494607.1:16340383-16384213 GCF_000754665.1 Bison bison bison
AACAGAATGGGAAAGACTAGAGGTCTCTTCAAGAAAATTAGAGATACCAAGGGAACTTTTCATGCAAAGATGGGCACAATAAACGACAGAAATGGTATGGACCTAACAGAAGCAGAAGATATTAAGAAGTGACAACAATACACAGAAGAACTACGCAAAAAAGATCTTCACAACCCAGATAATCACGACGGTGTGATCACTCACCTAGAGCCAGACATCCTGGAATGTAAAGTCAAGTGGGTGGGCCTTAGGAAGCATCACTATGAACAAAGCTAGTGGAGGTGATGGAACTCCAGTTGAGCTATTTCAAATCCTGAAAGATGATGCTGTGAAAGTGCTGCACTCAATATGCCAGCAAATTTGGAAAAGTCAGCAGTGGCCACAGGACTGGAAAAGGTCAGTTTTCATTCCAATCCCAAAGAAAGGCAATGCCAAAGGATGCTCAAACTACTGCACAATTGCACTCATCTCAAATGCTAGCAAATTAATGCTCAAAATTCTCCAAGCAAGGCTTCAACAGTATGTGAACCATGAACTACCACATGCTCAAGTTGGATTTAGAAAAGCCAGGGGAATCAGAGATCAAAGTGCCAACATCCGCTGGATTATCGAAAAAACAAGAGAGTTCCAGAAAAACATCTATTTCTGCTTTATTGATTACGCCAAAGGCTTTGACTTTTTAGATCACAACAAACTGTGGAAAATCCTTCAAGAGATGGGAAAACCAGACCACCTGAGAAATCTGTATGCAGATCAGAAAGCAACAGTTAGAACTGGACATGGAACAGCAGACTGGTTCCAAATTGGGAAAGGAGTAGGTCAAGTAGGTCATATATATACACTTATATGCAGAGTACCTCATGAGAAATGCTGGGCTGGATGAAACACAAGCTAGAATCAAGATTGCCAGGAGAAATATCAATAACCTCAGATATGCAGATGACACCACCCTCATGGCAGAAAGTGAAGCAGAACTAAAGAGCCTCTTGATGAAAGTGAAAGAGGAGAGTGAAAAAGTTGGCTTAAGGCTCAACATTCAGAAAACTAAGATCATGGCATCTGGTCCCATCACTTCATGGCAAATAGATGGGGAAACAGTGGAAACAGTGAGAGACTTTATTTTTTAGGGCTCAAAAATCACTGCAGATGGTGATTGTAGCCATGAAATTAAAAGGCACTTGCTCCTTGGAAGAAAAGTTATGACCAACTTACACAGCATATTAAAAAGCAGGGATATTACTTTCCCAACAAAGGTCTGTCTAGTCAAAGCTATGGTTTTTCCAGTAGTCATGTATGGATGTGAGAGTTGAACTATAAAGAAAGCTGAGCACCAAAGAATTGATGCTTTTGAACTGTGGTGTTGGAGAAGACTCTTGAGAGTCCCTTGGACTGCAAGGAGATCCAACCAGTCCATCCTAAAGGAAATCAGTCCAGAATATTCATTGGAAGGACAGATGCTGAAGCTGAAGCTCCAATACTTTGGCCACCTGATGTGAAGAACTGACTCATTTGAGAAGATCCTGATGCTGGAAAGATTGAAGGTGGGAGGAGAAGGGGACAATAGAGGATGAGATGGTTGTATGGCATCGCCAACTCAATGGACATGAGTTTGAGTAAACTCTGGGAGTTGGTGATGGACAGGGATGCCTAGCATGCTGCAGTCCATGCGGTCACAAACAGTCGGACATGCCTGAATGACTGAACTGAACTGAACTCTGCCCAGGCTACAGTCCCTAGTTTTTCCATCAAACACTATCTAAGTGGTGCTGTGAAGATGTTTTGTAGATGTGGTTAAAATCTACAATCAGTCCACATTAACTGAGAGATTTTCCTAAACAATCTGGATAGGTCTGACTTAAGCAGTTGAAAGGCTGAAAGCAGAAGGGAGGCTGTTCTGAGAAGGAAGAAATTCTGCCTCAGCAGAAACTGACAGCAACTTCAGCTTGTGCCTGTGATTTCCAGCCTGTCCTACAGGACAGCCCGCCCTCTGGCCTTCAAATCTGCACAGCCAGCCCCACAACCATGTAAGCCAACTCTTGCAATAGATCTCATAATAAATACGTTTTACTAGTTCTGCTTCCCTGGGTTAAATCCTGACTGATACACCCGTGAAATATTTATTTTTTTCTTTTTGCATTAAATCTAACTGACTGCACCTTGACATAGAAGGTAGACACTTCTCCTAAAGGTTCTCTTTATTATGAGTTGAGTGCAGCTAATTATTTTCACAGTAGATGTGAACATGCTTTTAATTCAACATTTTCCATTTTGCTATATCTTACCTTTCCATTTCAAAAGAAACTATTAGATGTAGATTTAATGACAACCTTCCTTTGTAAATCAACCTTTTATTGTAACTTAAAAATAAATATATTTATCTTTTGCATATAAGTGAAAAGGAAAATAAAACCCTCGTGTCTAGTTGGCAAAAATTGAAACTCATCTAAAAATGAATGATATTTTCTAAAGATTTAAAAGTAGGTTTTAGAAAGGCCTTAGATTTTAGAAAAGTACAGTATGAAGTCATTCCATCAAAACAGAAGCAAATATTGTCACTGATTTGCCAGTGACAATCCGATTTCAAATGACTTAGCAGGAAAATTTTTATAACTCTCCTAGACAGAATGTCTTAAAACTGTCTCTTAATACTAGTCTTTTGCCAAGTTTCATTTCATCCTTAATTGCTCTGAGAACTTCTAAAACCAGAATACAGTTACACACATAAAGGCTTTGAGAACTAATTTGAAAATAAAAACCCAGAGGAAGTAGGATTGAAACTAAACTCAGATTTTAATTGAACAGAAAGTATTATTCATGACAATTTTTTTTCTAAGATAAATGGAGTAGTCCTTTAAAAATACTCCACTTTTAGAAATGTTAGACATTTATTCATTTTCTTACTGGTAGCTCTTTTCCTGGCTGTAATAAGAATATGCACAAATAATCGTACATTTTGATTTTGAATATTACAACCCAAAATTCAAAGTGATTTTTTCATATAGGTTAGGTACCATTGTAAAATAAATTAATTTTAATTACAAAGGACTAGTACCAATTAATATCTAAGAACTGTATTACCATTTACTTGTAATAACAAACATGTGCTTTGACATTTTCATTTATTATTATAAAAACTGAGTTTTCAATGAAGACTATGGTTGTGAAAATCTGAATTAAACAGTCCTTTAAACATTAAAAATCATGGAAGTATAAAATAGCAAGCAAGTGAACATTTTTCCTGTGATATATACATAAATATTTTCATGTAAACAAAAGCAAATATTAAGTTAAGTATCCTTGTCAGCAATTGAAATACATAGATTTAAATGGTTGTTTTATTTTTTCCATGCTTCCATTGAACACAACTGGCGTAAAGAGCAATAGGAATTGGATGAATCTTTGCATTCCCCTTACTCTTCAGGAGGTTACATACAATAAAGATACCTCTCATCTAGAAAAGAAAATATGAGAGGAATCAGATTCCAAAAGGCATCACTTTCAATTGTGAAGTCATCTTTTCACTCTACTTTGAAACTATATGTTTTATCAGAACTTTGCCGGTTGAAAGATGATAAAGCTGACACTGGAGCGATCCAACACTAACACACGTGGCAGCAAATTAGGCCAATGATATACAGATTTTCCTCTAAATGTGGATTATCCATGCACTGGGAGATAAGGGCTTCCAACACAAATCAAACATTTTTTGGAAAAAACAGACAATTTTTAAGTGGATATATTTCCCACAGGAGTGTTTCTTGAAGTATGCCCCACAGACCATCTGAACCAGAATCAGACCACATACTCAACAAATAAAAGTGGGCCTTGGTGGGCCCAGTGCCCCTCTGGGGCCCTGGTGACCTGTATTTATTGTTAACAAGCTCCCCTGGGAAGATTTAAATGCAAATGAATATTTGAAAGTTTGAATATCACTATTTCAGATTATTAAGGATTTCTTTTGACTCTTTCTTTTGACCACAAACACTTCATTATCTCTTTCCTGCTTCTTACTTATTAGCCTGAAGGAAAAAGAAAAACATTTCTGATGATGTCAGCCAGTGGTGATAACTCATAGTGGCATTTTTTTTCCATCAAGAAAATACAGAATAGGCAACATATGATACTACACCTAAATTCTCCAAAATTCATCAAAACATATGTGATAAAAATGTTCAAAATGGTTTGTAAACTGTCATCTGATCAATCAAGACAATCCAGTAGAAAGAGAACTGCTGTTTGGTGTGGGTGCTGAATTCTCACAAAGGACCCTCTTGGTCATCTTTCACAAACGCTGAGCCTCTTAGCAGTGAGCTCTTCCCAACGCTGCACTGCCTACCAGCAGAACTGAAGTTACCTGAGGATTGCTCATAAAAACAGGACAAAGGAAACAGCTGTCTCAACTCCAGCGATGAAAGGTGTCTCAAGATCTACTACCAACATGTAAGATGAATACAGATCACACTGACTTTCCTCAGATAAAGTCTAATTTCAAATAGACTTATTAATATCTGCCTGAAATCTAGCTTATATTGAAAATGGAAACCATGATACACTTCAACGTGCTACTAATATCTACTACAGTGTTTATGCTCTATAAGATCCCAATGAATAAAAGCAATTTTACCTGTGAATAATATAAACAAGAAACCAAAGAGGTAGGTGAGTCTCATCAGAAGATGATCTCAAAACATGTTGAATAACATGCTTGAGTCCCCAAGGACAAGTTAACTGGAAAATGAGTCCCAATAACAAGATCACTGCCTCAAGAACAGTGTTTCTTGGGTCTTTCATGATGACATCCACCTCCCAAACACCTAACTCCTGCCATCGTGCCACATGCTCTTCAGACATTCAATTTTAAGAAACATCTAAAGAAGTAAAATGTAAGAAAATAATACTGGAGACCAAAGAGTGATGCTGATGTCAGCTGAGCTCTTCAAAAAATCTCTACTCTCACATTACAATTGGAAAAGATCTTGAAGATTCATCTAGTCCAACTCTCTGGTTGTACAGCTAAAGAAACAGAGGCTCACTTCCCACTGGTGACAAAGCATGACAATTCTGAAAACATGCTATAAATCCACAAGAAGTTCATGGTTAACTTGACTATTTATAAAGTCCATGATGTAGCCAGCAGGCTACACTTTCAGCACTTACAGCCTTAGTCTGAAGCCCCATCTCTGGGGGCTGTCTAGTTCCTGGAATTGGAGAGAGAGGGCACCGAAGGCCCCAGATACACGTAGGGCAGATTATCAGCAAGAGAAGAAGAATTTGAAACCCTAGACCTGCCCCAATGAAAACTTGCTCAAGGCTCAGACCAGGGTTTCTGTCCACCTCTAAGTATTCACATTCTTCAACAGCCAGCTCTGTTCTGGGCGAGCACTGGGGCAACCACGGCATTCTGTCCAGAACACTGAGAAATACAGCTGGACAACTGGAAACATCCAAACCTACAGGGCAAAGACCTATAGACAGTTGTATTTAACTGCTCGATAATGGTCACTTGTTTTGCAAATCAAAAATCTGCCTTATTTCCTTATACCCTTATCTAAGATTTTTAAATTCCACTTTATAAAGGAGGTTATGAATGATTTTATTTTTTTCCTTTCTATTTTCCAGACTTTCTGTAATGTAATTCCTTTTGGTAATTAAAAGAAAAAAAATGAAGCTTTTTTTTTTTTTTAAAGAAGGTTTCAGTCTAAAAAAAAAAAGAAAGAATACACATAGTTTCCCTGTTGGTCATGGAACTTCCAAACCTGAAGGAGGTGTCTGTGTGGTATAGCAGAACAGCAGTCTCAGGACTCAGATGGATTTTCTGACCCCAGCTCTACCACTAACCTTGGGCAAGGTTTAAGTCTCTTTGAGACTTGCCTTCTTCGTCTGCAAAAGGAAGAAATAATAACCTCCCTCACAGCACACTGTGAGGATAAAATGATGCACAGCGCCTGGCTCCTGGTAGACGTCTAATTAAATGGTGACCCTTTTCCCTACTGAACTCAGAGAATCGGTGAGTAAAAGGAATCAGCACAGCCCCCACCAGCCACAGCCTCTCTGCATTTCATTTACATTTTCGAGGGTGCTCCATCTTCTCAACTCCCCTATTTCTCTAAAGATTCACTATTGTGCTTAGAAAAAGTTCTCTATTTTTATGTTCTCTCCTTTAAAACTGTACATGCAGATAAAACATTTTTTTAACTATCTTGCTAGAAATAATGCAATGTTTCCTAAAGCACAACATGTCATGTATAAAAGCAATTCTGAAAAACATGACTGAATTAGTCTGTACATTGTTTCTTAAAGTGCACCAAAGTAAATATTAATGACCTTTAAAATGTCACTCACCCCCTTGGGTTATTTTTCTTAAATAAAACTAACTATCTACTGAGATGTATGTGGTTTTTGGCTCCAACGTGATGGCAAAAAGCAGCAGTGTCTTCCAGGAAAAAAAAAAATTTGATAAACTCAACTAAGCATATCTTAGCAGCATACAATATACCTAAAATTCAATGTAACTTCAGGCTCAATAAAGCACAATCCTGATTTCTGCTACAGAAACAAAATCAACTGAAGTTACAGAAAACCATCTCCCCACCCTAAATCAAGGATTTCTCTTGAACCCTGGAGGTAACACTTGGGATCACTTCCCTATTGTGTATCCCTGGTAACAGACTTATAACTAATCACCATCCTTTCTTTACATTGCACACATACACATATATACATACCCTATGAATAAAACAACAAAGTTTAAGTGGAGAAGCCATGAGAAAGAAAATTCAAAGTCAGATAAAGAACAGCCATCACCCAAAATGTCAGGCAGTTCCAATATTCACACCACCGTCCGATGTTCCCCACACACATAGACAGCACTGGGGCGTATCCGTCGCCGTGTGTGACCAGGGAGCCGCGGCAAAATCTTGAAGGACTTAGGCATCATGTCCAAGCAGGCATCGTGGAATTTCTTAATCCTCCAGTAGTAAATCAGTGGGTTCAACGCAGACTTGAGGTAGCAGAGCCAGAGTAGCCAGGTGCTGATCTCAAAAAAGTTGTGCTGATAGTAAAAGTGCTTGCTGAACGTTGCCACAAGGCTGTAAGTGGTGAATGGGGCCCAGCAGACGATGAAGACAGCGAAGAGAATCAAAATGGTTGTGAAGGCACGCGTTTTAAAGCCCATGTCAATGCTCATCTGGAAGGGTCTCTGGAGACTCATGAGACCCAGTTTGCTGGCCTGGCTGAGGCATATACCTTCAGGGTAGCTGTGGATCCTCAAGGCATTGTGCCGAAGAGTATTGAGGATGCCCATAAAGGAATACAGGATCACCAGGAAGGGCAGGAAGAAAGAAATGAGAGAAATCAAAATCACATAAGCCTGGTAACCCGGATCGGTTGTGTACCCAAACACGCACTGGGGGGCTCGGGAAGGTATCTGCAGGTCAGGGTTCCCTACTGCCAAAGGAAAAGCTACACAAAAAGAAGTTGCCCAAGAAACTGCAATGAGAACCTTAGCCCTGTATGGATTTAGCTTATCCTGCCTCTGGACTATAATAAGAAACCTATCAATGCTAATGATGAGCAGGATGGCTACTCCCTCTATGACAAACAACCAGAAAAACATAGCAGATACCCTACAGAAAAATTTCCCGAAAATCCATCTGGTGGTAAGAATAGTGACCAAGGCCAAAGGCATGTTCAGCACTGCAAGCAACATGTCTGCAAAGGCCAGGCTGGCCAGGAGGATGTTAATGGCGGAGCGCATGGCAGCTTTTTGGTAAACCATGAGGCAAACAACCAAGTTGCCAAGAAAAGACACACACAGAATAAACATCATTAGAGCAGAAAGGATGATCTGGAGAGGCAGGTTGAGGCTCTTGGAAGCTGCTGGTATTGGGGACACAGCTGTACTATTCACTGTTAAGGAACTCATCCCAGTGGGAGCCAGGCTTTCAACACTGTATCTAAGCAGTGGACCAACGCCAGGGTGCTGGAATGGTGGAGGGACTGTAATATTCATGTAGGTGTTTTCATAAACTACAAACGTTGTGTTGGATGCCCCAGTATGGGATGCCATCAACACTGCGGAGACGACCATGGTTTCAAGCTGGAGTTGTCAGAGATGTGAGTGTTCTTCAAGCATTTTAACACAGAGCAGCAGGATCAGGTTTCACTGATGAGCTTGGAAACATATTCTGGAAACGGGAGAAAGATGTCCATCCTCCACAGGAGTCCTTTTGCCTGAAAACAAGTCCAAAACACAAAAAAATAAATGGGAGTGAGTTTTGTACATATCATTTAACTCCTTATTCTTCATCCTGAAGGACCTATTTTACTTTTTTTAACTCTTTAAAAATATTTAAGTTTCTAGACTAGTCATCACTAAAGTATTGTTCTGTTTTTAGTCAACTATAATGGAAACTTCATGACTTCCATATATAAAGTGAAAGTGAAAATAAAAATGTATTACTGCCTCAAACGCCAGAAGTATTACCTTACAGTTAATTTTTCTTTCAAATTTCCAGGATCAGCATAGCCTTTTCACAGTTACTATTAATACAGATTTTATTATCTGTTTGTCCTGAGAGTATTAACAGTTTTCTTGATAGCTCTTTGGTACAGGTTTATATTCCATTCTTAAACTAGCCTGAAGCTAGCTGACAAAGAACCCTGAAATCAGTTTCCTATTTAATACATGATAATCAAACACTTTTGCTTTCACAGCTTCACAAGTAGACACTACCCTTATTTTCAATGAGGGTCTGAAGCAGTTTTCTGGCTATTTTATTTGTGTTTTTTCCCAGAATCCTACCACTCTACTGAAGAAGTTCTTCAAGAAAAGAAGAAAAATTATCTGTAAAATGTCTTGGTCATATTTTGAAGACTTCCTTTCTTTTTCCAAAGCTCTCTTTGATCCTCATATTCTCTCTTCTTTCCCATGCCCACCCATTTCCATCCTTTATTTTCTGAAACAAATACTTCTATCTTCTCAATTTCTTTTACCTAAGATCAACCTTACTGTAATGCCAGCAACTTGATTAAAATGTCAACCAAGAAATAAAGGATTCTAAAGAAGATGACTGGGAAAATATTCAGATGTGAAGAAGAATGCACTCTAGAAAACTTACAAAGATATTTCACTTTCTTGCTCCAAAAAGCTTCTTGTCACCTTTCTCTTCTCCTTACCCCCAACTTCTTAACAATTCCTGTAACCTGTGAGTTTTCTGTAAACAACTTTCTTAATCTATTATCTTCCTAACCTACTTTTGTGATGTAGGTTTTTCCTTCCTTACTGGAGAGGTAACTTAAACCTTTCTAATTATAAAGAACTCTCACTGGATGTCTGTGTAGATTCCTTTAACAAATCCAAAGTTGGGGATGGGCGAATTACACAGTAGTTTGCATGCATGTGTGTGTGCTAAGTCACTTTAGCCGTGTCTGATTCTTTGCAACTCAATGGACTGTGGCCTCCCAGGCTTCTCTGTCCATGGGATTCTCCAGGCAAGAATACTGGAGTGGGTTGTCATGCCTTCTCCAGAGGATCTTCCCGACCCAGGGTCAAACCTGTGTCTCTTGTGTCTCCTGAATTGCCAGGCAGGTTCTTTTCCACTAGCACCACCTGGGAAGCCCCATATTAATTGTTTAAGATGATGCCATAATTTTCATTATTTGAACTTACAATTACTGAATGATTTTAGGAGTAAGTGCCAGAAGTCCATTTATTCATGTCTTGTAGTATAGAGGGTAGAAGCATTTCATTTGTGAGACCCAAGATCCAGCACTTTAACCAAATCATGGGCTCTCTAACATATTCCTATCTCTCCATAATCCCCAATTTGCTGTCCAGGGCTAACCATATGAATAAGAATATTCACCTATTTGTTCAAAATATTAATTTTACTATATACTTTCAATGTTATGGGCTTCACTCATACCAGCTCGGATGATAGAGAACCCACCTACACTGCAGGAGACTTGGGTTCAATTCCTGGGTTGGAAAGACCCCCTGGACAAGGGAACGGCAACCCACTCCAATATTCTTGCCTGAAGAATCCCCGGGGCAGAGAAGCCTGGCAGGCCACAGCCCATGGAGTCACAAAGAGTCCGATACAACTGAGTGACTAACACTTCACTTCACTGTTATAGCTTAATTTCTTTGTCTCTACAAACAGGTATATTTTCTAAGGAAAACATACCTGGATAAGATGCCCCACTAAGCCAGTGACTCTCAAACTTTATTAACCACAAAGGACCGTGGGGAAAGTCTCTTTATAACTATATAATCAGCCCAAGTCTCTTTATAACTTCACAAATATACATACAAATAAGCATAAAGACTGTGCTGACTGCATACCTCAGCCTCAATATGATTCTATCTCTAGAGAAAAATCATAAATGTATATCTTAGGCAAATGTGTATCTTTAAGCCTAAAGTAACAGCTGTAACTGCTTGACTAAAAAAGCAAATATATCCATCCGGAAGGAGTACACACTTAGCTTTCTAAAACTCTTATTTTCTTGACCACGCTGAGAACAAAACCAAAACCAAACAGAGCCAAAACAAAAATTTATTGTAAAAGATGCCTTTTAGGTTGTTCTATGTGCATATACAGTCACAATATTTTACTGCTGTTTTAAAAACTTCTAACTCAATTCACTCAATTATTCATCCATCAAATATTTATTTCAGAGCCTACTATGAGCCTGCCTGCCTCCTGAGACACCTGTTTGCAGGTCAAAAAGCAACAGTAAGAACCGGACATGGAACAACGGACTGGTTCCAAATTGGGAAAGGAGTACATCAAGGCTCTATGTTGTCACCCTAGCTTATTTAACTTCCATGCAGAGTATGTCATGCAAAATGCTGGGCTGGAAGAAGCACAAGCTGGAATCAAGATTGGCAGGAGAAATATCAATAACCTCAGATATGCATATAACACCACACTTATGGCAGAAAGCGAAAAGGAACTAAAGAGCCTCTTGATGAAGGTAAAAGAGAGTGAGAAATCTGGCTTCAAACTCAGCATTAAAAAAACAAAGATCAAAGCATCTGGTCCCATCACTTCATGGGAAGTAGATGGGGAAACAATGGAAACAGTGACAGACTTTATTTTCTTGGGCTCCAAAATCACTGCAAACAGTGACTGCAGCCACAAAATGAAAAGACGCTTGCTCCTTGGAAGAAAAGCTATGACAAACCTAGACAGTGTATTAAAAAGCAGAGGCACTACTTTGCCGACCAAGGTCCATCTAGTCAAAGCTATGATTTTTCCAGTAGTCATGTATGGATGTGACAGTTGGATCAAAAAGGAGGCTGAACACTGAAGAATTGATGCTTCTGAATTGTGGTGTTGGAGAAGACTCTTGAGTGTCCCTTGGACAGCAAGGAGATCAAACCAGTCAAGCATAAAGGAATATATGCAGATGTCCTGATCAGAAAAGATCCTGATGCTGGGAAAGATTGAAGGCAGGAGGAGAAGGGGACAAGAGTGGAAGAGATGGTTGGATGGCCTCACTGACTCAACGAACATGAGTTTGAGCAAGCTCCAGGAGACGGTGAAAAGACAGGGAAGCCTGTCATGCTGCAGTCCACGGCATTGCAAACAGTAGGACATGACTGAGTGACTGAACAATAAAAATGAGCGAGGCACTGGAGAAACACTGATGAACAAATGATTCCTGAATTTCTGCTTAAACTAGACAAACGAACCATAGACCCTGCTTCTCAAAATTACACTGAAATGACAGTATAGGGATATGAAAGATGCATCAATGGATAAGAGTTTTTGTAAATGTTTTAAGGCAAAGGCAGATGGTGGTGTGGTAACTGAACAGAGCAGAGCAAAGAACCTTTTATCTTCAATACTTCCTAAGAAATATGCTTAGAAGCTGAAAAACCCTGTAGATCCCCAGAGAAGCCGTAGGTGAGGAGATACCAGGAAGTACTTTAAGTTTGGGTGGGGCAGAAAACTGGGAAATTGACTGAAAAATCTATATACAGAGCTATTGGAACCCCACTCTAGGTTTGTGGCTCATCTCCAGCAAACATATGAAAGAAGATACCCCCATGCCAGCAGCCCAAGTCGCTGGCACAACTGAAGCCAATAAGCACAAAACTTTAGCGAATCAGTGCACGGCTGATCACAGCAGGACTGGATGGGTGTCTACACATTCAGC
The DNA here is from genome assembly GCF_000754665.1 of Bison bison bison. Taxonomy (NCBI): domain Eukaryota; kingdom Metazoa; phylum Chordata; class Mammalia; order Artiodactyla; family Bovidae; genus Bison; species Bison bison. The sequence goes on from NW_011494607.1 coordinate 16,352,552, forward strand.
ATGAGATCCTAGCCCCCTTCTCCACCCTGTTGCCAGAGGCCAGCAGCCAGGCATACATTACCAGGCAGGACTGAAGCACTCATCTTTTCCAGTAATTAAAAACTCCCAGAGGAAAAAAAAATACTCTAGATACTAACCTTTCATGGAGCCTCAAGAAAAATGCCAGCTTGGTGCCCAGTTACCTTGTATACTGAAGCCCATTTACTGTCAAGCCCAACCCATGCACACAGAGCTTCCAATCAGCTTTTCAGTACCCATTAAATATAAAAGTTGAATTTCCCAAATATATAAAGAGTCTATGAAAGGCTTACATAAAAGCAATGTTAAGGTAAACACTGAGGAAGATCTGAAATTTCTAATGTCAGAGAGCTTAACATACATGAACTTAATAACGCTTTTGCCCTGGTATCTATATGCTCTTCATTCATTGTACTCCTGGCTGAAAAATTAGGACTTCTGAATACTCATTGTAACTATGTCAAAAGATTCTTTCCTCTTAGAAATTCTTATCAAGTACATTGTGACCTGCAGTTTCTTTGAATTTCACAGTAGACTAAATCAAAGTTTTATACTTAAAATTTGCATTTCCAGAGGAAATGGGACAGTAGCAACATAAGAACAGTAGAAAATTAGCTTAGGTTGGTAATACTTGCTTAGCAGTCCTAATGTTTAATCTGAACTAGTCTTTATTTGCCATTTGTTGGGTACTCTTATTACATATTCCAAGAAAAAATTAAAATTATATGTGAAGGTGCACGTTTATATATATATTCATACACACATACATACATATACACACCCCACGTGTAAACCTCAGATATGGCAGAAATTATTGAATTTATGATTCTTTCTCTTGTCTCAAGTATCTACAGAAACAACGCAGGGGCAATCAGGTTAGTGATACTGTTAAGTGTTTCATGTTTGGAGAATGCCAAGATGTCACAATTAATGGGGCTTCAGGGGCTGGAACGGAGAAGGCAATGGCACCCCACTCCAGTACTCTTGCCTGGAAAATCCCATGGATGGAGGAGCCTGGTGGGCTGCAGTCCATGGGGTCGCTAAAGTCGGACACGACTAAACGACTTCACTTTCACTTTTCACGCATTGGAGAAGGAAATGGCAACCCACACCAGTGTTCTTGCCTGGAGAATCCCAGGGACGGGGGAGCCTGGTGGGCTGCCTCTATGGGGTCACACAGAGTTGAACACGACTGAAGCGACTTACAGGGGCTGGAATGGGCAGTGAAGGCCACAGAATTCTTGCAGTCTTCATCCTTCAGTCTTAAACTGCTATTTCAGTGCTTTAGATATTTGTTTCATTGAAAAGAGTATATTCTCCTTAGAAGGCAGATTGATTTTCTAAATCTCATTGTCTCCTATGACTACTATGCTTTGCACACAGCTCAATACATACATGGTAAATTAATCTGCACTGCGTGCATGCATGCTTAGTTGCTTCAGTCGTGTCCAACTCTTTGTGACCCTAAGGACTGTAGCCCTCCAGGCTCCTCTATCCATGGGATTCTCCAGGCAAGAATACTGGAGTGGGTTGCCATGCCTTCCTCCAGGGAATCTTCCCAACCCAGGGATGGAACCCATATCTCCTGCACTGCAGGAGAAGTTTTTACTGCGGAGCCACCAGGGAAGCCCTTATTTGCATTATATTTTATCAAATCAGAGAATTTCTTCTTTTCTCTTTTTATTATTTATGTTATATGCACATAATTTCATTTAAAAAATCATCAAATTGAGTTTTAAAATGACAGTCAAATCTTATACTACCTTTCACATTCCACATCTGGTTTTAGAGGTAGCCATTTTTAACTATTTTAAAGTTTTTTTTCAAAAGTACTTATGTACCTAAATAACATGAAGAAATTGATACTTTAATCAATATTATATATGAACTCCTGATTTCCTATTAGGATAGTAAAGGTTTAGCTGCCATAGCACCTCCCAATTTACTTCTTATCTCTTCATACTACCAAAATATTTATTTGAAAATTCCAAAGAACAGCAGAAGTTAGTGCATCTATTAATATATTTGCACAAATAGTATATTTACTGATAAGCCAAAAAAATTTTTCTTTCCTGTATAAATTTTGCATTTTATAGAATTAATAATTTATATACTTCTAATTTTATTTTTTTTAAATACCTGTTTGTTTAATCTGCTCTACCAGACAGATTTTACATCTAGAAGTATCACATTTCGGAAGGTTAGATATATCAGCTACATATTTTATCTTGAAGTTATTCATTCGGCTTTATGTGCCTCCCTGGAGTGACACTGGGTCAGTTGCACAGAAGCCAGCAGGAAGCATCTCTTTACTATCATCTTGGAATCCTCCTTTTTGCCTTGGGCTCTTGGCTTCCATATTTCTTAGGTCCTTTCTCTTCCACTTCATTGCTTCCTTTGTTGACTTCCTTGTTTCCATGAACCAATTGTTTTTGAATAAAGAACACAAGGGACATAAATTTTGAGTCCTTATATGTGTCTGTCTTTATTTTTATCCACATTAACTGTCTTGGCTTAGAATTCTCAGTTGAAAATAATTTTCTCTGAGAATTTTGAAGGTGTTGTTCCACATTAGCGGTTCTCAAAGTTGAGCATGCATAAGAATCACCTGAAAAGCCTATTAAAACGGGGGCCCCAAACCCCAAGTTTCTAAGTCTGTAGTCCAGGGTGGGGCCTGGAATTTGAATTTCCAGAGGAAAGAAAAAATTCAATTGAGAACGTTAAATTCCAATCTCAAGGATTAGAGGAAGAGCCAGACCACAGTGACCACAGTGAAGAAAACTTATCTCCTACTGCCCCAGAGATGGGATTTCTAAAACTAGAAGTCTAATCCTATGGGTGGCAATATTGCAATGCAAATTGAATTCCCAAACTTATAGAGTCTCTTCAGTTAAAGTTAGGATTCTGGCTGGGAAGCAGAGGGGCCTGAAAGCTGGGATAAGACTCAGTTCAGTTCAGTCACTCAGTCATGTCCAACTCTTTGCGACCCCATTGACTGCAGCATGCCAGGCTTCCCTGTCCATCACCAACTCCCAGAGCTTGCTCAAACTCATGCCCATTGAGTCGGTGATGCCATCCATCTCATCTCATCCTCTGTCATCCCATTCTGCCCCTGCCTTCAATCTTTCCCAGCATCAGGGTCTTTTCCAGTGAGTTAGTTCTTCACATTAGGGGCAAAAGTATTGGAGCTTCAGTTTCAGCATCAGTCCTTTCAATGAATATTCAGGACTGATTCACTTTAGGATTGACTGGTTTGATCTCCTTGCTGTCCAAGGGGATTTTTATGAAGCTGAGGCTGAGGACCATGTGCTGCAGTTTTATCTGCCAATAGCAACAGCTTTTCCTCCTTGCTTGATGAGGTTGGTCTCTCCTTGCCTGAAGAATCAGTAAGAGCCTTACCTACAATGGCATCTTGCCAGGGACTTTGGCCTTCCTTAGGACCCTGCCCCAACTATCTCTCTTGCTTCTAGACCTACAACCAGAATCAAGTCCCAGCAGAATCCAGTGTGTAGTGTGAACTGTGAACGAGAAAGAAAGAAAATTTATATCAAAAGATATGCAAGATAATTCCAATTTATATAGACAGAAACCAGGGAATAGGTATGAAAATAGATGCAGAGGGTATTAAATCAGGTTGGAAGGAATATAATGTTAGAATAGATCAAAAATTTTAATATGGGCACACTAAACTGAGATTCTGGATTTTCTGTGCTATGTCAAACAGCTGAAAATGGCTCTAACAGTTTGTTCACTTGGTTGATGGACGCCTGGTTCTGAAGTTAACCTACACTACATAAAAATGAGATGACACTACCTCCTTGGTAAACAGGGAGCTATGCAAAGACTTCAGCAGATAGGAATGCTGACCTGGATTTATCATGTAAGACCTGCTCACCTGCCTATAACTATATCACTTGGTAGGATCCAGAGGGCACTGCCTTCACCAACGCTGAGATACACTGGTTCAAAGGATCACCAGCATACTTGAAGATCTCTATAGCCGCTATTCTCTGCAGACCAGGAATGACAACAGGCAATGGTGCCACCCAAGAAATGGGTTCCTAAACTGAATGGGGATCATAGTATCCCAGAGTGGCAGGGGCTCAGTGACAGTACTCAACAAAAGATGAGATAGCATGCTTACCAACATGGGCATCAAGCAAAGGCTGAAATCGGAATAGTCTAACTTGCAGAGATCATTGGTGCTTGATCATGGTATTTCTAAGAGAGAAATAGTTACAAACCTACCAAGTCCTACTTTTTCTATATAAGGAGCAAAACTATAAAATAGAAAAATGCCACCCCTCAATCAATTCCCAAACTTGAACTAATACACAGATCTAGAACCTCTTGAATAAGAGGAAAACAGGGGACTTCCCTGGTGGTCCAGTGGCTGAGACTCCCCCCTCCCAATGCTGAGGGACTGGGTTCAATCCCTGGTCAGAGAACTAGATCCCACATGCTGCAACCAAGAGACTGTAGATTAGGGTCACTATCAGGGACTGAAAGGATGAAGGTCACCACCGTCATTCCTAACACAGACATATTCAGCTTGCCGATTTGGCCTTTAAGAAAAGCAGACGGATCTTGGAGAGTGCAGATACTATACCAAATGTGACTTCTCTGCTGGAGTAAATCAGCACATTCACTGGCATCTGGTACATAGCTGTTGATGGGCAAAAACATATTAGTTTTTTTCTTTATATGTGCTAGCAAAGAATACCTGAGCAGTTTGGCTCCAGCTGGCACCCTACTACCCTACCTCAGGGCTCTATCAGCTCCCAGCACACACTTATAATCTAGTCCACAGGGACCTTGACTGCCTTTCCATTCCATAGAATGTCATGCTTTCCATTGCGCGCTGACTGAGCAGTGAGCAGTAACCACTCTATACTTGGTAAAACACAGATGTGACAAAGGTGAGGAAATGGTCTTAAGGACTGGAAAGGATGAAGGTGATGATTCCTAACACATTCATATTCAGCTTGCCTATCTGGCCTTTAAGAAAAGCAGAAGGATCTTGGAGAGTGCAGATACTGTGCCAGATGTGACTTCTCTGCTGGAGAAATCAGCACATTCACTGGCATCTGGTACACAGCTATTGTACCCACAGAGGCCATTTTGTTTTGTACCAGGTTGTTCATCTTGAAGGAGACATGCCAGAGGGACTGATTTACACTCATTTATGGACTGCAGCTAATGGTTTGGTTGGCCATATAAATGCTCGCCAAATAGCAACTTCACACATATGGAGCTAAATAATCAGATAGACAAAGGTCAACCAACCTTTTTCTCTACTGTTGTTCTTCTCAAAAGGGATTACAAACAAAGTGGCCGTGGAGTACGGTTGGAAGTTGTACGTGGGCTCCACAACGTGGATTTTCACTCACCAAAATGACTATGGCTATATCCACTTAGTATCAATGTGATAACATTAAGGCCAAAACTTGACTCAGTAAATGTGGCATCTTTCTCTGGGGTACCCACCAGCCATCTGGTGGCAAGCTGATTACATGGACTACTTCCATCATGGAACACTTGGTTCTCATTGGAATACACTCATATCCTGGAAAATTTTTATCAAATTAAGCTGTCAATCATAAGATCAGTATGTTTAACATCTATACTTCCTTTCACAGAATATTCCACATGTAAACAGAAAAATAATCAGAAAGTTAAAAATCTCTACCTTTTTAGTTACACATTTGGAATAAAACACTGGATATGCAAAAATACAGCATTTATATTTTGTTTAATTTATTTTTTAATTGAAGGATAATGATAATTGTCTTACAGAATTTTGTTGTTTTCTGTCAAACCAACAAGAATCAGCTATAGGAACAGCCATGTTCCCTTCCTCCTAGATTTTGTTTTTAAGTAGTTAGAAGCATATCAAGATATTTAATCAGTATTCAAAGCAGGAATGTGTATTCTTAAAGAGAATAACTTCTTTTCTCCTGACTTTTTCTAGAAAGCAGAGTGTCGAAGAATGTCTTAAGCAGTTTTGGTATAAATCAGCTTTTAAAAAATTTCACAGCAACTCTGAGACTATTACTAGTAAAATCCTCATTTTAAGTATGAGGAATTAAATGTCAAAAAAACTAGATAATTCAGAAGAAATGGACAAATTCCTAGAAACACACAACTTACCAACATTAAATCAAAAAGTAATAAAAAATCTGAACAGACCAACAATGAGCAGGGAGATTGAATCAGTAATTTTAAATCTCCCAACAAACAAAAGCCCAGGACCAGAGAGCTTCACTAGTGAATTCTATTAAACATTTAAAGAATTAATATCAGTCCTTCTCAAACTCTTCCAAAATACTGAAGAGGAAATAATACTTTCAAACTCATTTTATAAGGTCAGCATTACCCTGATACCAAAGCCAGACATAGATACTACAAGAAAATAAAATTTATAAACCAATATCCCTGATAAGAGACTTCCCTGGTTGTTTAAATGGTAAAGAATCCATCTGCCAATGCAGGAGAAGCAGGTTCAATCCCTGGGTTGGGAAGATCTCTGTAGAAGGGAATGGCTACCCACTCCAGTATTCTTGAATGGAGAATTCCATGGGCAGAGGCCTCGTGGGCTACAGTCCATAGGGTGGCAAAGAGTCAAGACATGACTGAGAGACTAACACACATACCTGATAAATGCAGATGCAAAAATCCTCAACAAAATACTAGCAAACAGAATTCAGGACCACATTAAAAGGATCATACACTATGATCAAGTGAGATTGATTCCTGGGATGCAAGGATGATTCAACATATGCAAACATTAAAAGAATGAAGGATAAAACACATATGACCATTTCAACAGATACAGAAAAAGCACTTGACAAAATTCAAGGTATTTTTCAAGATAAAAACTCATAATAAATTAGGTATATAAGGAATGTACCTCAATTTAATAAAGGGCATATATGAAAAACCCACAGCTAATATCAAACTCAAAAGTGAAAAGCCTTCCTTCTAAGATCAGGAACAAGACAAGGATGCCCACTCTTACCAATTCAACATAGTACTGGGAAGTCCAAGCCACAGCAAACAGGCAAGAAAAAAAAATAAATAAATAAAAGGTAATCAAATGGGAAAGAAAGAAGTAAAATCATTGCTGTTTGCATATGACATGATCTTAGAGAAAATTCTAAAGACTTAGTTTATTAGAACTAACAAATAAACTCAGGCAAGTTTCAGGATACAAAATCAATACACAAAATCAGTCATGTTTCTATACACTAAAAACAAACTACCTGCAAGAGAAATTAAGAAAGCAATCTCATTTACAACAGCATCAAGTATAACCAAGGAGGTGAGAGATTTGTACAAGATTTCTTTGATAAAGAAACTGAAGAAGACACAGAAAAATGGAGTTCACGGAAGAGTAGATGGAAGAGTACTATTAAAATACCCATACTACCCAAAGCCATCTACAGATTCAAAGCAATCCATATAAATGCAGATATAAAACCATACCATATGGTGGTTGTGAGAAATCAGATTGGAAGAGGATTATAAAATATAAAGTGCCATCAAAATATGACATATAACCATGATCTTTCTACAGCACTTCAACTATGTTCTGCAATTCATATCTTTATTGTACACCTTTGTGGGAGTATAAACTGGTTCAACTTTTTGGAGGGTAAAAAAGAAATATTTTTCAATATCAAAAACAAACAATTTAGAACCTCCCTGATGGTCCAGGGGTGAACCCACCTGCCAATGCAGGGGACATGGGTTCAACATGGGTTCTTCCTGGTCTGGGAAGATTCCACATGCTGCAGGGCGACGAAGCCCATGGGCCATGACTACTGAAGCCCCCGTGCCTAGAGCCCATGCTCTGCAATAAGGGAAGCTACCAAAATGAAAAGCCAATGCACCACAACTAGAGGGTTATCCCTGCTCGGCACAACTAGAGAAAGCCACACGTAGCAACAAAGACCCAACATAGCCATAAATAAATAATTGTAAAAGGTTAAAAATAATAAAAATAAACAATTTAAACACCATTTGGAATTCTGCATTACAGAAATAAAGGCAGAAACATGCAGGTAAGAATATTTATTACAGCATTAAGAGTTGAAAAAACTAGACCCCTTCTAAATCATCATCAATAAAAATAATAGTTAAATGAATTAGAGTACACACATGCTAGAGAAAGAAAACCATTCAACTATCACAAACAATAGCTAATCCTTAATAGTGACAGTAGAGAATATTCATCATACACTGAGTAAAAAGAATCAGCTTGCAGAATGACACACAGTCCTATTGTTGTGTATACATGCAAATGTATGCACGTATGTGACATACAGGTATATCTGTATGTTTATACAAATAGAAGAATTCATACAAACTGACAAGAAGGATTTTCTCTCTGGTGTGAAAATAAAGGTGCAAAATATATTTTCCTTCCTTCCTTCTGGCTTTTTAAAAGTTTTTTTCACATTAAATCAATACTGATGTTTATTATTCAGTGGAACTTTCCCTCACTGTTTCCTATATAAAACAAGACACAAGTTGCAGCCTATCTTTTTTATAACCTATCAGCCCGAACACAAAGCTGTGTACTCTAGTGATACTAACAATGCAATAACCATTCAGAGTACCCTTTAACCATGGAGAAGAGAAGCAAGCCTTCTAGTCTGGATCTTTTTGACAAACTGGGCCCAGTGAAAGTCCTGGGTTCAGGCTTCTCAAGGCTCCCAGAAGACACCTCCCACCTCCCCAGATCCTAGCTAACTGCATACACTCTAAAGGGTGACCTTGGGTCCACTAAGCCCAGGCTGCTGGGAAAGGTCAAGCAAATAAAACAACTGCTGCTGCTCTAGAATTCTTCTGTCGCTTAAGAAGGAGTGAAGTAAATACATCTTTGGCTCGAGTAAAGATCAGCATAAGACGAATAGGATAATCAGTGTCCTACCAAGTTCATAACTTACACTGCAGAATAAAAACAGGTAAGAATTTGAATACTGGCCTCACTCAGACTTTTACCTGCTTTTGTCTTGAGCAAAGTGAAAATCTAAAAGAAAGGAAAATGTCTAAGAGAAAGAAGCGCTCGTGTCCTGGGTTACTGAGCATCTCTTTCCCACTCTGGGCCACAGGTGATGCTGGAGGAGAAGAGGTCTCACCATGGTCCTCCTGATACTCACTGCACTCAGCTATGAAGTGAGCTTCTTTCAAGTGAACTTCTTCCTCCAACTCAGCAGTGAAGGAACAAAGGCTTCCTCCCTCCACCCTATCTTTCCTCTCACTCAGGAAAGAAAAATAAACTAAAACTGAGAGAGGAAAGAGACCATGCATCACACAGAAATCTATCTCCTTTGCCTGAAGTAGGCCCTTCACACTTTCCTAGAGATTCTAGTTAGAAATGTGTACTGGTAGAAAAAGAATACACTGGAATGGATGCAAATATACTGAGTCTACTTTTGAATTCTCTAAAAGGGTAGGTGGAGACAGAAACAAAGAACCAGTCATTTCACTTCAGAAGTAGCCCAAAGTTCAACTTCATTTCATTTTTACAAAAGCGATCATCTTCATCAAGCATCCTATTTGAAAATTTTAAAAAATAGTCTACAAAAAAATTTATATCACTATAGCAAAGTCTACTTTTTTGGGCTGAATTGCTATTTTGTTGTTGTTGTTTAACCTGCAGATAGAGTAAAAGGAAGCTTTGAACAAACTAATCAGAAGAAAATAAAATTTTTTAAATTAATTTTTTTGGCTGCACTGGGTCTTCATGGCCGTATGCAGGCTTTCTCTAGTTGCAGCAAGCAGGGGGCTACTCTTGGCTGCAGCATGCCGGCTTCACTCGTGATGGAGCACAGGCTCTAGGTGCACCAGCTTCAGCGCTGCAGTATGCAGGCTCAGGAGTTGTGGTCTGCTGGCTCATTTTGCCCTGTGGTGTATGCGATCCTCCCAAACCAGGGATCAAACACTTGTCCCCTGCATTGGAAGGCAAATTCCTATCCAGTGTACCACCAGGAAAGTCCCAGAAGGAAATATTAACAATCAAGTAGAGTGGATGGGGTAGGAGAAGGCTTATTTGAAGTCATTTGTATACAGAGACAATCACCATTGCATCAAAATTTCACTTGTTATCAAGGTATCTCTAAGTTAAAACCTATATGCAATAAAGCTAAAGGGGAAAAATGCTGTGTGCACATTTTAAGTATGAACCATAGCAATGTTCTATTTATAACACTGTTCCATTCCTAATATATTTCTAATTCCAACCAGAATACCCACCACAAAAAAAAGAAGAATTTTTCTCATGAATGTTTAAAGGAACATTTAGTTTTTCCATGGACATTTTTAAAATTAGATTGTTAAGCATGAGGATTTATTTGCATTTGTGTTACTTTTTCCCCGCAATCGCCAAGGAGAAATTAAACTAAATGTCAGCAAGGGCTTTGTTTCAGAGGAAAATATTCTAAGTGACTACTAATGACAAAACTGAAACTCAAGTGGCAAGAAAGGTCAACATTTAATAGAAAAGTAAATTAATTATAATTAAAAACTAGGAAAATGTATTTTTAAAGTGGCTAATAGATTAACCTTCTAGAACTTTTCTATGAATACAAAAAGCAACAGAAATGATGCGCCCTATGGGTGATGGGTTTTGTTCATCTCCTTTTTGTCTCCTATTTCTAATTCTCATTCTTTGACTCACATTCATTAGATCATTGTTCTGCTGAGAAATCTTTACCTGCCTTGAATATTATTGGGGAAAATGTCAGCCAATTTAATTTTGTCAGCCTCATTGAATAATTCTGACACATTATTTACCTACCACTGATGTTTCTCAAAGAGGTGTTAGATTATAAATTCAAGGAAATAGCAAATCTTATTAGGTAATGAACCTGGAATTTTATTCTCATAGCTCTGCCTAGAATTATTACTGCTGTGTTAAAATTTGAGTATTTTCTTTTTTCACCTATAAACTACTCACATACAAAATAAAACCAAGTTTTATTTTGTTTTTTACACCTAAGGGAATACATGGGCACTCACATTAAAATCCACATGCCAATTAAAAGCAGTATAATGTAGTCTGATTTTGAGAAACACATTAAAAAAAAAAGATTTAAGTTTGGTTCATTTCTTCTCATACCATAAGCAATCTCCTCCCTTCAATTACTGCCTGAATGCAGATACCTGACAAACATGTTTCAATGGCCTAAACCTTACTTCTGAGTTCTAGACTCATGTACATAACTGCTCATTTAACATCTGCACTTGGATATCTCAAAGGCACCTCAAACCTTGAATGTTCAAATTAATCTTACCCCACACCAGAGTTCCCATGTTCAATGACTGGACTGCCACCCATCTGGTTATACAAGCCAGAAACCTAAGAATCACCTTGACAGCTTCCTCCCTCAGCTATATTAATTCCTTCCCCCAAGAACTATCAATTTTAACTCCTAAACATTGTTCCTATCAGGCCACTTCTCTCTAATCCCTCTACCATCATCCTAGTCCAAACTGCCAATAAGTCTCATGAGGCAGGAATTTTTGCCTGGGTTATTCACAAATGATTCCCAACACCTAAGGCTGTGCCTAACACATGGTCCAAGTTCAGTAAACAATTTGCTAAATGACTAACAGCCTTCTGATAACTATTCACCCATCCTCACAGCCCATTTGCTTTGTGAACTCTTTCTCTGCCATTACTATGGGAATCTTCTCTGGCCAAGACATGGCCAGCCAACACTCCTGCTGTCTCATCCCAACATGTACTTCTTTGTGATAAGACTGCATTGGTAGTCACTTTACAGTCATCCATCACACCCCTAGATACATATCTGTGCCGAGGCCTGCCCTGTCCTTGCCCCAACTGGAGAGCAAACTCTAAGGAGGCAGAGATGTCACATATTTTTTCCTCAGGATTGTATCCTGAAACCCAGTTAAGAGCCTAGCATATTATAGTATACACTCAATAAAAAGCTTGCGGTTGTTCAGTCACTGTCACGTCTGACTTTGTGATTCCATGAACTGCTGCATTCCAGGCTTTCTTGTCATTCACTATCTCCCAGAGTTTGCTCAAACTTATGTTCATTGAGTCAGTAATGCCATCCAACCATCTCATCCTGTCACCCCCTTCTCCTCCTGATCTCAATCTTTTCCAATAAAAAGCTACTGAGTCATTAACTTTTAAAAATCTGTCATCACATTCATAACCCAATGTCTTCTTGTTTTATTCCCTTTGTGAAACCCTTTCCTAAAGTTTATTCTATAGTATTGCCTTTATATTTCTTTATTAAAATATTTGGTGAATCTTGTCAACTTGGGAAGCAAACTGCAGTGATTAGCATAGTAATACACAATGACTAGTTGAAATCAGGTATCTAGAAGCATTTGCAGAGAAGGCAATGGCAACCCACTCCAGTACACTTGCCTGGAGAACCCATGGACAGAGGAGCCTGGTGGGTTATAGTCCATGGGGTCGCGAAGAGTCAGACTGAGCGGCTTCACTCTCACTTTTCACTTTCATGCACTGGAGAAGGAACTGGCAACCCACTCCAGTATTCTTGCCTGGAGAATCCCACAGATGGAGGAGCCTGGTGGGCTGCTGTCTATGGGGGTCGCACAGAGTTGGACATGACTGATGCAACTTAGCAGCAGTAGCAGCAGCAGCAGAAGCATTTGACCCTCATCTGTTCTCTAAGTAAAGAGCCAGAGACTTGCTATAGTCTGAACACTTGTGTCCCCCAAAAACTCATATGTTGAAAACATAATGTATCAATGCTTTCAAACTGTGGTGCTGGAGAAGACTCTTGAGAGTCCCATGGACAGCAAGGAGATCAAACCAGTCAATCCTAAAGGAAATCAACCCTGAATATTCATTGGAAGGACTGATGCTGAAGCTGAAGCTCCAATACTTTGGCCACCTGACGCAAAGAGCCGACTCACTGGAAAAGATCTTGATGCTGGGAAAGATTGAGGGCAGGAGGAGAAGCAGGCAACAGAGGTTGGATGGCATCATCAATTCGATGGTCATGAGTTTGAGCAAGTTCCAGGAGTTGGTGATGGACAGGGAGGCCTGGCATGCTGCAATCCATGGGGTCACAAGGAGTTGGACACGACTGAGTGACTGAACAACAACAAAAAACCTGGGAGTCAAACAATTCCTTCTCACCCCTCTAAGAGCACACCAAACCAGCCACTCTAGCTTTCCCATCTTACCTCCTAAGTAGTTCTTTAACTCTTTCCCCTTTTCCACACCCCTATGACCACATCCAGGTAGGAGGAGCCTCCTAAATGGAGGCCTTCTCAGTCTTGCCCTTTCCTTTTAAATCCATCCACCAAACTGTAGCCAAGTGAACTTACTTTTAAATCACAATCCCAATCATTTAAACACTTACTGTATCACCATCAACTATATAGCAAGGATGATCAATCTTTTCTTTCCTCTCAACAACCTGAGGGATCCAACATACTCATAAGAATTCAGGGGCTGAGGGTAATATGGTCACCTCCAAAACATGGATCAAAATTTCTGAAGAATGCATATGTAGTTAAGCAAAGTTTCTCTCCTCTGGGCTCTCTTAGATTACAATGTATCTACATGTTTTGTTGTTGCTGTTGTTTTTCTGACTTCTCCCATCATCTGGTAGGGACGGGATCCCTGGGCCGTGCAGGCAGCCATGTGACTGTCAAGCATGCCATCTCCTGCAGTGACAGCTCTGGGGATGGACAGGCCCATGACACCTGCTAGTCCCTCTACCCAGAGCCTTCAACATTTCTAGGTCAGGTCACTCTTACACACACATACACTTATTCTAAGATCTCATTCTTTCCAGGAACCCTTTATAAGGCTCAAATTGGACTAAGCACCTCATCTCTGTGCCCCAACTGCACTCTCTGCACACCCCAAGGCAGCACTCTAGACCAGGAGCAAATCATCTGCTGGCAAGTTTCTACTAGGTCTTTCACTAAGGCCAGATGGTGAAGGAAGGCTGATTTTTAAGTTACCTGGGATTCCCTTGGATTAAATACATTATGTTAAGTATAACTACCCACCAACTCAAATAACCTATCACTGTGAATCCCTGTAATAAAGTAACAGAACTGTCTCATGCTTTAGGATTTAGAGATATTTTTAAACCTGGGGGCGGGGAAGCTACCAAAAAGAAAGAACATTTCCTTTTCCTACTCATCTGCTTCTAGTTCCCATTCCCCCACATACATCCAAATGCTGACAGCTCTTTAAGACTCTTTCAACCCAAATGACCAATATTTAGATGCCTAGTTAACTCAGTAAGAAATGATTCAGACATTTTAAGTATTAATTAAGACTGTAAAAACATTCAGAAATTCTTACAATGTAAAGTCATAAAGCACAGGGTGGAATATTGCATTTTATGTACTTAAAACTATTTTACACACACGCACACAGACTCAAAGGAAATAATCATCCAAATGCTGAAATTAATATGTTAACAGTGGTAGATTATGGGCTTTTCCTTTTCTTTGTACTTTTTAATGTGATCTTATTATTTTTATGAGAAAATAAAATTAACTTGAATCCTAAAGAATATTTTCAATGTATTTGAAAAAGCAGCATAAAGCCATGCCTCATTGAAATTCTAATACAGTAAAACCTCAGTCTGTAAGAATTGTTCATTATAGCTCAGCGGCCCAACTACCACTGAGGTGAGTGGAGGAGCTTTACCCTCTTGATAACAGACATATTTTGACAAGTACTATTCACTTCTCTAGCCTCTCCAGTTATGTTGGGGATGTCATTAAAAATACAGATGTGCAGAACACAGGGTTCAGCTTCATGGCTGGTCTGATACTGTACATCTTGAGAGTTCCCAAGACTGCAGAAAGACAGGTTCTGAATGGTGGCTTTCCATGGTAGGGCATGTGGTTGTCTCTGGGGTGACGGAGCCAACTGTATGTGACACCCACACAGGGATGCACATTTCAAAGAGGTTCCCAACACCTGTGCTTGCAGCTAAAGCAGAGAACAGCAGTTCTTCCCTACTCTCCACCACTATCCTAGCAGAGTTATTCCCACATCTGCTTTTTAAAAAAATGGTTGGTTTATGGGCTTCCCGGGTAGCTCAGGTTGTAAAGAATCTGCCTGCAGTGCAGGAGACCCTGGTTCGATTCCTGGATCAGGAAGTTCCCCTGGAGAAGGGATAGGCTAAGCACTCTAGTATTCTTAGGTCCTGGTGACTCAGATGGTAAAGAATCCACCTATAATGCGGGAGACTTGGCTTCAATCCCTGGGTTGGGAAGACCCCCTGGAGGAGGGCATGGCAAACCATTCCAGTATTCTGGCCTGAAGAATCCCCATGGACAGAGGAGCATGGTGGCTACAGTCCATGGGGTCATGAAGAGTCAGACACAACTGAGCAACTAAGCATACCCACACATAGTTGATTTATAATGTTGGGTAATTTCAGGTGTACAACAGGGATCTGGTGATTCAGTTAGATATATAGATATAGATGTATTTATTTTCCATTATAGGTTATTACAAGACATTGAATACAATTCCCCATATATAGTAGCATGTATCTGTTAATCTCAAACCCCTAGTTTATCCCTTCCTCCCATCCCCTTTCCCCTTTGGTAACTGTATGTTTGTTTTCCATGCCTGTGAGTCTGTTTCTGTTCTGGAGATAAGTTCATTTGTGTTAGATTTTAGATTTCACATACAAGTGATATATGATATTTCTCTTTCTCTGACTTCACTTACTATGATAATCTCTAGGTCCCTTCGTGTTGCTACAAATGGCATTATTTCATTCTTTGCATGGCTGGCTGAGTAACATTCCATTGTGTATATATATATATACACCACATCTTCTTTATCCATCCCTTTGTTGCCCACATCCAATTTGACAGCTCCTCTAGCTTTAAGAGGCTTCTCATCTGGTGCTAATGCTGAGGAATCTGCCTATCAACGCAGGAGGCATAAGAGATGCGGGCACATTCAATCCCTGGGTCGGGAAGATCCCCTGGAGGAGGGCATGGCAACTCACTTCAGTATTACTGCATGGAGAATCCCACAAACAGAGGAGCCTGGCAGGCTATGGTCCACAGGGTCGCAAACAGTCAGACATGACTAAAGTGACTTAGCATGCATGCATGCTTGCTTTAAGAGTCTTCAGCCTACACTCTCACCAAAGCTTCTACTTCCTGCAGTGCAGGCTGCTACTGATGCTCCCAGAAGGACTTCTTCATAGCCCTGCTACATGCTCTTTTCTCCTCCTTCTGTGTCTTTTATCTCCCATCATTTCACACATACTCTTTGATTTAATTAATATATAAGCCTTTACTACAAACCATTTTGACATTGCCTTTGGAATGTCAAAATGCTAACTGCTTTGACATGTTTTTCGTGTCAAATGAAATAGCAAATTTGCAATATCATCAAGGAATCTTCTGTTCAAAGGGGGGCCGACCTGTGGACCAGCAGCATCTACATCCTCTGGGAGCCTGTTAGGAAGGCAGGGTATTTCTAGAGCCACTGACTCAGAATGGGCACTTTTAAAAGACCCTGGAGGTGATTCCTAGGTGCATTAAACAGAGTACTGGTGCAGGGGGTCACTGGCCAGGTTGTTTTTATTTGCCAAACCTTTGTAGCTTTACCTACACATTTAATGCTAAGCCTGGTAGGCTGCAGTCCATCGGGTCGCTAAGAGTCAGACACGACTGTGCGACTTCACTTTCACTTTTCACTTTCACACATTGGAGGAGGAAATGGCAACCCACTCCAGTGTTCTTGACTTGAGAATCCCAGGGACAGGGGAGCCTGGTGGGCGGCCATCTATGGGGTCGCACAGAGTCGGACACGACTGAAGCGACTTAGCAGCAGCAGCAGCAGCAACCTAAGGAAAAGTGCAGAGATTGTGCCTGACCTTCACCTTACCAGCAAATCAGGAAGCACAGCCATTACTCATAGTCTTGGAGTAGGGATGGAGCCATAAAGATGTGAAACTGCCCCTGTCTGTGCTCCGGGAACAGGGCTTTCTCCAGGGTTTGCTGAGGTTTCAAGTGAGTTTGGTGCTGATGCTAAGCCACTTCAGTCGTGTCTGACTCCTTGCAAACTTATGGACTGTAGCTTGCCAGACTCTTCTGTCCATGGGATTCTCCAGGCAACAATACCACAGTGGGTTGCCATGCCCTCCTCCAGAGGATCTTCCTGACCCAGGGATGTAATCCATGTATCTTATGTCTTCTGCTTTTGCAGGCAAGTTATTTACCACTAGCACCACCTGGGAAGTCCTTTCCAGTGAGGTTAAATCAGCTCAACTCAGCACTGGCCAGGACTTGTGGAAACATATAACAACAGTTACCAGTTCCTAGGAATTCTCAGGTGGCACTAGTTGCAAAGAACCCACCTGCCAATACAGGAGATGGAAAAGATGTGGGTTCAGTCTTTGGGTCAGGAAGATCCCCTGCAGGAAGGCATGGCCACCCACTTCAGTGTTCTTGCCTGGAGAACCCCATGAACAGAGGAGCCTGACAGGCTATGGGCCAGGCTAGAGTCGGACATGGAGAAGACGATGGCACCCCACTCCAGTACTCTTTCCTGGAAAATCCCATGGATGGAGGAGCCTGGTGGGCTGCAGTCCATGGGGTCGCTAAGGGTCGGGCACGACTGAGCGACTTCACTTTCACTTTTTACTTTCATGCATTGGATAAGGAAATGGCAACCCACTCTAGTGTTCTTGCCTGGAGAATCCCAGGGACAGGGGAGCCTGGTGGGCTGCCATCTCTGGGGTCGCATAGAGTCAGACACGACTGAAGCGACTTAGCAGCAGCAGAGTCAGACACAACTGCAGTGCCTTGGCACGCTCACATGTACCAAATTATTAAAATGCTAGCTGCTTTGACATGTTTTCCAAAGTGCAGAAAAGTTAATTCTGTACTATGTTCCATCCTGTATTTTCAAAATGCTTAGGTATATAAATCAAATATTCAGAAACTGGAGAAATGTAAAGGAAAGAATGAGAGGAAAGAATACTTTCTCATTGATTTGGTCATGGCTTCACTAGTTTCTAGGTGAGGTAAAAACTGAGGAAATATGCAAACAACTTCTAGTTCATGTTTTTGTATGAACTGATTATTTCCAAATAATCAAAATTTTACAGTGAACATATTAATCTTTAAATCAATTATGGAATATTTGCTTCAATTAAAAAAAAAACAAACCTCTCCAGCATTCAGAATCACATCAATTATATCAATGTGACCAGAATGTATTAGAATCTTGAGAAACAAGATGGTAGAGGAGTAGGTGAATGTGGAATACATCTCTCTCCACAGATACATCAGGAATAAACCTTCAGACACAGAAGTGCACGCAGAATACCAGCTGAGAGCAGACAGGAGTACCTGACCAGTGGAAAAGAATATATAGACCCACACAAACTTGGTAGGACAAAGGAACTAGAGGGAAAAACAGGAGTGTTAGTAGGACTGGATCTGTGCTCAGCGGGTTGAAGAACTGAAGCAGGGGTCCGATTCCCACAGCGAGGCAACTGTCTTAGTCAGAGGAGAAATATTTAAGGCTGAGAGTGAAACAGCTGATCTGGGGCAGCCTAACTGGAATGAGAACAGACAGTCCTTGCCACAGCCATACATACCTTGGACAGGAATGCTGGTCTCCTGGAAGGCGCAGCAGCTGGGAGCTAGAGTTTTAGGGATTGTGGAGCAATCCCAGGGTGAGGGCTGCTGTTGACTGTGGAGAGACGGATTGAGGGGATGTGAGGGAGGAGAATGTGGTGGGAAATGCCTGTGGAGGAAAGCCAGGCAGCCATGGAAGCAAGGTGATACTGCAGAGTAACGCTTAGTGGGTGGAGCCATCACCATAGCCTCTCTTTCCCCACAGGCCAGCATAGGCAGCTGAACAATAGAGAGGCTGGCCCATCAAACATCTGATGCACTGAACTACAGAGTAGGACCCTACCCAGGGTACCCTTTAAGTGTCTGACGTGCCAATCTACAGAGTAGGACCCCAGCCAGGGGGGCCACTCTGTGCCTGATGCGCAGAACAGAGAAGGATCCCAGGAAAGGGAGCCCTCTAAGTGCCTGAACAGGCAGAGCTACAGAGAAAGTGTCCAAAAAGGCCTTCTGATCGCCAGCTACAAGAGGCTCGAAAAAAGACTCTGATAGGGCCATAACTCCTGTGGCGGAGGCACTCTGTGTCCCTGCACACTTGGTGCCGCCAGGGTCCCCACAAGCCAAGCAGCTGCGCTATCTTCACTCTCAGCTCTCACTGGGGCAGAGCTGCCACAAGCTAAAAGTCTTGTGTCAATGCACACAGGGTCACTTTGGTCGTGTCCGACTCTTTGCAACCCTATAGACTGTGGCCTGCCAGGCTTCCTGTCAGAGAGGGAGTTCTCCAGGCAAGAATACTGGAGCGTATTGGCCAATACTGGTTGCCATACCCTTCTAGAGCACTGTATTTCCTGCTGCCCTAGCCACCAACCCCCTCTGAGTACCTGGGGCTGCCAGAACCCCTGCAACTCAAGCAGCTGCACCATGTCCACACCTGGCCCTCACAGGGGCAAACCCAAGCCCTCCAGGGCAGCCTCAGGAGCTAAACCCCAGTGGACAGCCCACATGTACTGTTATTTTCCCCTTGCAGTTAATCTTTAACATTTATAAGTCTTCTTTATCTACCTCTATTTAACTTTGCATATCTATTCCTTCCGTATTTTCTTTCTTTCCTTTCAACATATTTGTTAGTTTTATTTTCATTGCTTTATTCCCCAATTGGCACCTTGCTTTAGTTTTGTTTTCCAGTTTGTGCTTTAACTAGTTTTGCTCTGGTAGATATAATTTTTGGTTTCCTTTCTTCACTGGGTCAACTATTGTACTTTATTTTTGTTGGACTGTTTTGATTTTGATTATGGGTATAAATGTATATGTGTATATTTAGTCACACATTCTATTGTTATAAACCTCTGCCTGTATGTTGGACTTTTGCAGTCCTGTGGAGTTTTCTTTTTTTTTTTTCTTTTTTTTCTTTCTTCTTCCTTTTTTTTCTTTTCTCCTTTTTATAATTTTAATTTTTTAAAACCTATTATACTTTTTCTATATTTATTCGTTTGTTTGCCTTTCCTACTGTTCTTTTACCCTTGCAGTTAATCTTTAATTTTTATAAATCTTCTTCATCTACCTCTATTTAACTCTGCATATCTTTTCTTTCTTTCCTTTCCTCTCAACATATTTGTTAGTTTTGTTTTCATTGCTTTGTTCCCCACTTGGCACCTTGCTTTCGTTTTGTTTTCCAGTTTGTACTCTAGTTAGTTATATTCTTACCTGGTAAATATAATTTTTGATTTCCTTTGTTCACCAGATCAATCCAATGTATTTTTGTTGGACTACTTTCACTTTGCTCATGGGAGTATATGTATATGTGTATATCCCATTATTTTAATTATTATTTGCCTGATTTTGTAACTGTGATTTGTTTTTGGTCTCTTGTTTTGGGATATTTATTTTAATCTCACTCAATGCCATAACACCCACTTGTGGAATCTTAATTCCTGACCAGAGATCAAGCCCTGAGGGTTTGGAGTAGGAGCACTGACTCCAAGACCCTAGACTACCAGAGAACTAACCCTAGGGAGTCAAGTAGTGAGAGCTCACACAAAGGAAACCACTTGAATATAAGACCCTGCATCGCCCAACCACCAGTAGCACCATGTGCAGGATGCCTCATCTAAACAACAAACAAAACAAAAATACAAACCCAATCATCAGCAGGCAAGATTACCACCTCACTCAGCCTTGCCTATCAGAGGAAAAACAAACAAACAAAAACTCAGCAGAAATCTCACCCTGGACACAAACCACTGGATCAATCTTAGGAGGTCAGAAACCAAAAGGAAGAAAGAACTCAACCTTCTTTAAGGAAAGAATTCAACTTTCCTTGAAGCCTGGGAAAGGAGGCCTCAATACAATAACTTAAAAAAAAATAATGAAAAGGCAGAGAAATACTGCACAAATGAAGGAACAAACTAGAAACACAGAAGTCCAAATAAATGAAAAGGAAACAAGCAAACTACCTGAAAAAGAATTCAGAATAATGACAGTAAAGATGATCAAAAACCTTGAAAACAAAACGGAGAAAATGTAAGAATCAATTAACAAAGACCGAGAAAAACTAAAGAATAAACATACAGAGACAAACAACACAATTACTGAAATTAAAAATACTCTAGAAGCAATCAGTAGCAGAATATCTGAAGAAGAAGAACAAATCAGTGAGCTGGAAGATAAAATGGTGGAAATAACTTCTGAAGAGCAAAATAAAGCAAAAAGAATGAAAAGAGGACAGTCTCAGAGACATCTGGGGCCATGTCAAACACATGAACATTCGAATTATAGGGGTCCTGGAAGAAGAAGAGAAAAAGAAAGGGTATGAGAAAATTTCTGAAGAGACTATAGGTGAAAATTTCCCCAACATGGCAAAGGAAATAGTCAATCAAGTCCAAGAGGCACGAAGAGTCCCATACAAGATAAACCCAAGGAGAAACATGCCAAGACACACACTAATCAAACTAACAAAGACTAAACACAAAGAAAGAATATTAAAAGCAACAAGGGAGAAGCAACAAGTAACATACAAGAAAAACCTTGTATGCTTAACAGCTGATCTTTCAGCAGAAACTCTGCAGGTCAGAAGGGAATGGCGGGATATATTTAAAGTACAGAAAGGGAAAAATCTACAACCAAGATTACTGTACCTGGCAAGGATCTCATCTTAAAACTGATGGAGAAATACAAATAACTTTTGCTTGCCTGAAATACAAAGCTTTTCAGGCAAGCAAAAGTTAAGAGAATTCAGTACCACCAAACCAGCTTTACAACAAATATTAAAGGGACTTAAATAGTCAAGAAATACAACAGAAGAAAAAATATCTACAAAATCAACCCCAAACAATTAAGAAAATGGCAATAGGAACATATATATCAATTACTTTAAATGTAAATGGATTAAACGTGCCAACCAAAAGACACAGACTGGCTGAATGAATACAAAACAAGACCCATATATATGCTGTCTACAAGAAACCCACTTCAGACCTCAAGACACATATAGACTGAAAGTGAGAGGGAGGAAAAATATATTCCATGCAAATGAGAAGCAAAAGAAAGCTGGAGTAGCAATCCTCACATCAGACAAAATAGACATTAAAATAAAGATTACAAGAGATAAGGAAGGACACTACATAATGATCAAGGGATCAGTCCAAGAGGATGACATAACAATCATAAATATCTATATACCCAACATAGGAGCACCTCAATACCTAAGACTAACAACATAAAAGGAGATAATGACAGTAACACAATAATAGTAGGAGACTTTAACATCCCACTCACACCAATGAACAGATCATCAAAACTGAAAATTAATAAGGAAACACAAGTCTTAAATGATACATTAGATGAGATGGATATCATTGATATCTTCAAGACATTCCATCCAAATGTAGAATACATCTTCTTCTCAAGTGCACAGGGAACATTCTCCAGGATAGACCAGATCTTGGGTCACAAATCAAACCTCAATAAATTTAAGAAAACTGAAATTGAATCTAGCATCTTCTCCAACCACCATGCTATGAGACTAGATAGCAATTACAAGAAAAAAACTGTAAGAAACATAAACACATGGAGATTTAACAACATGTTTCTAAATAATCAGCAAGTTACTGAAGAAATCAAAAGGGAAATCAAAAAATTTCTAGAAACAAATAACAATGAAAACATGACAAATCAAAACCTATAGGATGCAGCAAAAGCAGTCCTAAAAGGGAAGTGTATAGCAGCTGAATCCTACCTCAAGAAACAAGAAAAGCGTCGAATAGAGAGCCTAACCTATACCTTAAACAACTGGAAAAAGGAGAACCAAAAAAAACGCCAAAATTAGTAGAAGGAAAGAAAGCACAAAGATCCGAGCAGAAATAAGTGAAAAAGAAATGAAAGAAATAATAGTAAAGATTAATAAAACTAAAAGCTGGTTGTTTGAGAAGATAAACACAACTGACAAACCTTTAGCCAGACTCATTAAGAAAAAAAGAGAGAAGAATCAAATCAACAAAATTAGAACTGAAAAAGGAGAGGTTACAACAGACAATGCAGAAATACAAAGAATTATAAGAGACTATTATGAGCAAAGCAGAAGGCAATGGCAACCCACTCCAGTACTCTTGCCTGGAAAATCCCATGGATGGAGGAGCCTGGTAGGCTGCAGTCACTGGGGTCCCTGCCAGTCGGACACGACTGAGCGGCTTCACTTTCACTTTTCACTTTCATGCATTGGAGAAGGAAATGGCAACCCACTCCAGTGTTCTTGCCTGGAGAATCCCAGGGATAGGGCAGGCTGGTGGGCTGGCATCTATGGGGTCACACAGAGTCAGACACAACTGAAGCAACTTAGCAGCAGCAGCAGCATGAGCAACTATATGGCAATAAAATGGATAACCTGGAAGAAATGGACACATTCTTAGAAAAGTTCAATCTTCCAAGACTGAACCAGGAATAGAAATTCTGAACAACCCAATTACAAGCACTGAAATTGAAGCTGTGATTAAAAAAAAATCTCCCAAAAAACAAAAGCCCAGGACCAGATGGCTTCACAGGAGAATTCTATCAAACATTTAGAGAAGAGCTAATGCCTATCCTTCTAAAACTCTTTCAGAAAATTGTAGAGGAAGGAACAGTTCCAAACTCATTCTATGAGGCCACCATCACCCTGATACCAGACAAAGACAACACACAAAAAGGTAACTACAGGCCAATATCACTGATGAACATAGATGAAAAAATCCTCAACAAAATTTTAGCAAACAGAATTCAGCAACACATCAAAATGCTGATACACCATGATCAAGTTGGGTTTATTCCAGGAATGGAGGGATTCTTCAATATATGCAAATCAATCAATGTGATACACCATATTAGCAAATTGAAAGATAAAAGCCATGATAATCTCAATAGGTATAGAAAAAGCCTTTGACAAAATTCAGCACCCATTTATGATTCAGTTCAGTTCAGTCTCTCAGTCATGTCCGACTCTTTGCGACCCCGTGAATCACAGCACGCCAGGTCTCCCTGTCCATCACCATCTCCCGGAGTTCACTTAAACTCATGTGCATTGAGTCGGTGATGCCATCCAGCCATCTCATCCTCTGTCATCCCCTTCTCCTTCTGCCCCTAATCCCTCCAAGCATCAGAGTCTTTTCCAATGAGTCAACTCTTCGCATGAGGTGGCCAAAGTACTGGAGTTTCAGCTTCAGCATCAGTCCTTCCAATGAACGCCCAGCACTGATCTCCCTTAGGATGGACTGATTGGATCTCTTTGCAATCCAAGGGACTCTCAAGAGTCTTCTCCAACACCACAGTTCAAAAGCAAAATTCACCACAGTTCAAAATTCTTTGGTGCTCAGCTTTCTTCACAGTCCAACTCTCACATCCATACATGACCACTGGAAAAACCACAGTCTTGACTAGACGGACCTTTGTTGGCAAAGTAATATTTCTGCTTTTCAATATGCTATCTAGGTTGGTCATAACTTTCCTTCCAAGGAGTAAGCGTCTTTTAATTTCATGGCTGCAATCATCATCTGCAGTGATTTTGGAGCCCCCCAAAATAAAGTCTGACACTGTTTTCACTGATTCCCCATCTATTTCCCATGAAGTGATGGGACCAGATGCCATGATCTTCGTTTTCTGAATGTTGAGTTTTAAGCCAACTTTTTCACTCTCCTCTTTCACTTTCATCAAGAGGCTTTTTAATTCCTCTTCACTTTCTGCCATAAGGGTGGTGTCATCTGCATACCTGAGGTTATTGATATTTCTCCTGGCAATCTTGATTCCAGCTTGTGCTTCCTCCAGCCCAGTGTTACTCATGATGTACTCTGCATTTATGATTAAAACTCTTCAAAAAATGGGCACAGAAGGAACCTACCTCAACACAGTAAAAGCCATATATGATAAGCCTACAGCAAACATTATTCTCAATGATGAAAAACTGAAAAACATTCCCCTTAAGATCAGGAACAAGACAAGGGTGTCCACTTTCATCACTATTATTCAACATAGTTCTGGAAGTCCTAGCTACAGCAACCAGAGAAGAAAAAGAAATAAAAGGAATCCAGCCATAAAAAGGAACGCATTTGAGTCAGTTCTGATGAGGATAAACCTAGAACCAATTATACAGAGTGAAGTGAGTCAGAAAGAGAAAGATAAATACCATATTCTAATGCTTATATACAGAATCTAGAAAAATGGTACTGAAGATTTTATTTACAGGGCAACAGTGGAGAAACAGACATAGAGAATAGACATATGGACATGGGGAGGGGGAGGAGAGAGGGAGATGTATGGAAAGAGGAACATAGAAACTTACATTACCATATGTAAAATAGATAGCCAATGGGAATTTGCTGTATGGCTCAGAAAACTCAAAGAGGGGCTCTGTATCAACCTAGAGGGGTGGGATGGGGAGGGAGATGGGAGAGAGGTTCAAAAGGGAGGGGATATATTTATAAACATGACTGATTCATGTTGAGGTTTGACAGAAAACAATAAAATTCTGTAACAATTATCCTTCAATAAAAAAATTAATAAAAAATTTTAAAAAGGATGTATTAGAATCTTAGCCCAACACTAAACCAAGCAACATTTATCTATTTTTTAATTTTTATAGCCACACAGAATGTGGAATTTTCCTGACCAGGGAGCAAACCCACGCCCTCTGAATTGGAAGCATGGAGTCTTAGCTACTGAATCACCAAGGAAGTCCCACACTTTTCTTTTCTTTTCTTTTTAATTTTATTTTATTTTTAAACTTTACAAATTGTATTAGTTTTGCCAAATATTAAAATGAATCCGCCACAGGTATACATGTGTTCCCCACCCTGAACCCTCCTCCCTCCCCATACCATCCCTCTGGGTCCTCTCAGTGCACTAGCCCCAAGCATCCAGTATCCTGCATCGATATCTTTTCAATTCAACTTTATTTTGAGATAACTGGAGATTCATATGCAGTTGTAAGAAAGAACACAGCATTCCCATTTTCCCATTGCTCAGAGTTTCTTACAATATCACAAACAAGATATTGAAAATGACAGTCAAGATACAGCACAGTTCCATCACAGGGATCCCTCCTGTTGCATTACTATGGTCAGACCCACTCCTCCCACTCTCCCACTGCTGTCCCTGCCCCCGGCAACCACTAGTCTATTCTCTGTCTCTATAATGACACAACTTCAAGGATGTTACATGAATAGGATCATACAGTTATGTCATCTTTGGGGACTAGTTTTTTTTACTCACCATAATTCTCTGGAGGCTCATCCAACTCAGTTCATATATCAATAATTTGCCTCTCTTTCTGGCTAAGTGGTATCCCACCAACCTCCAAGTCTGCTTGACCACTCAGCTGCTAAAGGATAGGTAGGTTGTTTTCAGATTTTGTACACAACACAAAAACTTCTATGAATATCTGTAATACAAGTTTTGTGTGAATACAAGTTTTCATTTCTCTAGCATAAATGCCTAAGAGTACAATTACCACGTCATATGGTAGTTGCAGGGATTCTCAGGTGGTGATAGTAATAAGGAACCTGCCTGCCAGTGATAGAGACATAAGCAGACACGTGTTCAATCCCTGGGTTGGGAAGATGCCCTCAAGGAGGGCATGGCAATCCACTCCAGGATTCTTGCTTGGAGAATCCCATGGACAGAGGAGCCTGGTGGGCTATAGTCCATAGGGTTGCAAAGAGTCGAACACAACTGAAGTGACTTGGCACGAATGCACTCACACGTGCCTGTTTAGTTGCATGTTTAATTTTATAAGAAGCCTCCACACAGTTGTCCAAAGTGGCTGACCCTTTTTATATTCCTACCAGAAATGCATATGTGATCCAGTTTCTCAGCATTCTCATTAGTATTCTAGTGTTGTCACCATTTTTCACTTCAGCCATTCTAGTAGATATGTAGTAATATCTCACTGTAGTTTCAGTTTGCATTTCCCTAATTACTAATAATGCTGACATCTTGTCACGGCCTTATTTACCATCTGTATATCATCTTCAGTGAAATGTCTCTTTATATCTTTTGCCCATTTTCTAATTGAATTGCTTTGTTTATTACTGTTTTGAGAGTTCTTCATGTCCCTACATACTGTCTTGTGGGATATTTAGTTTGCAACTAGTTTCTTCTGGTTTGTCTTGTCATCCTCTTAACAGTCTTGTGCAAAGCAGAAATTTCTAATTTTGATGTGGTCCAATTTATCAGTCTTCCTTTTTATGCATGGTGCTTTTGGTGTCAAGTTTAAGAAATTTTTCCTTAGCGCTAGACAATGAAGATTTCCTTTTTTCCCTAAAAGGTTTATAGTTTTATACTTTGGATTCAAGTCCATGGCCCACTTTAGTTCATTTTTATATAAGGTATGAGGTTTATGGTGAGGTTCATTTTTTTACCTATATTCCCAATGGATCCAGCACTATCTGTTGAAAAACCTTTCTTTCTTCCACTGAATTGCTTTTGCTCCTTTGTCAAAAATCAACTGAGCACATTTGTGGATATTTCAAACTGTGGTGCTGGAGAAGACTCTTGAGAGTCCCTTGGACAGCAAAGAGGTCAAACCAGTCAATCCTAAAGGAAATCAATCCTGAATATTCACTGGAAGGAGAGATGCTAAAGCTGAAAGTACTTTGACCACCTGATGCGAAGAACTGACTCACTGGAAAAGACTCTGATGCTGGGAAAGATTGCGGGCAAGAGGGATGTGGGGAGCAGAAGATGAGATGGTTGGATGGCATCATCAACTTAATGGACATGAGTTTGAGCAAACTCAGGGAGATAGTGAAGGACAGAAAGACTAGCATGCTGCAGTCCATGGGGTCACAGAGTCAGACATGAGTTAAGCGACTGAACAACAACTTTTGGAGGTGTATTTTTGGGTTCTATTCTGTTCCATTGTTCTGTTTGTTCTTCCACAACTATCACACTGTCTTGATAAAGTAGCTGTAAAGTATTAGGTAGAGTGATTCCTCCCCACTTTTTTTTCAAGACCGCTTTAACTATTCTAGGGCATTTCCATCCCGATTTCAGAGTAAACTTGGCTAGGTCTACAAAAATAGAAGAAAGAAGGTTTTTGACCAAAAGGGTTCCTGTTGTACAGCCATTCTTTTCCTCACCCTTTGGCTAAAGGAAGCAGGCTTTTTTTTTTCCTGTCTGTTCCCAGGTTGCAGCACCCTAGTTCTATGGGAGACAATAAGGACATCCAAGGAATCCCAGTGCTTTATTGTTCAAGTCCCAAGGGCCCTAGGCAGCCCGCCTTCTTCCCGCTCTTCCAAGAACTCCTTTCTCTGCTTGTTTGTTGTGCTATATCCAGGAGGACTCAGAAAGAATGAGGTATTGATCATTGATGGAAGCAGAAATTCCAATGTGTATTTCTAATGTTACTTCTGGTGCAAAGAGAAGACAGAAGGAAAATAATGATGAACATAAGCAGAAGTGAACTTCTTTACACTGTCCATTATTCACAAAATACAACCTTTTGGCCACGTTTTTACCATACAGGGAGAGGTAGAAGCAAAGCAAAACAAAACAAAACCAAAAAAAAACAGGAACTGTATCATTCAACCCTGTTTCCCCAGGCCCCAGCACAGTGACAGGCACACAGAAGAGCCAATGCTTAATGAATATTTGTTCATTTATTTACTGATTCTCCTCATCTAAGAAAGTTTTGAAATGTCCCAGGCTCTCTTTGGAAATGAACTCTATATTCCTAAAACACATGGGAGAACCAGTATAATGACACAAGGGTTTGGCTCAAAGAAGAATGTGGCTTTGATTCAATTATTTGTCAACATCACGTTTACTGAAAAACTGTAACAGCCCCTGAAGCTTTCCACTGTGTCTGCCACTAAAAAGAGTAACTGAAGAGAATACAGTCCAGACACAGACCCGTACACAAACTGTCACCTGACTGACAACAAGCATGTCACTGCAATTCAATGGGGAAGGAAGAGTGCTGCAGTAAATGGTGCTGAATCAATCAGATATCCACAAAAAAGAAAGAAGCCTTGACCCCTAACTCACAGCACACGCACAATCAACCTCAGATGCAATCTTAGCCCTAAATATGCAAGGTCTAGAAGACAATGTTGGAGATAATATCAGGACTTTAGGTAAGCAAAAATGTACTAAGCAGACCAAAAGATATTACCCTCAGGGAAAATATGGTTAAATAATATTTCATTAAAAATTAACCACCTCTGGTCATCAAAAATGATCACTGAGAGTGAAAACCCAAACTATAAACAGAGAGAAGGTAATTATATCGTCCAAATCCAGAACCAGAGTTCAAATTGCCAACATCCATAGGACCATCGAAAAAGCAAGAGAATTCCAGGAAAACATCTACTTTTGCTTCACTGACTATGCTAAAGCCTTTGACTGTGTGGATTTCAACAAACTGTGGAAAACTCTTAAAGAGATGGGAATACCAGACCACCTGACCTGCCTCCTGAGAAATCTGTATGCAGGTCAAGAAGCAACAGTTAGAACTGGACACGAAACAATGGACTGGTTCAAAACTGGGAAAGGAGTACGTCAAGGCTGTACATTGTCACCCTGCTTACTTAAATTCCATGCAGAGTACATCATGTGAGATGCTGGGCTGGATGAAACACAAGTTGGAATCAAGACTGCTGAGAGAAATATCAACAACCTCAGATACTCAGATGGTACCACTCCATTGGCAGAAAGTGAAGAGGAACTAAAGAGGCTTTTGATGAAGATTAAAGAGGAGAGTGTAAAAACTGGCTTAAAATTCAACATTCAAAAAATGATGATCATGGCATCAGGTTCCATCACTTCATGGCAATTAGATGGGAAACAATGGAAATACTAACAGACTTCAATTTCTTGGGCTCCAAAACCACTGCAGATGGTGACTTCAGCCATGAAATTAAAAGATGCTTGCTCCTTGGAAGAAAAGCTATGACCAAACTAGACAGCATATTAAAAAGCAGAGACATTACTTTGCCAACAAAGATCCGTATAGTCAAAGATATGTTTTTTCCAGTAGTCATGTGCAGATGTTAGAGCTGGACAATAAAAAAGCCTCGGTGCCAAATAACTGATGCCTTCGAACTGTGGTGCTGAAGAAGATTTTTGAGAGTCCCTTGCATAGTAAGAGATCTGACAGAATGTAGTCCACTAGAGAAAGGAATGGCAAACCACTTCAGTATTCTTGCCTTGAGAACCCCATGAACAGTATGAAAAGGCAAAATGATAGGATACCGTAAGAGGAATTCCCCAGGTCAGTAGGTGCCCAATATGCTACTGGAGATCAGTGGAGAAATAACTCCAGAAAGAATGAAGGGATGGAGTCAAAGCAAAAACAATACCCAGCTGTGGATGTGACTGGTGATAGAAGCAAGGTCCGATGCTGGAAAAAGCAATATTGCATAGGAACCTGGAATGTCAGGTCCATGAATCAAGGCAAATTGGAAGTGGTCAAACAGGAGATGGCAAGAGTGAATGTCGACATTTTAGGAATCAGCGAACTAAAATGGACTGGAATGGGTGAATTTAACTCAGATGACCATTATATCTACTACTGCGGGCAGGAATCCTGCAGAAGAAATGGAGTAGCCATCATGGTCAACAAAAGAGTCCGAAATGCAGTACTTGGATGCAATCTCAAAAACGACAGAATGATCTCTGTTCGTTTCCAAGGCAAACCATTCAATATTACAGTAATCCAAGTCTATGCTCCAACCAGTAATGCTGAAGAAGCTGAAGTTGAACAGTTCTATAAGACCCACAAAACCTTTTAGAACTAACACCAAAAAAAGATGTCCTTTTCATTATAGGGGACTAGAATGCAAAAGTAGGAAGTCAAGAAACACCTGGAGTAACAGGCAAATTTGGCCCTGGAATACAGAATGAAGCAGGGCAAAGACTAATAGAGTTTTGCCAAGAAAATGCACTGGTCATAACAAACACTCTCTTCCAACAACACGAGAAGACTCTACACATGGACATCACCAGATGGTCAACACCGAAATCAGATTGATTATATTCTTTGCAGCCAAAGATAGAGAAGCTCTATACAGTCAGCAAAAACAAGACCAGAAGCTGACTGTGGCTCAGATCATGAACTCCTTATTGCCAAATTCAGACTTAAATTGAAGAAAGTAGGGAAAACCACTAGACCATTCAGGTATGACCTAAATCAAATCCCTTATGATTATACAGTGGAAGTGAGAAATAGATTTAAGGGCCTATATCTGATAGAGTGCCCAATGCACTATGGAATGAGGTTCGTGACATTGTACAGGAAACAGGGATCAAGACCATCCCCATGGAAAAGAAATGCAAAAAAGCAAAATGGCTGTCTGAGGAGGCCTTACAAATAGCTGAGAAAAGAAAATAAGCCAAAAGCAAAGGAGAAAAGGAAAGATATAAGCATCTGAATGCAGAGTTCCAAAGAATAGCAAGAAGAGATAAGAAAGCCTTCCTCAGCGATCAATGCAAAGAAATAGAGGAAAACAACAGAATGGGAAAGACTAGAGATCTCTTCAAGAAAATTAGAGATACCAGGGGAACATTTCATGCAAAGATGGG
>NW_011494607.1:16384446-16385243 GCF_000754665.1 Bison bison bison
CAAAGATGGGCTCGATAAAGGACAGAAAGGGTATGCACCTAACAGAAGCAGAAGATATTAAGAAAAGATGGCAAGAATACACAGAAGAACTGTACAAAAAAGATATTTATGACCCAGATAATCACGATGGTGTGATCACTCACCTAGGGCCAGACATCCTGGAATGTGAAGTCAAGTGGGCCTTAGAAAGCATCACTAGAAACAAAGCTAGTGGAGGTGATGGAACTCCAGTTGAGCTATTTTAAATGCTAAATGATGATGCTATGAAAGTGCTGCACTCAATATGCCAGCAAATTTGGAAAACTCAGCAGTGGCCACAGGACTGGAAAAGGTTAGTTTTCATTCCAATCCCAAAGAAAGGCAATGCCAAAGAATGCTCAAACTACCACACAACTGCACTCATTTCACACGCTAGTAAAGTAATGCTCAAAATTCTCCAAGACAGGCTTCAGCAATACGTGAACCGTGAACTTCCTGATGTTCAAGCTGGTTTTAGAAAAAGCAGAAGAACCAGAGATCAAATTCCCAACATCCGCTGGATCATGGAAAAAGCAAGAGAGTTCCAGAAAAACATCTATTTCTGCTTTATTGACTATGCCAAAGCCTTTGACTGTGTGGATCACAATAAACTGGAAAATTCTGAAAGAGATGGGAATACCAGACCACCTGATCTGCCTCTTGAGAAATTTGTATGCAGGTCAGGAAGCAACAGTTAGAACTGGACACGGAACAACAGACTGGTTCCAAATAGGAAAAGCAGTACGTCAAGGCTGTATATTATCACCCTGCTTATTTAA
>NW_011494607.1:16385343-16389354 GCF_000754665.1 Bison bison bison
ACCTCAGGTATGCAGATGACACCACCGTTATGGCAGAAAGTGAAGAGGAACTCAAAAGCCTCTTGATGAAAGTGAAAGTGGAAAGTGAAAACGCTGGCTTAAAGCTCAACATTCAGACAACAAAGATCATGGCATCTGGTCCCATCACTTCATAGGAAATACATGGGGAAACAGTGGAAACAGTGTCAGACTTTATTTTTGGGGGCTCCAAAATCACTGCAGATGGTGACTGCAGCCATGAAATTAAAAGACGCTTACTCCTTGGAAGGAGTTATGACCAACCTAGATAGCATATTCAAAAACAGAGACATTACTTTGCCAATAAAGGTTCGTCTAGTCAAGGCCATGGTTTTTCCTGTGGTCATGTATGGATGTGAGAGTTGGACTGTGAAGAAGGCTGAGTGCCGAAGAATTGATGCTTTTGAACTGTGGTGTTGGAGAAGACTCTTGAGAGTCCCTTGGGCTGCAAGGAGATCCAACCAGTCCATTCTGAAGGAGATCAGCCCTGGGTGTTCTTTGGAAGAAATGATGCTAAAGCTGAAACTCCAGTACTTCGGCCACCTCATGTGAAGAGTTGACTCATTGGAAGACTCTGATGCTGGGAGGGATTAGGGGCAGGAGGAGAAGGGGATGACAGAGGATGAGATGGCTGGATGGCATCACTGACTCGATGGACGTGAGTCTGGGTGAATTCCGGGAGTTGGTGATGGACAAGGAGGCCTGGCGTGCTGCGATTCATGGTGTCACAAAGAGTCGGACACGACTGAGCGACTGAACTGAACTAGATAATAAGGAGATCAAACCAGTCAATCCTAAAGGAATTCAATCCTGAATATTCACTGGAAGGACTGATGCTGAAACTGACGTTCCAATAGTTTTGGCCACCTGATGCGAAGAACTGACTCATTCTAAAATACCCTGATGCTGGGAAAGATCAGGGGATAACAGAGGATGAGATAGGTGGTTGGATGGCATCACCAACTCAATGGACATGAGTTTGAGCAAACTCAGGGAGATCGTGAAGGACAGGGATGCCTGATGTGCTGCAGTCCATGGGGTTGCGAAGAATCAGACACAACTGAGTGAACTACAACAACAGCAAGACACTTAATATTTGTGCATTTTGTTCTATAAATATGTTACACAGCAATAAGAAAGTTTATAAAAGGAATACCTACATAAGTCAAAAAAAAAAAAAAAGCAAATGACACTGACAGTTCACAAGAAAGGACACAAACAGCCCTCAAACATCTAAGATGGGCACCTTTGGTCTCACTAAAGGAACAGGCAAACAGCATACTCGCAGAGATACTATTACCTACATATGAGACTGGCAAAAAATTTTAAATATCCAACATTGGTAAATCTGTTAGTCAACTCCACATATTACTGATGGGAGTGCAAAATGATACAGCCTATTTGCAGGGGAAATTAGCAAACAAAACTACATATACATTTATCTTTTGCCCTAGAAAGCTCAATTCCAAGAATTAACCATGAAGAAATACAAAGCAATGTATGTAAAAATTACTCACTGCAGTAGTAATTATAAGAGCAAAAATACTGCAAAAAACCTAACTGCTCATCTAGGAGACTAAGTAAATAAATTTACTCATCCACATAATGGAATACTATGAACTTGTTTGAAAGTGAAGTCGCTCAGTCGTGTCCAACTCTTTGCAACCCCGTAGACTGTAGCCCACCAGGCTCCTCCGTCCATGGGATTCTCCAGGCAAGAATACTGGAGTGGGTTGCCATTTCCTTCTCCAGGGGATCTTCCCAACCCAGGGATTGAACCCAGGTCTCCACATTGCAGGCAGAGACTTTAACCTCTGAGCCACCAGGGAAGCAGATTGAAGATTTCAAACAACTAACAGTGATTTCCAAATACATTATAAACTGAATAAAGCAAAATATAAGAGTACATATAATGTGTTGTTCTGTGAAATAAAGGACAAACATAAATATATGCTTTTATTTGTTTATTTTTGAAAATAAGATAGACCAAAAACAGGGAGTTGGGGAGTATTTAGATGGAAAACACAGAGCTATTAGTGACGCTTCTCTGAGTATATTTTTAATATAGTTTGCATATCTGAACCCCTTAAATATTTTACATATTCGAAAATTAATATTAACAGGACAGAAATGTAAGCCCTCAAGATTTAATCAATAAAAGTGAACTTAAACCTATTATCAAATTGATAGTTGCACTGAAGAAAGAATTTTTTTTTTATCTCAATAGAGTCACATTTTTTATTTTTTATTTTTTTAATTTTACTTTATTTTTAAACTTTTATCTCTGAACAGAGCACTCTATTTTAAGCCCTTAGAACACCTTATATCCTAAGGACAAAGAAAATTTGCAAAAAAAATCTGAACTTTACTTAGCTTATTTACTATTAGTAGTGATATTGGTATTTGGTAAAACTATTTTGTTTGTATCATGGGATAAAGCATATATACATTTATCACCTCCCCACCCAGCTCTATCTACTGAAAACCTCTAGAGGCTACAATACTACAGATAAAATGAATGCCCAGGGTATCTTGGTTTCTAAACACATTCACCAGTAAAAGAAACCACAGCTCCTTAGAAAAATGGTGGACTCCAGGTCTAGGGTAGGAACAGTATGGGCAGAGGCTGAAGTACATTACTGGACCAGAAAGCAAAGAAGTGTTAAAAGATTAATGGTGACTTGACAATCTCCCTTTTCTCTCTAGATGTCTCTCTAAAAGATCTCTCTAGGATTTTTTCTTTATACTTAGTGTTCTTAAATTTCACAAGAATATTGCCTTCATCCATTTTGCTGGGTCCTCAGAACTTGTCAGTCCAAAGGTTTGGATTATTTCCCAGAGCACAAGAGAGGCTTCTATTATTTATTTGGTATTTTCAACTCCTCATTTACTCTGCTGTATCTTCTGGAATTCCAAGTATTCAGATATTAGACGAACTTGACTGAGCCTGTCTCTTTGCCTATACGTTTTGTGCCTCTCTTTTTGCACTGTCATAGGAAATTTCTAATATTCACTTTCAAGATTTCCATTTAATTATTTTAATTTCAGCAAACAATCCCTAGTTTTCAAGAGTTCTTCCTTACTCTTTGATGTTGCTATTTTAATGCATCCCGTTATTTTCCAGATGTCATTTTCTTGAAACTTTCCTAAAGTTTTCATATATTCTTTTCTGTTCCTTAATTAGTCTGTCTCTTCCAAGGACAATTATTCTGTTTGTTTTATCACTCTTTTGTTTCTTGTCATATATCTGGTAGATATTTTTGAATAAAAAAGAGAGTAGCTTTTCTCTCTAGAGCTGGTGTGGATTTCCTCTGCTTTTTTGAGAGTCTCTTCTATGCATAAGGCAGCAGGCAGGGAGGTCTGTGTAGGGAAATTAGGGAAATGTTAGTCTTAACAAGAGACAGGCTTTATTTTAGGGTGAGCAGGGGTGGGTCTTCAAACAGAAAGAAGATAAGGGCTTTACTGGGGCATATGCACTCCCTTAATCAAGTCCATTCTCTCCCAGGCAGGCACTTTGATTTCTTAAGAAAAGAAGTCTCTGGTTTTCAACTGAGGGGTAGAATGCTAAGCTGTTCTGTCCTACAGGGTGGGTGTGCAGGTAGAAGAAAAACAGTGCACACGTGGATCACAGCTTAGCTTTTCATTTTTCCTCTTCCGTTTACTGCAAACAGACAATTCTGTGAATCTTAGCTCTTAACTTAAAATCTGTACAAAGGCAATGGAAATCTGCAGAAAACAAGAGGTGGTGAACTTTCCAAAAATTCCCAGTCATAAAAGCAGCCTCAATGTTGATGCTAAGAAATTACTGAGTCCATCTGTTTTTATTCTTTCTCTTTAAACAAACAACAACAACAAAAAAAACCTCTAATGTTTGAGATGGAAAGAAAGATCACTCTGCCATAAAAAGCATTCCATATCTCATTTTAGAGACATGGACACATTCTTGGGTCTCCCCTACAAGTTTGTTTCACCTTTAAAATGTCTTTTAAATTC
>NW_011494607.1:16389454-16397851 GCF_000754665.1 Bison bison bison
TTTAAATTCTTTGATGTCTCTTTGAGCAGTACCTATGGGTTTTTGTTTTTTTGATGTAAGTGTGAACTGTGAAGGACAGCAACATACAAACATCTATATGAGTCCACCAGATAATTCAACTTGTATTAAAACAAATCCTTAGGTGAAGATTCACACTACCTGAAATGTAAGACATAAAAGAAAATTATTATAAAAATTCAACAAAAAAGACAATGCTGGTATTATTTATGCTAATTCAAAGCAAATGAAAAAAAAATATTTTATGGGTATGACATTCAATGGTACTCAGAAAATAATCCTTAGATTTGTTCAACCACCAACTTTATACATGAAACATACTATTCATATACATTTAAATATATATATTTACCAACAAAAGGAGATGCTATCTGGCATTATGGAGTGCCAGTGTCAGCTGAGTATTGCATGGAAGTATTTTCTGCCTGAGTCATGTTCCCATTCCTTTAGGTCTTTTTCCTAATGTGGAGAACACGGCAGAAACCATTCTTGTGACATTTCTCTGCAGATTTTCATTAGAATGAGCTAAAAGCAAACATCTTCACCACTCTGATGTTCCCACTGATGAACAGCAGCCATCTGAACTTGGGACAGCTTCAGAGCTGCCAACTTTTATCTCACCGAACTCCTGTGAGTCTACTTCTCTTACCTGTGGGCGATCACTTATCACACAACAATGGCGCCCCAGACCTAACCCTAATCCCATTGCTTCTATTAATACTAGTAACCAATTCATGTCAGCTTTGAGTGTTTACTTTCTTATGCCAAATTCTTACCTAGTGCTTACATATTAGCCAGACACTATTCTGGTACCTTACAAATATTAGTATCTGTAACAAATTTAGGAGGTGGGCATCCAAACCATCCTCGTGTATAGATGAGGAGGCTGAGCTACAAAGTAGGTAGCTTTCCCAAGGTCACACAGTGACTAAACTGCAGAGCTAGGATTAGCACCTAGGTAACCTGGCTCTAGTCCATGAATCACGATCATGAAGGGAGGGGGAAAAGTCTTATATCAGAATAAGAGAGAAAATTTAAAAATGTAATCATATCTTCCATTTCTTAACACCCACCATGTACCAGACTTTCACATGTTATTATCATTATTCCTGACAAATGAAGACAAGTAAACCGAAGCTCAGAGTGTGACTTGTCTCTAATCACAGGGCTGGTGGGACAGCTAGACTTGGAACACAGGGCAGCCTGGATCCAAAGTCCCTACTCTTTTCAAAATGTTTCGCTGCCCCCCTTATCACCTGGAGAAGAGAGAGGTTCGTTTGTTCCCTTTAATACAGCAATCTGCGATGTTAAAAATGCTGTCCCTAGATCTGGCCCACATCCTAGGTCTGACACCTTGAGGATTTTATTTTTACACCAGCCTTCCCCACAGACTCCAATTTTTCTTCAGAATACCATTCCCCAAGGGCCAGAGGCAGAAGCATGAGAGCAAATATATAGCTTATGCAGAGTTGATGAAATGACCAAAAAAGGAAGGTAGGGCAGTGACTAAGACAAGGACATTTCTGGGAGTCAAATTATATTTCCACAATAAGAGAGACAAAGTATGCCTAATATGATAAGGAAAATTCCACTATCCCTCATCCTCAGACACTATTCTCATAATGTGAGTAAAAATTAAACTGTCTGGATGATTTCTTAAAATCCAAACACTGGGTTACAGTGTGAATGAAGAATGCTTTAGATTTTTAAAAATTTTGTAATCATGCTTTAGAACTCTGAAGTCAGTCTAAAACTGTCTTATCCTTAAACCCCTTTAAAATGCAACTGGCAAGGTTGCCATTCAGCATTTATATGCTACTTCTAGGAATGACATTAATTCAGTTTCATGTGAGGAAGGTGAGACATAATCCCTCTTTTACATTTGTGGAGATTTATGAGGCAGATATTTGTCCCTAATAAATGTGGGACAGACAGCACAAAGGAGAGTTTGATCCTACATTACTGATGTGAAGCAATACGAGAGAGAAGATAATGACTCAAAAATGGAATAAGACTTTGAGGCCATGCTCCTAAATGAAATAACATAAATCAATAACCAAAGAAAATTTTCATAGTGAACATAAGGAACAATCTTCAAGAGCTTTTTAATCCTATCTCTGCATTATTTTTTAATGTAATCTGCTTCATGATAACCTGGACTATTCCACTTACCAGAAACCAAAAAAGAACACAAAAGAGACACAACCCCTGCCTTCAAAAGTTTGGAAACATTATAAAGACCAAGGGAAATGCCAATTATTTTTAACTTCACTAAGGTAACAATTCTTTATCTTCAAATTCACAAATTCTTATTTATTAATAAAAGCATCATTACATAGTTCTTAAAAATCAATGAAAAACCATGGTGATTAATAAGCAAATCATAAATGGAAGATGCAAAAGGCCAATCATTTTTTGCAACAATGTTCTGTCTCATTAGAATAAAAAAAAATAAAAAGTTTAATAAAAATTACAAGGTTTTTTTTTTTGCTTAGCAAATTTTCAGAGGTTTAAAAAAGATGAAAATAATTCTGACAAAGTAATACTCCATCAATGGAAATGTAGCCTTACTATAATTCAACAAGCTTATCAACAGCCTTAAAAAAACACTTCTAGGTTGGCACAACATTGTAAATCAACTATACATCAATTTAAAAAAACTCCTAGAGACTCCCTGTCCTGGCAAAGAAAAACAAGCTGTGGCAGACCAATGCACCAAACAGAAACAACCAAAAGCGCCTGAATCATTTTTTTTTAAACCTCTTTGAAGTCACCTAAGAGATACCAAAGGAGGGATAACTTGAGAGGCCTAGATCTTATAGAGAAGTAAGTATGGAAAAGTGAGATAACTCAGCACTCAAAGATACTTCTTCCCTGGAGGCATGGGCCAATTCTAAAATGCCAGCTCAGGGGCTTTCTCAAGGCAGCAAGAAGCTGAGAGCCTGAAAACTGGCAGCTGAAAGGCTTAAAAACAGTTGAGAAGCTTAAGGTTGAGTAAGAGAGCCAGCTGGGAGGCTGAGAAACTGAGCAGAACAGAGTCCATATCAGTCTCAAGGGGCTGGAAGTTGCGCTCAGGGCCAGGGAGGGTGGGAGAAAAGACTTCTGCAGGATTTTAGCACTGGAAGAGGCATGGACAGGAAACTGGATGGTGCTCATAACACCAAACACCAGCTTCGAGTCAGCTCAAGTTTAAGTTTCTTAATCTTAACAAAGTCTCCATATCAAGTTTATTTTTAAAGTACAAATAAGACCCCAAAAGCACTAGCTATAAAGGAATGACTGAAAAGCTGACCAAAAGAAAGTAAAGGTAAGCCAGAAAACAGAAAACACTTGCAATCATATAACTGACAAAGGACTCATATGGACAAATATATCAAAAATAAATAAATAAACCCAGTTGAAAGATGAGCAAAAGAATTGGAATAGAAACTTCACAAAGGAAGATATCCAAATAGCCACACACTCTCTCTCTCACACACACACACACACACACACACACACACACAACACAGTAAAGGTGCTCTTCCTCATTACTCATCAGAAAAATGCAAATGAAAACCACAGCAAGACACAAATCCAACAGAATGGCTACAATTAAAAAGACAGAAAATCAGCAAGTTTTGGTCAGGATGTGGTACAAACAAAACTTTCAAACACTGATGCTGGGATAGAATGTAACTGGCTATAGAAAACAGCTTGCCATTTATAGTAAGTTTGTAGTTAGGCCTGCTCCATAACCTAGTAATCCCACCCTTGAGTATACACTGAACAGAAAAGCTCACATTTGTGCACCAAAAATCAAGTACAAGTATTTTGCTAGCAGCACTATTAAAAATATCCAAAAACAGAACATTAATAGCAGAACTGATAAATAAATGTGATGTATTCATAAATGAAATACTATACAGCCATGAAAACGAGAAAACTACTGCAACAAACCACATCAATGAATCTCATCAATAAAATATTAAGCAAAAGACACAAAAATGTATACACA
This sequence comes from Bison bison bison, assembly GCF_000754665.1. Lineage (NCBI taxonomy): Eukaryota > Metazoa > Chordata > Mammalia > Artiodactyla > Bovidae > Bison > Bison bison. Next base: position 16,393,470 of record NW_011494607.1, read on the forward strand.
ATATCATTCCATTTAAATAAAATTCAAAAAAGGCAAAATTAATTTATGGTGTTACTAACCATTGATTAACTTTGGGGAAGAGTACAAGTAATGACTGGGAAGGGGTTTATAGGAAGTTCTGAGAGGTTCCTGAGAAGCTAGCAACATTTCCTCCTGATTCATGTGGGAGTTACATACATGGATTTATTTTTTCAAATTTCAATTTTCACATGAGTCCCTTATGACTTGTCTATCTTCCTGTTGTATGTAATACTTTAAAAAAACGTTATTAAAAATGTACAGTCATCCACACTGCAATGAGAAGCCCATCACCACAACCAGAGAGTAGCCCCCAAACACCACAACCAGAGAAAGCCCACATGTAGCAATGGAGACCCAGAACAGCCAAAAGTAAATAAACAAATAAACAAAAATTTAAAAAATACATACAGTCATCTCTCAGGATCTGTGGGGAACTGGCTCCAGGACCCCCCATGGATACCAAAATCTGCAAATGCTCAACTCCTCTACATAAAATGGCACAGTATTTGCAATTAAGATATGCATATCCTCCCATATATTTTAAATCACTTCTCAATTATTTATATCTTATATTATACTTATAATGATACCTAACACAATATAAATGCTATATAAGTAGTTGCAAGTGCATGCAAATTCAAGTTTTGCTCTTTGGAACTTTCTAAAATTTTTTTCAGTTCTTTTCAATCCACAGATCATTGAATCTGTAGATGCGGAAACTGCAAATACAAAATGCTGACTACTAAAAGTTTCTAAAACTTGTACTTCTCAGGATCCACTCTTTAGAAGTATTTTTAAATGTCCTTTAAAAGTTTAAGTAATGAAATATATATAAAATCTTCCAGACCTTGGGTTAGGCAAAGAATTCATACACGTGACACCAAAAGAATAAATTAACAATGTGAACTTCATAAAAATTCAATTTTTTGCATTTCAGATGACATAATTAAGAATTTTTAAAACCAAGAAACAGACTCAAAGTATTTGCAAAAACATATAAAATACCTGTACCTAGAATTTTCAAAGAACAGTTACAACTTAATAGCATTTAAACTAAATTGATAATTGAACAAAAATATGAATAGAATATTACAACAAACAAGATATACAAATACATAATAAACACATGAAAAAATATTCAACACCATTGCCATTAGGGAAATGCATATTAAAAACCACATTAAGATATTAACACCCACTAGAATGGCTGTAATAAATAAGACAGACAACAACAAATGTTAGTGAGGATTTGGATAAATAAGAACCCTTATATATTCCTAGTGGGAATGTAAAACTATGGAACCACTTGGGAAAACCGTTTGGCAGTTTCTCAAATAGTTACAAAAATAACACTCCTACAGAACCCAGCAATTGCACTTTTAAGTACTGACCCAAGAGAAACAAAAATGTGTGTCTACACAAAGACCTGCACGTCAATGATCACAGCGTTATTATTCTTTACAGCACAAAGCTAGGAGCAACCTAGATGTCTATCAACTGGTGAATGGGGATACACAAAATGCATTAGAGGCACACCCCAGAGATACTGTGGGTTTGGTTCCAGACTACCACAATAAATTTTAGCAAGTATCACAGGAAAGAGAGTCACACAAACTTTCTGGTTTCCTAGTGCATATAAAAGTTATGTTTACACTATAGGGTAGTCTATTAAGTGTTCAAGAGCATTAAGTCTAAAACACAAGGTACATATATTAACTAAAAAATACTTTATGGCCAAAAAGTGCTAACCATCATTTGATAACACAGCGTTGCCACACACCTTCAATTTATAAAAAAAAAAAAAAAAACAGTAAAAAACACAATGTGTGAAGCTTAATAGAGTGAAGTACAATAAAACAAGGTGTGCCTGTATATCCCTACAATGAAATACGTCCAGCAATAAGAAGTAATAATGTACTGATACATGCTGTGTCATGGATGAACCTTAAAAATATGGTAAGAAAAAGAAATCAGTCACAAGAAACCGTGTATTGCATAACTCCACTTAGATGAAATGCTTAGAAAAGACAATCAGAGAGACAGAAAGTAGATCAGTGGTCAGCTGGAACTAGGGATAAGATGACGAATTAACTACAAATGGACATGAGGAATCTCACTAGGTGGGGGAGAAAATGTTCTAAAACTGATTATGATAACAGTTGCACCACTTGGTAAAATTATCAAACACCAGTAAACAACCATAAACTTGAAATGACTGAATTTTATGATATGTTAAATAAAACTAATAAGGCTGTGAAAAATTCATGTACAGAGTAAAATGAAACTAAAGGTTCATATTAAGGAAACAGATTGAGTTAATTATGCGATTTATATAATAGAATGCTATGTAGCCATTAAAGCTGTATTTGAACAGTGTTTAATAAAGATACAAGAAAATATTATGTGAGCAGATTGAGTAAAGAAAACAGACTATGAAGCCATATATACCATATGCTCTCGATATGTTTAAAGTTTTTAAAAGGAATTAGAATGAAATATCAAAATATGAACAGATGTTTCTGACCAACAAGAGCATCAGTGATACCAGTGATTTACACTTTTTCTTACTCTTCTTTATTTTCTAAATCTCGTAAAATGAGTAGTTTTCTTACATTCAAGATTTCTCCTTGAAGAATATTTTCATGTATTATAAATACATGAAATACAAACATTAACATTTCTGTTTAATGGTAAGACATTCCTTTAAAAAATAAAAAAACTCTACTCCTTATGTGTTGACGGTAAGGAAGCAAAATAAGCATTCGCCTGCCTGTCTCAACATGTCTACTGTTCATGGGTAGAAGAGAAGACAGTGTTTAAAATTTTGGAAAATGGTGACAAAAAGAGTTACTCAAATGTCCCTTATCCTTTAGAAACCCTCCTACATTGTTGGTGGGAATGTAAGTTGGTGCAACCACCACAGAAAACAGTACAGAGGCTCCTCAGAAAGTTCAAAATAGAATTACCATATGATCCAGCAACCCCACTGCTGGGCAAATACCTGGACAAAAGTCTAGTTCAAAAACATACATGCACCCATATGTTCATAATAGTACTATTCAAAGTAGTCAAGGCATGAAAACAATCTAAATGTCCATCCATACCCTACAGAGGAATGGATACAGAAGATGTGATACATATACACAATGGAATACTACTCAGCCATAAAAAAGAATGAAATAATGCAATTTGCAGCAACATGAAAGGACCTAGAGATGATCATCTAAGTGAAGTAAATCAGAGACAGACAAATACCATAGGATGTCACTATATGTAGAATCTAAAATATTACTCAAATGAACTTATTTATGAAATAGAAATAGACTCACACACATAGAGGACATACTTGTGGTTGCCAAGGAGGAGGCGGGTGGCAGGGTAAGGATGGATGGAGAGTTTGAGGTTAGCAGATGCAAACTATTATACGTAGGATGGATAAACAACAAGGTTCTACTGTATAGCACAAGGAATTATAGTCAATATCCTGTGATAAACTACAGTGGAAAACACGTGAAAAAGAATGTATATATACGTACAACTGAATCACTCTGCTGCACAGCAGAAATTAACACAACATTGTAAATCAATACACCAACACTGTAAATCTATACATCAATAAAAAGTGAAAGTTTTTAGAATGTCCCTCATCCTTTGGTCAAGTGTACTTTTGTTATGCAAGAAATGGACTCTGATCAGTAAAGGGCATAAGAAACATGAGAAGAACAGAATTTTGTTATACTTCAATGTGCAAAATTTAAATATGGTAATCTATCATCACTACTTTTAAAAGTACCCCATATTTCTTCCAATATTATCTATTAATTTAAAAAACTGTGCCTATCTTTTCACATTACTCTCTAGATCACTTTTCTGGTTCCCACAAACATCTCTTGGGAATCAATGAAATTTTAAAGAGCTGCTGATTATTGTTTGCTTTCATGCTATTCTGCAAAAGCTTTATTATTTTAATCCTGCTTTACAGTCACCTGAATTTCTGGGTACAGCTTAGCTTGCCACTCCACTTTTTAAAACTGTTTCCTTAACCAACTCTAAGATGGCTTAAAACTCAACATTCAGAAAATGAAGATCATGGCATCTGGTCCCATCACTTCATGGGAAATAGATGGGGAAACAGTGTCAGACTTTATTTTGGGGGGCTCCAAAATCACTGCAGATGGTGACTGCAGCCATGAAATTAAAAGACGCTTACTCCTTTGGAAGGAAAGTTATGACCAACCTAGATAGCATATTCAAAAGCAGAGACATTACTTTGCCAACAAAGGTCCGTCTAGTCAAGGCTATGGTTTTTCCTGTGGTCATGTATGGATGTGAGAGTTGGACTGTGAAGAAAGCTGAGCCTG
>NW_011494607.1:16397951-16427493 GCF_000754665.1 Bison bison bison
AAACAGATTCAAAAGCAGAGACATTACTTTGCCAACAAAGGTCCGTCTAGTCAAGGCTATGGTTTTTCCTGTGGTCATGTATGGATGTGAGAGTTGGACTGTGAAGAAAGCTGAGCGCCGAAGAATTGATGCTTTTGAACTGTGGTGTTGGAGAAGACTCTTGAGAGTCCCTTGGACTGCAAGGAGATCCAACCAGTCCATTCTAAAGGAGATCAGCCTTGGGTGTTCTTTGGAAGGAATGATGCTAAAGCTGAAACTCCAGTACTTTGGCCATGTCATGTGAAGAGTTGACTCATTGGAAAAGACTCTGATGCTGGGAGGGATTGGGGGCAGGAGGATAAGGGGATAACAGAGGATGAGATGGCTGGACAGCATCACTGACTTGATGGACGTGAGTCTGAGTGAACTCCGGGAGTTGGTGATGGACAGGGAGGCCTGGCGTGCTGTGATTCATGGGGTCGCAAAGAGTGGGACACAACTGAGTAACTGAACTAAACTGACTAAGCAACTCTATAACCCATCTGACCCTACACAACTATCTATATGAGGATTCGACATTTAATTTTTCTTTAATAGTTACATGGCACAACGAAAGTTTCCAAGGCGTTAAGTTATCTAATTAAAACTAAATGTTTCCACCATCATAAATATTTCTTCTGAAAATGCTGCTCTCTCTTCTCCACTTCTCTTAAAAAACATATGATTCTGGCATGTCCTCTGGAGGGAATCAAAACTCAGCGTAAAAATAAATTTTTATTGAGTACTTTCAAGCCCTTCCTCCAGATGCCCATTGTGTCCACCGCAGCAGGGGTCAGAGTGCCTGGTTACTGCTTACTTGCTATGTGTCATTGAGCACATTACTTACTCTCTCATTTTCTCAGATCCTCCTCAGAAAAATGACCAAGGGGTACCTTAGTTGCTAAAGCTGCAGTGGGGCCTTGTTAAATGAAACAGCACATGTAAAGAAGTGGCACACATCGGTTCCCAGTACTTACAAGCTAGCAGTTCTACTCAGAAAAGAAAACCATGTTCTCCCCAACACCAGCACTTCAGTGACGTGGAGCATTTTATCCCTCACCCTCAGAAATGACTATTTTCCATATGATAAAGTGTTAGTCGCTCAGTCATGTCTGACTCTTTCTGACCCCATTGGACTGTAGCCCACCAGGCTCCTCTGTCCATGGAATTTCCCAGGAAAGAATATTGGAGAGGGTTGCCATTCCCTTCTCCAGGGGATCTTCCCTACCCAGCGATTGAACCCAGGTCTCCTACATTTCAGGCAGATTTCTTACCACCTGAGCAACCAGAAAAGTCAATCATATGTCACGCAAACTGAATTTAGTCTTGTTTTTCACCTCAAGATTCTACACTGTGATTTTGACACAATACCTTTGGTTCTCTTCCTCTGACCTTCTTCACTCCAGCTTCCGCCTCAATTATTTCAGAGAAGTGACCTTCAAAGTCTCTTTTCAGAACAAAAGAGATAGAATTTTTCTGTCATTGCTTCAAATCTGGTCTAAGTCTGTATTCCTTCCTGCACCCAGAAACAGTCTACTACCACCATGCCCAGTTTATTCCTCTACCGCCAGATGCAACTGCAGTATGGCTTTCTTGTTTTTCAGAACAACACTTGTTGCTGACTACGACTACCCCTGAGAGGTGCAGCCAAGCCAATTCACAAAAATGTTTAGGGCATCTACCACGTGCCAGGTAGTGTGATACTTAGTTGGAGATTTGTGGACACGCTATCAAAAACAAACAGGGGACATATACACTTACACTATGGTCTCCTCCAAGCATCATCTCTTGGTATAAGACAATGTTTTAAGATTCCCTATCCCCACCACCGAAGTATCCCACACCCGTCAGCATCAATTAGACCAATTTCTCTGATGGTATAATAGAAATGTCACAGAATGTGGACCTGGAACACCTTAATGAATCACCAGATACTTCAAATAACCTCTTGAGTATATACTTGTATAACTAATAATCAAACATTAATATATATCTTACTTTTATCAGTTCAGTTCAGTCACTCAGTCATGTCTAAGACTGCAGCACTCCAGGCTTCCCTGTCCGTCACCAACTCCCAGAGCTTGCTCAAACTCATGTCCATCGAGTTGGTGATGCCATCCAACCATTTCATCCTCTGTCGTCCCCTTCTCCTCCTGTCTTCAATCTTTCCCAGCATCAGGGTCTTTTCCAATGAGTCAGTTCTTCGCATCAGGTGGCCAAAGTACTGGAGTTTCAGCTTTAGCATCAGTCCTTCCAATGAATATTCAGGACTGATTTCCTTTAGGATTGACTGGTTTGATTTCCTTGCAGTCCAAGGGACTCTCAACAGCCTTCTCCAACACCACAGTTCAAAAGTATCGATCTTACTTTTATGTATTCCTTTTAAAAGATTCTAAAATCCTTGGTCCCTTGGCCCTGTAAACATAATTATTACCTGGCAAATTCCAATAATCAATGTGAGGGAAAATATAGAACTACTAAACATTTTCCTAAGTGGGAAGTTAGAAAATGGTGCAAGAGAAACAACATAGAGCAAAAGATCATTCTGCTCTTGGCATGCCATTTCAAAATAGGATCGCTGAAGAGCAAAGCTGACTCATCCTCAGAGATAATGGCAGTTCTCTTTAGACCTTGATTCACTGCCATGATCAAAGTAATTTGTTTAACTTGGGAAGATTCTGAAAAATCTAAAGGTCATACTTCAAATTCTTGGACCTCAAAAATCTATTAAGACTTTAGTTTTAATATTTGAAGTGGCCACCAAATAAAGACAAAGGAAAAGTCAACAGAATCATCATATGCCAACTAAAATTACCTCACTGGCACATCTTAACATCCACCTGATACTCAGTCTTTCAACATGCTATTCATGTTATAAATCTTTGACATATACTTTCCACTTAACATATACTCTTTACATTCATTCCCTTCCTTTAACAAATCATTATTAATCATGTGCTGTCCACCAGTTTCTGATTAAGCATGGCATACAATGAAAAACAACAGGTATATCTCATCTTATGTAACTCTCAAGTCTAGTGGGGAGACTCACTGTGATGGTTAGCTTTATGTTAACCTCACTAGGACACAGGGTGCCTGGATTAAACATTATTTCTGGGTGCATTTGTGGTATTTCTCCAGATTAAACTGGAATTTGAATTATTAGATTGAGGAAAGCACACTGCCCTCCCCAAAGTGAGTAGATATCACTCAATCCATTGAAGGCCTGAATAAATCAAAAAGGTCAAGAAGCGGGGATTTGAATTCTGCTTGTTTGAGCTGGGAATTTAAGCATCTCCCTTCAACTGGTACTTACACCAACATCCCTCAGGCTCTCAGAACTACACAATCCGCTTTCTTGTGTCTCCAGCTTGCAGGTGGCCAACCATGGGACTTCTCAGTCTCCATAATCACATGAACCAATTCCTTTTAATAAATCAAATATACCTCATGTCGGTTCTATTTCTCTGGAGAACACTGACTCATACCAAACAGACATACAAACACAAAGTAAACACTGGATTATACCTTGTTGCTTGTGCTGTAAAATGAGGGCACCCCAAGAGTAGAAAACAGAAAATATAATTTCTCATTTGTCCATATTTTCTTCCAACATTATTTACTGTTATGTCCCATGATAGTATGATATTACATACTAGCACAAATGCAAAAGTACTTGGCTGAAGACTAGTATAGGCCTGTGTGTGTGTGCTAAGTCACTTCAGACCTTTCTGACTCTTTGAGATCCCATGGACTGTAGCCCGCCAAGCTCCTCTGTCTATGGGATTCTCCAGGCAAGAACACTGGAGTGGGTTGCCATGCCCTCCTCCAGGGGATCCTTCCAACCCAGGGATCAAACCCAGGTCTCTTATGCCTACCTTGTTTTATTTTGCTTTGCTTTATTGTGCTTTGCAGATACTGCTGCCATCTTTGCAACAGTATTTGCTCACTTCATGTCTGCCACATTTGGGTGATTTTTGCAATATTTCCATTTTTTTATTTCTATAATTATATATATTATTATATATATTTGTTATGGTGATTTGTAATCAGTGACCTTTGGTGCTACTACTATGACTCACTGAAGGCTCAGATGATGGTTAGCATTTTTTAGCAATAAAGTATTTTTTAATTAAGTTAAGCACATTGTTTTTTTAGACATCATGCTATTGTACACTTAATAGACTACAGAATAGCATAAACATAAGTTTTACATGCACTGGGTAACCAAAAATTCCATGATTCAATTTACTATATTAATAATATTCACTTAATTGCAGCGGTCTATAACCAAGTCTGCAAAATCTCTGAGATATGCCTATATATTTTGATTTTAAAGTTACAGTTTATTTTTTATTCTGCTTTATTTTTTGATGGAAGGGTGGGAGAAAAGTAGGTCACAGGGTAAGAAATAAAAGAAAATAAATGAAGACTAAAAGCAGGAAGCTTTTACTACAAGAATTAAATTTTACTAAATGCATATGGTCCTAAAAAAGTCTTCTAAAACCAAACTGCTCACAAATAATTTTAAACTCAAGAAAATGTTTCTTGAAACCTCGATAGCTGAAGGATTCTCCACTAATACTTTTCATGAATAAAGGAAGGAGTTCATGAATAAAATAATTATCTCCTTTAATACAACCTTATTTCCATTTCTATTATTTCTAAATTTTAATTTTCAATCAAGTTTGCTGTGTATCCAACAATAGGGAAGCATTGATCTAAGTAAAAACGGTTACATAATTGTCATTCTAAATTCAAAGTACTGCAAATCACCTCCCAACACCTACTATGCTCCCTCCCTACCAAAAAAATCATGTCTTAGCAAAGAAAAATTTTAAAGAAAATCTGGAATGCTCATTTTGAACCTTTAGAAATAAAAAAATAAAGTTGATAAAATAGCTGTATTTAAACATGAAAGAACAATTTCTCATCATGCATCACAAAATCACAAGGGAGAATGAATTTGGGGTTTGGTGGTGATGCTTATCTGTTGCTGGGTTCCCCACTGGTAACGCCCTAATGACGGTGCCAGTCAGTAAGTACCTGATTCTAAGTCCTCTGGCCCACCACTCAAAACCCAAAGCATCAGAAAGCTTTGCAAGTTCACAAAGTATTGATTCAACTGACATATGGGAGTTAAGACCAAGGAACCATAGGGAATTCACTTACCCAAAGTCAACTGTACACATAATCATGAGAATTACAATTCCTAGACAAAAACACTAAATACTGCTGTATAAGCATCACTGTCTATGCTTATGTGGATCTTCTGGTTTTATTATACTTCATTCATGCCTGGTTCTCATTTGATTTCTTCTACCAGATGTAGCCCATGACAGTGATATTTGAAAGTGCTGTATGAGTGTGCATATGTATATATGAGTATGCACATGTGCATGTGTGCTCAGTTGTGTTCAACTCTGCAACCCCATGGACTGTAGCCCACCAGGCTCCTCTGTCCATGGAATTTTTCAGGCAGGAATAATGGCGAGGGTTGCCGTTTCCTACTCCAGGGGATCTTCTCAACCCAGGGATCGAACCCATGTCTCTTACCTCTCCTGTATTGGCAGGCGGATTCTTTACAGCTGTGCCATGTGGGTGAATTCAATACAGATTTCATAATGGCAAGAACCACTGCCCTAGAATGATGCAAATATAGAGTTTACCTGATGGCTAATGAAACAAATGTGAAAGTTCCTCTTATATGCAGAATATTGATTATGTTGGAACTGAATAGAGTAAGAATTTAACATAGACACCAGGAAGGACAGCATTCAATGCAGTGATCGCTCCAAGTCTCAAGTTTATATTAGACAAACAGAAAATTTCCTTTCTACAAGGGCCACAAAGCAAATGGATGCTTTATGTTATGCAACAAGGCTTTTCATGTGAGTCTTCCCTGTCTATCCACTTAAAAAAAATTACCTGAAGGATCTTTTCCTAAAATTGTATTCCAACCTAGAATCCAGATAAGAGCAAAGATCTCACCAGAATGAGATTCTGTTATATGAGCCTCAGAGATCATTTCTATTCTGGTGGGTCCTTATGCAAGATGAGAGAAATTAGTAGGATGAAAAGATTTTAAAACTTGGAATGCAAAAGAAAAGTTATATCATAAAAGGAACACAGAAAATATTAAAAGCTTAGTTTTATGACCTGATGAATGAAATAATTACCCAAAGGTAATCAAGTCTATTACTTCAGTCATTTTTGTATTTGACTTCACTTTACCACTGTGTCTAAGTTTTTATAGCTAACCCACAGCAACTGAGTACTAAGAAATATAAATGCTGAGATTCTCGAACTCCTTATTTTTTATTAATAACCATTCATTACAACCAAAGATGCATACACATATCTATACCACAAAGAGTGAAAGGGAAAAACTGAGTATAATAACAACACATAACAATAACTCATCTAAACAAAAAATTTATTCTGAAATGCTAAAACAGGTAAGCACCCAGTAGGTAAAGAAACTGCCTGCAATGCTGGAGACCTGGGTTCAATTCCTGGGTCAGAAAGATCCCCTGGAGAAGGAAATGGCAACCAACTCCAGTATTCTTGCCTGGGGAATCCCATGGACAGAGGAGCCTGGCGGGCTACAGTCCCTGGGGTCACAAAGCCGGGGAAGCTACAACCCATGGAGCCACAAAGAATTGGACACACTGAGCCACTAACACTAAAAAGGGGACAGAGAAGCTCGGCATGACTTAGAAAAAGGAGGAAAGGACATGCATGGTCTCCACACAGTGGAGAAGACAATATCTGAAAAAAGAATAGCTGACCCAGAAAATATGTTTGGGAGTGTGTGTGTGTGTTTATTTTCTGTTTCCTTTTTACAGCCAGAACTAAATTCTAAAAATGAAAAAGGTACATGAAAATACAAATGCCATTCTGCCATCATTAGGGTCATGTCTGACAGCTAAAGATAACTTTAGTCATAAAAATGAAGAAGAGAATTTCTCTCTACATTAAACTATCAATCCGTGAGTTTTTCACACAAGTCTTTTTCTTAGCTTTTGCCCATTTTATATCCTTTAAATTGTTCCCAGGAGTAACTATGTTTTTGTGTTAGTCAGAGGGACACTTATCTGATTTCAAAAGGTAATTTCTGGCTATGATGAAGTTCTGTATTATTGACAGAGAGCGAGAAAGAGATAAATATATAAAATACAGATATAGAGATATAAACACACAGAGGACATTAGGAGTCTATCTGTTGGCAGCAAAGGGTAGAAAATAGAATCATTAAAATCTTAGAGATGGCTATATAAGAAACAATATTTAATTACTCTACCATACAGCAATTATGGATACATCAGTGCACATGGTCAGTAGTTCAGATGGTAATGTAGTAAGGAGACTGACAGTGAAGAGAGAGATGTCCTTGGTGGTGCAGTGGCTAAAAATCCATGCCCTAACATAGGGGACTGGAGTTCGATCCCTGGTCAGAGAACTAAATCCCACATGGTGCAATGAAGAAGAGTGAAGATCCTGCATGCCACAGCTAAGACCTAGCACAGTCAAACAAATATGTTAAAAAAAATTTTTTTTTAAGAATAAGAGAGAATTCTCAGGGCATGCTATCAACTGCTATTCCTGTTTAGGTGGAAATAGCCTTTATAGCTATAACTGGGCACTATTGGATGGTTTGGTGTTGAGGCTGTACCTTATAGCTGAGTTTTTGTAAATATTATACTTAGCATTATTTACCTTGGATAAAGCCCTAGTCAGTCAGGTCTGAGTTCAAATGCAATCTGACTTGAGTCTTTCATATTAGACTAACCAAAAAGACCGTAGAAGGTAATCAAGGAAAGCTATGATGAACTCTACAGATTTTATATTGGGACTAATAAAATGCCTTGAGGTCAATGAAAAACATCAGTGTCCTTTATCCCTATCCCAAAATTCTACTTTTAGGGTTTTACTCAAAGGGAATAACCATAGATATATACAAAAACTGAGCTTTAAGATATTTACTGCTATATATCAGCAATTTTAAAAAAGGAAAAACTGCCTGATATTATAGCCTATCTCCAATAAAATATGATACATCCATAGAACAAAATACTATTTAGTACTCAAAACATGCTACAGAAGATCATTCTATGATATGGGATGTGATTCATCTTTGTATGAAAGTTTAAAAGAAACAAAATAGTTAAGTATCATTTTAAGAAAATGAAAGTTTTTTCTTTATGCACATAAAATATATATCAAAATGTTAATAGGTGTAATTCCTCTTTTCCTTTTTTGGCCTGTCTGGATTTTCTAAATTTTTCACACATACGAATAAAGAATAAAGATTTGAAACCTTATAAGAGCAACTATACATGAAATATAGACACAAAAATGAGAAGTGACCAACATCAGTGCACCTTTAAGTAGAAGTAAATTAACCAAGGCCTATTAAGGAAGATGGAGGAACCTTAAATTCAAAACTCATAATGTATCATTAAAGAACTCAATAATTCAAAAGAAAGGAAAACATTTGGAAAGTACTGCTAGGAACAAGCTCAGAGTCTTAAAAGCTAGTCCTGAACAGTGTGAAACTTTAGAAGTGGAAGGTTAATCAAAAATGAAAACACCATATTTCATTTACAGCCTGGAGGAAATGGAAAAAACAAGCTAAAATGATGAAAAGTTGATTTTATTAGAAGTAGACACTCAGACAAATATTTTTTGCTCTGGAAGGCAATAGATGCTATGCCCGGAATTAGCCCCTTTTCATCTCAACTCTCTTTGAATCTATAGCTTCCCAGGATCCCAACTTAGATCAGCAGCAGACACTCAGCCAGAAACTGTAATGAACACCTGGTGCAGACGTTGACTTATTCTTAGGTAACTCAGAGCTGAAACCCTTATTTTGATTGAAACTTCAAGCATCTTTAAATGCCTGCAAATGTTCTTTCTCTAAAATTACCTATGCATTTGTTTTTGCTTAAAATAAAAAGGAAGAGGTGAAAACGCCTTCCTTGGGAAGGTAAGAGCTACAATATAGAAATGAATCATGTCACTTCTGCTGCACTCCCTCCCCAAAGCAAATCCTTAGACATTTTCATGTTTAAAAAAAAAAAAAAATTGTGTAACGTATTTTAAAATGCTTTAATGAAGGGGCTTCCCTGGTGGTCCAGTGATTAAGAATCCCCCTTCCAATAAAGGGGACACAGATTCAATCCCTGGTCTGGGAATTAAGATCCCTCTTGCCCCAAGGCAACTAAACCTACCTACTGCAACTACTAATAGAAGATCCAACACAGCCCAAAAAAAGCAGCTTTAATGATGTAGACTGGGCTCCATCAATTGATAGAAAAGAAGTTAATCAAGAAGCTTCAGTAAAAAACCAAAGGTACCTAAAGCTTATGACAACAATGACACATGAGGGTTTCAAATGATTAAGAATCAATTCATATATATGCTAGGTGATTGGCACAGTGGGGATGTTTTTAATCAAAGTTGGGCCTGGGAGGTTTATCACTCAAAGGAAATACTGTTAATAATAATGTCATTATTAATTTCAATAGAGTGACCACTAGATGATCCTCCTAACTGCAAATATACACTCTTTTGCCCAGGACTTGAAAGCTCTGTTAAAATCCAACCTTCTCAAACCTTCATTACATTTTGAATTAACATGAATGAGTTTCCTAGTATATTAAGCTATTTCATGCTTGAGTTTTCTGAATCTATTATACAGAAATGGGAACAAAAGTACTTTTATTAATAATACCAATCCTGTCCATATTTACTGGCACAGAGGCTAAAAGGCACTTTATCCTAAGTGTCAAACTCAAAGAATGAAACAGCTTGCTGTCAGCTTCAAAAACCATTTTTTACAAGCATGGCACACTGCCTCAAGCCAACTAAACACTAAAGCATGTTGGGCTACCCACACTGCAAATTATTTGGAATGTTCTCCACATTTTGTGGTTGCAAAAGTACCTATTTTGTAGATCATCCAGTTCAAATCAGGGCCGCGTCTGACCTTAAACAGAAAATTCCCAGGAAACTGAAACTGTAATGGACCAAGATCCCATCATTCTGAAAGTCTGTGATCTCACACGTATAGTCAAACATTTCAAATGTTATTTTTAAGCTGAAAATACACAAAGTAAACTGTGAAACACAGCACTGTCCATTTCAAGTAAACACTAAGAACTCATCCTAAATATACACATCACTGCTGCTAAGTCACGTCAGTCGTGTCCGACTCTGTGCGACCCCATAGATGGCAGCCCACCAGGCTCCTGTCCCTGGGACTCTCCAGGCAAGAATACTGGAGTGGGTTGCCATTTCCTCCTCCAGTGCATGAAAGTGAAAAGTGAAAGTGAAGTCACTCAGTTGTGTCCGACTCTTCCCAACCCCATAGACTGTAGCCTACCAGTACTCTTGCCAGGGATTTCCCAGGCAAGAGTACTGGAGTGGTTGCCATTGCCTTCTCTGATACACATCACAGTAGCAAAAAAAAAATAAGGAAAAAGAAAAAATTGCCACAAGCAACAAAGTAAAGGAAACTTGCAGCAAATATAAACTCATTTCTGGTAAATGCCCAGCAAGTGAAAAAAATGTCTAAAAAATCATTTCATTTCTAATTTTCATATATATGCTGAGATGCAGCAGCTTCAGCTGTGGAAAATGTAAGAAATATTCCGAAGTTTTGTTTATTGAGATTGGAGCACTGTATCAAATGTATCATTTTCCCAAGTATAAATGGGTATCTCTCTCATATCAAATATTCAAGACATCACTTCACAAACTAGAGCACCAAAACTGACCCAAGGTTTATCTCCCATGCTATTGAGGTTTACTCTCTAAGTCCCAGACCAACAGGGAATACTTGAAAGTAATTAGAAGAAAAAAACACTATATTGACAAGCTAAATTTTGCCAGGATTCCTCTACTGAAGATAAATTACTGAAGCTTAAGAAATGCCTGATCCAATCAACCAATTGTATGATAACTCAGTCCATTTTAAAAATATGGAGTTAGGACCACTGGAATATGGCTCCCTGGCTCAAGCCTGGTGTGAGAACAAGAACATGCTGGAAAACACAGTATCTTTTAACTTATCTGATACTGATGAAAATTGCTAAAATCAATGACAAGCCCTAGCCAGAAACATGTTTAGTTTCTCATCTTTTAGATCTGCCATTCTTAGTGCAGGAGTATTACTGAGTCCCTGAACAGTCTACCCTCTTATAGATATAAAGAGATGCAGAAATATATGAATATCCACATCTATAGATAGATAAGAATTTTGTGACATGTATATGTGATATATATGTGAACACACATTTAGTTTCAAAAAGAAATATTCACAAAACCATCATCTCAATCAAATAAATCACATACCAAATCTCAAGGTACTCATATTAATCCACACAGTTCTAGGAAATAAGTCACATCCACCTTAGAACCCCCAATTCTTTCTGAATGCAGTATTTTCTTGCCTGGAGTCCAGAAAACTTAAGGCAAAATAGTAACTGCAGTGTGGGTTTTAAGTATGTGACTTTTTCTAAGCAAAATTTTTCCAAGAATGCTCCGTTTGCTACAAATTTTCAGAAAATGCTTGAGATGAAGAGTTCTTTTTTCAAGGTTTTAACATATTTGACAGCAGAGTGACAAAACTGTGCTCAGAAATGAAAATCTATATCCCAAACAAAAAGTTATATTAATGTTTATTCTAGAATGATTTTCTTTCAAAACTTCCCCACTACAAGTAAAGTTGTCTCCTACCATACCCCCTATTTCTGCAGTACATTTTTCTACACACAAGTTACATGTAAAGCATATACCTGAGAATTTAAAATACTTCATGACACTTTTCTTTAAAGCTTTCACATTCTATTTTTATTTTTCAAAATAATCTGGATATAATCAATTACATCACTAAAATCTGGCTATTCAACACTTTACAAAGTATAGGGACTTGCCATCAGCACCTGTGATCTACATATGACATCGGATGTATAGAATGTGAGTGAAGAAGACAGAAACAGGGATAGACAGGGGTGGAAGAGAACTGGCAATGTGAGAAAATGGGCTTCCTTTACCCACAGGATACATGAAAAAAGAAACTTAGCCATTTGGGCAATAAATGAACTTATATATTAAGTTTCATCAAATAATTACATCTATTACATACTTTATCCAAGAGTAAAATTGCCTGAAGCAAGAAGGATTATGCAAGAAATATGAGGTTTTGCTTCAGATTCTTAGAAATACTACTTCTAAAATTAGTTGGAGTCTTCTTAATTTAAGATATAATGAAAACCAAATTCACCAATAAACAAAAAAATCCTTCTTTAACAAAACATGCTTTAAACCTCATCTCACCACCAAAAAAAATACTGCATCCTACTACAGGGATACCTGCCTTTCATAAGTGTTAAGATCAAGACTAAATATTTCATGAGGACTAAAAAGATCACTTGGAACATTTCAGTCAGCCTTGGGGGTAAATTTCATAAAAATACATTGTTGAGTTTTGTTGTTTTGTTTGCTTGTTTATTTCAGCACCCTAATCCTCCTTCTTAAAAAAAAAAAAATCCCAAAAGGGGCGGAGGAATGAGGACTAAAATCAATGCAATGCTGAAGCCCGATCAAAGCTGAGAGACGGACCACAGCGCCGAAAGCTCACCCACATGTAAAAGGCAACCTCTCCGAACTGCTGGAGCTGGAAGGAGTCCTCCGACTTGGGCAAACCAGGTGAACTGCATCCCTAAGGAGTGAGGAGCCCGCAGTGTAAAAGTTCAGGAGGATTCCATCCCCTTCCTCTCACTCCCAGCACTTCGCAGCATCTCCAGGGGAGAGCCGGGCAGAGACAACCCCGGCACTGGGTGCCGACCTGCAGCCGAGCGCTTTCCTCGAAGGCCTCACGGTTCGGGCGGGCAGGGGCCGGGGCAGGGGGCGTCGGGAGGGGAGGCGAGGCGGGGCCCGGGGCCACCGAGTCCTGGCCGGGCCCCACCGTGTGGCGCCGGCTGCCGAAATCCCTCGAGTCCAGCTGTAAAAACCTTCCCGAAAACCCAAGCTTCTCCGGCACAACTTCGGTCTCACCGGCCTCGTCCCCCGCCTCACACTCCGCCCAACCCCACAACCCTTCCCACCGAGGCGAATCGAAGCGCTCCCCACGGAAGGCTACCTGTCCCCGGGGGGCCGGGGACCCCACGCCTCACCTCGTACAAAGAGCTGCGCGCGGGCGCCTGCAGGAGAGCCCGGGGAGCATGGCCCCAGCCAGTCCCTCCCGGAACTTTCCTGACATAGCACTTCTCTCCCCGGCTGCAGAAAACGACGCTTCGAGGCGGAGGAGGAGGAGGCGAGGGTGGCGGCAGCGGCGGCGGGAGCAGGAGCAGAAAGTGAGGAGCATCGCGGAGGGCGCCGCCGCCTCGCTCTCTGCCGAGGGGCTCCCGCCCCCAGGGTAACCGAGCTCCCTCTTAAAGGCGCCCGCCGCGTTTTAGGACGGCGGCCAGGGGGAGGGGGCAGGGCAAGAGGGGGAGGAACCGCGAAGACTGAGAGGGCCGCCCCCGCTCTCCGCAGGGTCTGGTCGCCGCTCCGCCTGGACAAAAATAGGGCAAGTGCTGGGACCCGGCACCGGCCGGCTGCCCTCGCCGTTGGCTGGCGCCCCACGACTGTGTTAGAACTTCACCCCTTCTCCTAACCTCTCCCATCCTTTTTTGGGGTCCTGTCTTCCCGCCCCCTCAGCGGCGCCGCGCACACCTACGCCCCCAAAGCCCATGCGCGCCGCTGGCGACTGCCCATTGGAATAGCGTTTCGTCCTGTGTTTCCTGCTTTTTCTTCCTCTATCTCCAACAGAGTGATGAGAGTCTCACCCCAGCCCTGGGAGCGCAGGAGACTGAAATAACTGAAGATTTCAGAGGCCCCTAGACTGGCCCCTGAACGTGTCACTAATGTGTGGCATGGGAGACTTGCTAAATGCTCTGCTTTACTATGTGCGCTGTTCTCGTCCAATAGTCAATGGCCAGGTGGCCTCCCACTGGACTTCTTGAACCACTGGCTTTTTTGCTTTACAGCAAAGACTGGCTGTAAAGAGCACCCAACTGAATTCTTGGAAGGCCCCTCAGAAAAGATATCACCTTAAGATCGAAATGATACTGGCGATGATGCTTTCAAGTGACAAGTGATAACTGTTTTTCCAGCTCTCACCCACATTTGTGATTACTGCTAAGAGCAACATGGACCGTGCCCAGTGTGGGGATGCCCAGAGACACAGCATCAGCAGCTATCAATGCCCCAGGAAGAGACCACAGAAACAGTGGGTGTGGCAGCAGAGAGCTTGTTTTTCACCTCTTGACTCCCAACTCTTGCTTCTTAATACTGTGAGGCCTGAGTTTGTGTCATTTGTACCCTTCACAGTGTCCTCTGGCTGAGGTGACTGTGGGCAGGCAATTCAAGATTAAGATCCAGCCTGGTCTCCAAAGAATAGGGGCAAGGGGAAACTCAGGGAGAGGTATTTTCTAATTCCACCAAGGCACTGGAATCAGTTGCCTGAGACTGGACCTCATTTCTTCCCCTCCTGCCACCAGCAGTTATGAAACAAGCACATGTGAACTTGTGGGAAGCAATATACAAAAGGTTGGAGGAAACTTTCTTACCAGATGGAGAGGAAACAAGTTTGGGGCTTTATAAAAGCAGGAGACATGGTGCTGTCAGGCCAAAGATAAGATGAGAGAGGAGGTTAGTAGTGAGCAAGAGTGAAGCTATACTGGTTTCATGATCAAGTCTTGTTTAGTCAGGATAGTTAGATGTAATAGGTACCTGAATCAAACTGGTTTTTGAAAGCCTACAGCGAAGAAGGTTGAAATCCCAAGAGTAGAACTGGCAAAAAAAAATTAAAATGCTTTTTAGAATCCTTTTTCTTTTTTCTCCAGGAGTTCAAAGAGTGTTGGGACTTCATTTCTCTTCATATCATGGTTGTGCTTTCATTGCACGGGTTTTATCTTCTCTAATCAAGGCCTAAACCTACAGCCCCAGGCTTTTCTCCTCCTCCCACCTCCTTAGCAATTGGTCTCATTAACAAGAAAGCAAGCCAAGGAATGAGTCTCCCTGGGCTCACTTGGATCCTCTGCCCATCTCTGGACTAACCATTAAAACCACAGACTGGAATATGCACTGCCAGGTTTCGTCATTTGCCTATGGCTGAGAAAGGTCAAGAGAGATAGATTGGGTGCCTTCCCCCTAATATACATGCAAACCACATGGGCTGAGCAGGAAAGAGGAGGTTTCCCAAAGGACACTTACTGTTGTTAACAAAGATGAAATGAAAATTAAACAGAGTCTATAGACAACCAGTTCCCCACCTGTCCCATTCCCCAAAGCACACACACACACAAAGCACCTACCTCTCTGCCTCTCTCCCTATAGCCTCTGGTTCAGAAGAATACAAGTAATTGACACAACCAGTTACATCCTTTGGCCTCAGAAGCCACTCAGAAGGACCTCAGTAATATTAACAAACCACTTGCAAAAAAAAAAAAAAAACAAACAATATTTAAGCTGTAATTGTATTCAATAATTTTTTTCCTAAATCATGCTACTTCTGCCTCCAAGATGCCCTCAACCCCTCATTCATTGCTAAGCCTTGTTATTATATAATCAATTATAAGATAAGAGTCCATGAATATACATTCAACTTGAAAAAAAAATGAAGCCTATGAATAATCACATTTCAGTATCCAAGTGACACAGGGCCCAACTCCATTTCCAAACTCCAATAAGTTCTTCATTATCTTTTCAGAGATAGCACGGAGGAGTTTATATTTTGCCTATCAAAAATGCCAAATAATTTCAGCCTTCTTCCCACACAAGAACTTCTCTTTGGTTGCTGATAAAAATGTTTAATGTATTCTTCCTTCATTTTTGTATTTATAGAATTAGTTCATAGATATTCCAGACAAATAGATTTAAAAACCTGGAGGAACCTTCAGGATTAACCTAAAACATTCCCCTTTATTTCAAGGAGGAAGATTTAAAAGCAGAGATTGGGTTGTCTGGGGTCATAGGGCTGTTTTTAGTTTGTGATCTGCCCTGCTCTGTGCTAGATATTTCACAAAGTAAAGAAGCAAAAGCATATAACATGATCACTGCCCTCAAGAGGTTAGATTTAGTCAAGGAGACATGACCACATCTAAGATATAGGACAAATTTTCAGAGCATCACAGTGTATCGTGTTAGTGTACAGAAAGGCATGATGAGTCTGTGTTAACTATAGGCATTGAAATAAGAGACGCAATGAGCTGAAGTAGTCTTGGAAATGCTTTTCAGCTAGGAACCAACTTGATGGTCCTTAAAAAATGCAGAAACAGACTTCCCTGGTGGTCCAATGGCTAAGACTCTGCACTCCAGACCCAGACTAATGCAAGGGGTCTGGCTTTGACCCCTGCTCAGGGAACTGGAGCCAGCATATCTAAATTAAGACCCAACACAGCCAAAAAAGAAAAAAATGAAGGCACTGATGGGTAAAAGGTCTTGCCATGTGTTTGGACTGAAAGGAAATTTGGACTGTAAGGAAATCTGCACTGTCATGGTTTAGGAGAGTATTTCAAACTGCAGATTATGAAATTATTTTAGTAGACTTTAACCAGTATTTTTTTTAAAGAACTATTTATTTATTTGGCTGTGCTGGGTCTTCCTTGCTGCATGTGGGCTTTCTCGAGCGGCAGTGAGCAGGGATCTACTCTCTAGTTGGGGTGTCCAGGCTTCTTATTGGGGTGGATTCTCTTGTTATGGAGCAGTCTCTAGGTGCATGGGCTTCAATAGTTGCTTGACCAGTATTTTTTAAATTAAACAAAATGAAAAATATCAGAGTGCATCATACTTAATAAGATTATTTGTTAAACTAGTTTCATTATCTTCTGTGTTCTAAGTTATGATGTAAATTTCATGTCTTGCTTGGGGTCACTTTCAAAAAGGTTTCAAAAGCCATAGTTCTGAATCCAGACAGAATGGTGTGAAACACTTCAGAGCAAAAGAGTGAATGAATAACATCTCTTCAAGCGTCGTTTTCCTTCTGTGCAAGAGATTTCAGCACAACTTTTTTTTTTTTTTTGGCTGTTCCAGGTCTTAGTTGCAGCACTCCAGATATTTGTTGCAGCATGCAGGATTTTTTTAGGTGTGGCATGCAGGCTCTCAGTTGTGGCATGTAGGATCTAGTTCCCAAATCAGGGATCAGACCCAGGCCCCCTGAATTGGGAGCACAGTCTTAACCACTGGACCACAGGGAAGTCCCTCCAGCACAGTTTTTTACAGAGTAAGACCTACAAATGGTACCTCTTATTTGCTGGCTAGACTGAAGATTTTCAGCCCTGGCTGCATATTAGAATCACTTGAAGAGTTTCTACAAAATACCGATGCCACCCTCAGAGACCCAGACTCAGTTCTGGGATAGAGTCCAGGCATCAGTGAGTTTAAAAGCTGCCCAGGTACAGTTGTGGCTGCAAACCCATGGGCTAGACCCATAGTTGAACACATCTAATACCTGAGAAGCATGGTGGTACACTGTATCTCTTCAGTGAGAACACTGACCTTATGATTTATGTTTCTATTTCTTTACCAAGCAATAGATAACATGCTACATAGTCATCAGAATTCTAACTTTCTGCTCTAAAAATCTTCAACTCTGGTGCAATCCGCTCGTTGTTTATCTCAGTCAATGACACAGCATGGATCCTGAGTCATAATCTCTTATGTGTCTCTCCACATGTACAATTTATGGTTACTTATCAGCATACAGTAGTTTCTGGAGGTGTTAAAAGGCAGTGAAATGCCACCAAAAATTCCCTAAGGAAGAGGAAAAGAGCTGGAAGCAAATGGCATTGGAAATCCATAAGCTAAATAATTAGCAAATGACTCATTACATTTCAGCTATTTTCATCCTGACTTTTAATAACTTCGCTTCTAAATATAGTAATTAATGATGTGCTTTTTGTAATTTTACATTCAGTAATCCCTAAGTGTTCATATCTTACACATTTTCCCTTGTACAGTCAATCGCTTTGTGTATGAAGCAGGAAAAGCTTCCTTCAAATACAGACTATGCAAGAGACTCAGAAGCACTGGTATTCCACCTAGTCATTTTGTCTATGTAAATCTCAACCTTTTTTTTTTTTGGTTGGACAAAGATAATAAATATAGCATAATTTTGAATCTTGCCAAAGAGAGGAAGCGACTAAGTAAGAAAGAACAAGGAAAAAAAAAAAAAAATCCAACACCCAGACATGTAATTCATGATAAGACAAAATCAGTACCCAGAACCACTGTAAGGTCCTTTTGCCTGACTCTGAATCTAATCAAGCCTCTAGACCTAATAGGAAATACAACAGAGGATTACGTTTACAAACTTCCTCAGGGAAACAATCAGTCAAATCTAGAATGTTGAACAGTCAATAAGAAAAATGACCTTGCTTCCCTGCCAAATCAATGTCATGAAAAAGCAGGGGGCCAATTATAAAAGAACACAAGAGATTTAAGAATCATAATCAAAATGGGACCTCCCTGGCAGTCCAGGGGTTAATACTCAGTGCTTCCACTACAGGGGGCAAGGGTTTGACCCCTGGTCAGGGAGCAAAGATCCCACATGTTTCGAGGTAGGGACAAAAATAAAAAAGAATAATAATCATGAAATGCAGTGTGTGGACTTTGTGTTCTATTTTGACCAAACCACCTATGAAAAGAATCCTTGAAACAGGACAAGCGGGTTATAAACTAAGTATTAGATACTATAAAAGAATTATTGTTAATTATGTTAGATGTGATAATAACATCACAATTACATATAAAACAGAAATTTCATCACAGGTACATACTGAAGAATTCTATAATCTTGTAAAAAATAGGAGGAGGAATAGATGAAAATGACTGATTAATTTATGAAGCTGGGGACAGATACATGGAGGTTTATTATGTCTTACTTCCCATTATTGTGTATATATATTTGGAAAGTCCCCTAACAAAGTTATTATTTTTAAAAAAGCTCTGTGTTTTGATGTATTGGATGTTGAGTTGATCTTTTATTAAAATCCTTCTCATGGTTTCACCAACAGGGCAGTGATAAATATATGTAAGTGTGGGCCTTGGTACATCTTTAATATATTTAGAAACAAGGTTTTAGGCTCAGAAGTCTTTTATTTATTTTTTTTAAAGTCTTTATTGAATTTGTTACAATATTGCTTCTGCTTTATGTTTTGTTTTTTGGCTGCAAGGCATGTGGGATCTTGGCTCCCTAACCCGGGATTGAACCTGCACCCCCTGCATTGGAAGGCAAAGTCTTAACCACTGGACCACCAGGGAAGTCCCAGAAGTCTTTTATTATAATATTTTTGACCAATAGTTACTAGTCACATTCAAGACATGGTTTAAGTCAGTGCACAGTGGAGACAAAGCTCTAAAGCCAGTCCTTTTGCTTCAGTGGGGTAGGATTGGACAAAAGGAGGGACTCTGTGGGC
Source organism: Bison bison bison (assembly GCF_000754665.1). Taxonomy (NCBI): domain Eukaryota; kingdom Metazoa; phylum Chordata; class Mammalia; order Artiodactyla; family Bovidae; genus Bison; species Bison bison. Next base: position 16,417,436 of record NW_011494607.1, read on the forward strand.
TTCCCTGATAGCTCAGTTGGTAAAGAATCCTCCTGCAAAGAGAGCCCAGTTCAATTCCTGGGTCAGGAAGATCCCCTGGAGAAGGGATAGGCTACCCACTCCAGTATTCTTGGGCTTCCCCTGTGGCTCAGTTGGTAAAGAATCCGCCTGCAATGAGGGAAACCTGGGTTTGATCCCTGGGTTGGGAAGATCCCCTGGAGAAGGGAAAGGCTACCCACTCCAGTATTCTGGCCTGGAGAATTCCATGGACTTTATAGTCCATGGGGTCGCAAAGAGTCAGACATGACTGAATGACTTTCACTTCACTTCACTTCACTTCTGCGGAAAAAGTACTCGATCCCCCAACATAGCTTGCTCTCTGTGTTCCAGGTGCCCCCTACAAGTGTCTCTGTGCCCCGATAACAATCCAATGACTAGCTTTGGCTGCCTCCACCTTAGTATGCCCATGGTGAAGTCTACAGGTAAGTCCATAGAGACCAACTGGGTGGATGTTCCTATCTTTTTCGTAAGCTGCAATGAAGACATAATGTCTTGGCCTTTTCCCTCCCCATCTTACCCCATCACACCGTCCCCTCCCCCCAGAGAAGGTGGATACTCCAGCGTGAACACACAAACACACATATACCAAATGAACATTGCAGTGGTAGATGCAACAGGCCAAGACCAGTCAGAGGAGATGGAGAGCAGCCAGTCAGCCTGCTTTTGGCCTTTGTCTTAGTCCAGTGTTTCTCCAACACTGGTGTCTGGACTTATATTAGCACAAGATTCAATTTTAGGAGAGGATAACCTTTACTATGTGTATTTAATTTGTTATGAATTAGAAAATGTAACAAGCACATCACTCTCCTGGGTATTCTTTAGATAAAGCTAAGTTTTAAAAACTTGGTCAATATTTTTAAAATCTCAAAGGAATAAAAAGTACAGCTACTTTGAGGATACAACAAATTCACAAAGGTATTTCATAAGCAACCAAGAGTTTTGAGATTCTACCTTTTATCTGTAGAAGCAGGACGAAGCTTCATAGCTCACACATTGCTAGCCTAACTGTGCAGGGACTTCACTAAAAATGAAAGGTAGTGAAGCGGATAAGTGAATCCTTTGGTGTTTGATAATCACAAATTCTTCTTCTAGTACCACCATGATGGAGGGACACAAGGAGATTAATTAACCTCTTCAACCCTCACTTTCTTGGTCTGTAAATTGAAAATAAGAATGAAGTGTTATGAGGATTAAGACATTGATCTAAAACACTTAGTCTCTGATATGAAGTAAACGTCAGTGCATGTTACACTATTACTAATGGCACAGAGTCTGTATTTTCTAGGTATTCTTTTATCACATTCCCGTTTAGAAAATTGTGGCATAATAGGCAGCAAATGTGAAAATTTTCCACTTAGAAATATAATTAACAATATTCAATATCAGTGTCATTGACAGTCAGGGGTTATTGTTTTCAGCATGAATTTTTTAACAAGAGAAGTGGTTCTTACCCTGGTGATAGTAAGTTTTATCACTTTTTCTGTCTTCTCTCCCCGGGACCTCAGCAGTGAAATCTCAGGAGTCCTAACCACTAGTCCACTAGGGAAATCCCATTTTATCTGTTTTGTAATGACTTGTTTTTAATACAATTGATATTTTTTAAAACAACTATAATTGGCTTTACAAAGAACTTTTAAATTATATTTAGAAGTTATAACTATTTAGAAGTTATAAAATCTCAGTATTTTAGCTTTTTAAAAATATAAGCATGTATTTGAGCTAAAAGGAATTTTGTTTGAATATTTTGTTTTTCTTGGAAGTAAGCCAAAAACCTCCATTTTAGGATAAAAATCACTAATAAAAAACGATTATCCTCAAAATTACCATATACAATCATTTCCATTCCTTATTTTACATAATTATGTATTTTTCCAAAGAAGATATAGATGACTAACAGGCACATCGTGAATTACCAGAGAAACACAAATCAAAACCAATATGAGATAAAATATGACACTTGGGTTGCTTCCAAATCTTGGCTATTGTAAACAGTCCTGCTATGAATATTGGGGTGCATGTAAAACCACAATGAGATATCACTTCATATCTGTCAGAATGGCTATCATCAAAAAGCCTACAAATAACAAATGTCAGAGAGGATGAAGAGAGAAAGGAACACTTGCACACTGTCAGTGGGGATGTGAATAGGTGCAGCCACTCTGGAAAATAGCAGGGAGGTTCCTCAAAAAATTAAAAATAGAGTTACCATATGATCCATCAATTCCACTGGACATATATCTGAAAAAAAAGAAAACACTACCTCAGAAAGATACACGAGTTTGGGGGAGAATGGATACATGTATATGTAAGGCTGAATCCCTTTGCTGTTCACCAGAAATTATCACAACACCATTTGTCAGTTGGCTATAACACCAAAACCAAATAGGTTTCCCAGGTGACTCAGAGGTAAAAAATTCACCTGCACAATGCAGGAGCTACAGGATACCTGGGTTCGATACTTGGGTCCAGAAGATCCCCTGGAGAAGGGAATGGCAACCCACTCCAGTGTTCTTGCCTGGAGAATCCCATGGACAGAGGAGCCTGGCAGGCTACAGCCCATAGAGTCGCAAAGAGTCAGACAGGACTGAAGCGACTGAGCACGCATGCACAAGCAATACAAAATAATTAAAAAAAAACAAAACACAAGAAGGTATATGTGCAACCCAATATTCATAGCAGGACTATTTACAATAGCCAAAATTTGGAAGCAACCTAAGTGTCATTCAACAGACAAGAGTGCATAAAGAAGATGTGATATATATAGATATACATAAAATATTTCTTAGCCATAAAAAAGAATGAAATTCTGCCTTTTGCAGAGATGTGGATGGACCTAGAAAATATAATTGTTAGTGAAATGTCAGACAGAGAACGACAATTATTGTATGATATCCCCTATCGGTGGAATCTAAAGCACAAATGAATGTGTGTGTAAAACAGAAACAGACTCATGGACATAGAAAACAAAATATTGGCTGCAAATGGAGAGAGGGAAGGGAGAGGGACAAATTAGTAATATGGAGTTGGCAGCTACAAACTGCTACTCATAAAATAGATAAACAACAGGATATATTCTACAGCACAGGGAATTATAGTTATTATCTCGTAATAACTTTTAATGGAGTATAATCTGTAAAAATACTGAATCACTATGCTATATACCTAAAACTAATATACTTTTATAAATCAACTGTAACTTCAATTTAGAAATATGAAACAGAAAAAGTGAAAGCTAACATAGGATTTGTGTTTTGGTAAGTCAAAGCGATAATAGCAGTGCCCACTAGAGGAAGAGAAAGAAAAGAACTACTTCTAACTCCTAGGGGAAGGGGTTGGGGAAAGTGAAGGAATGAATTACTGAACCAGAAGCCTCCCTAAGTAGGAACATGCCATGGTTTGGGAGACTAAATTGATAAGGCCAGCTGATTTAAACAAAGCTGTTAAGGCTTAGATGACAAACGTGCCAGAATATTCCAGAAGGGAGACGCTAGATTTCGTGGTGGGATGTTATTGCTCCTGAGAGAAACAGAAAGAGAGAGAGAGAGTGAGTGAAGAGCCAAAAAGAGGAGGAAGAAGGAAAGGGAGATGGCCTGAAACTGGAAGGAGTAAGGATCAGTAAAACTCCCCAGCGGTGGAGTCCTCGGGATCTTGTAAGATCTGTTATAAAGTTGTGCTGCTTGTAGTTATTTGCATTTCTAGAATGCAGATCATTCCTTCATCTCTCCAGAAATTCAGCAAAGCCTAAGTTACAAGCGCTTTTAGAACAATTATTTTTGGCTGTTGTTGGTTTTGTTGTTATTTAGTCGCTAAGTTGTGTTGACTCTGTGACCCCATGGACTGTAGCCCACCAGGCTCCTCTGTCCATGGGATTCCCCAGGTAAGACTACTGGAGTCAGTTGCCATTCTCTTTGCCAGGGGATCTTCCCAACCCACATCTCTTATGTCTCCTGCACTGTCAGGCCAATTCTTTACCCCAAAGCCACATGAGAGGTTTACTTTAAGATCATTCAAAGTTGAAATCCCTACCTAGGTTTACATGATGCAGACTAGAATATCTAAAAAAGCAGAAGCCTGGGAAGTAGATGTAAGTATAAAAGCTTAAGTCTTCAGAAATTCTAAGAACTTTTGAGAAGGCTTTGGATTTCCATGGCCATGAATTTGGGGTGGATGGTGTTGAGGTCATTTTATCTGGTTCATAAGAGCCAAGAAGTCTCCATCTGATGTCTAGGTTACATAAAATAGAATTATAGAATTCTTAAATTCACCTCATACAACACCTCACTTTTTACAGTTAAAGAACTTGAGGCATACAAAGAGCCTTAAAATGCATATCCTGACAAAAATTTGATTGCAAGAAGTTAAGAGATGGGAAAATGAGACAGAAGGGAAGAAAATCATTAAAGGGTGTGTTTCCACTGTGTGCGACTAGAATTTAACACTGCTGAGAATCTCTGGAACCAGGGCAGAGCTAGCACTTCAGAGTTAGCATTCTCAAAGATGAGGGAGTTGGAATATTTAGCTTCCCTGTTGGCTCAGTGGTAAAGAATCTGCCTACAATGCAGGAGACATGAGTAGATGTAGGTTTGATCCCTGGGTCAGGAAGATCCCCTGGAGGAGGAAATGGAAACCCACCCCAGTACTCTTGCCTGGAAAATCCCATGGACAGAGGAGCCTGGTGGGCTATAGTCCATGGGGTTGCAAAGAGTCAGACATGACTGAGCACAGCACACAGAATCACTAGTTGAATAGGGAGTGGCTATTCTCTGGAACTTCCAGTCTATCCTGTGCTGGGGAAGAACTGACTTCAGAGGTGGGAAAGAACCCACATGCAGAGATGCAGGTTCTGACAGTCAGAAGTGTTGCCAGCCTGCATGCAAGTATTAGTTGCCAAGTAGATTGAGCAGGGCTATGACAGCATCTTCTACATGAAGACTTGCAAAGGAGTCTCACAGAAGAGTCACCAAGTCTGGACTAAGGACAGCATAGCCTCAGGTGGGGGTAGAAACTGGTATGTATCTGGTCAGTTAGGCAGACCTAGGTTTGAATCCCAGCCCTGTTCTCTAGATTCTGTGCAACCATAGAAACTTACTTAGCCATTTTGTTCTTCAGTTACCTCATTTGTAAAATGGGAATGTGTTAAGAACTAGCTTGTAGAGTTGGTGAAAACTGAATAAATAAATATTTGTAAAGGAAATAAGAAATTGGCTAGGACAGAGAAGACAGCACAATAAGTGGTGACTAATATTAAGGGTAGTTATTTTATTACGTGAGATAAACTTGAGAGGGGGACAAATAGGAAATAAAAGGGAAAAGTTCTCTTTTTCTCCCTCCCACCACTGTATGCTATAGGGAATCCCACCCCACCCCCAACCTTACCCCTGGACCATAGGTCAAGCAGAGTTCTGTGCTCACTGGTCAATTTCAGTTATTAACATTTTTCACTGATTGTAAGATAGACACCTAATAACCACTCAGTCATGTCTGACTCTTTGCAGCCCCATGGACTGTAGCCCACCAGGCTCCTCTGTTCATGGGATTTTTCAGACAAGAATGCTGGAGTGGGTTTCCATTTCCTCCTCCAGGGGATCTTCCCGACCCAGAGATGGAATCGTGTCTCCTGTGTCTCCTGCATTGCAAGTGGATTCTTTATCCACTGAACCAATTGGTATGAAATCAAGATATGCCTTACAATTTAATGAATCTGACTTGTAGTACTTAAAACAGGACTCCTTTTGGGAATGAAGACTCATTTTTCATATTTTTAAAATTCTAGTATGATATAATGCTGATAGATGTTGACATTAAAGAAGAGATCTGTTGGGTTATTGTATTATTCTATTTCTGTGTCTGTTTGAAAACTTTCATAATACAAAAGTAATATTAAAGTTTAAGTTTATTCCAGTCCAATTAAAACTTTGAATTAATACCCAACACTTCTTAATAATTACATCAGAAAAGTAGATCTATTTTCCTAAGTTTATTTTTTAAAGAAAGATGAAACTAAAATGAGTTGTATTATTTCTTCTTTCTTCTTTGTGTTGGTTTTTGTGACCAGCTAGCCTTGTTGTGGCATACAGGGACATAAACATAATTGAAAACAATTTAATCAAGTTACATTCAATGAAAATTCAATAAATAGGCATTCAGCATAAAATGGGGGGGGGGAAAGGGAAGGAAAGGTTGCCTTTCTTCAGGTTCACAGGACCCTAGTTAAGGATATGTTTCAGTAATAATTAACTATTGCTGCTGCTGCTAAGTCGCTTCAGTCGTGTCCGACTCTGTGCGACCCCATAGACGGCAGCCCACCAGGCTCCCCCGTCCCTGGGATTCTCCAGGCAAGAACACTGGAGTGGGTTGCCATTTCCTTCTCCAATGCGTGAAAGTGAAAAGTGGAAGTGAAGTCACTCATTTACTGTTGCTGCTGCTGCTGCTAAGTTGATTCAGTCGTGTCCGACTCTATTCGACCCCACAGACAGCAGCTCACCAGGCTCCGCCATCCCTGGGATTCTCCAGGCAAGGACACTGGAGTGGGTTGCCATTTCCTTCTCCAGTGCATGAAAGGGAAAAGTGAAAGCGAAGTCACTCAGTTGTGTCCGACTCTTTGCGACCCCATGGACTGCAGCCCACCAGGCTCCTCTGTCCATGGGATTTTCCAGGCAAGAGTACATTGCCTTCTCCACATTTACTCTTAGGTTGGTGCAAAAGTAATTGTGGTTTTTGCATTGTTGAATTTTGCCATTTAATATTGGAATACATTCTTAAATAAATGTGGTTATGTTATACATCATTTTAATGCACATTTCTTGCTTTATGATTTTTTTTTGCTAATTACTTATTACTTACTGTTTATATTTATTTTAGACTAGGGAAATGATGTTAGACAAAAAGCAAATTTGAGCAATTTTCTTATTTGAGATCAAAATGAATCATAAAGCAGTGGAGGCCAACTGCATTTGGCCCAGGAACTGGTAATGAATGTTCAGTGCAGTGGTGGTTCAAGAAACTTTGCAAAAGAGACAAGAGCGTTGAAAATGAGAAGTGTAGTGGCCAGCCACCGGGAGTTGACAACGACCAATTGAAACCCATCACTGAAGCTGATCCTCTTACAACTACACAAGAAGTTGCCAAAGAACTCAGCGTCGACCATTCTATGGTCATTCAGCATTTGAAGCCAATTGGAAAGATGAAAAAGCTCAATAGTGGGTGCCTCATGAGCTGACCCAAAAAAAAAAAAAATCCTCATTTTGAAGTGTCATCTTCACTTATTCTATGCAACAATGAACCACTTCTTGATCAGACTGTGACCTGTAACAAAAAGTGAACTTTATATGACAACCGGCGACAACCAACTCAGTGGAGAAAAAGAAAGTAGGGAAGAGAAAACAAAGGAGTTGGAAGAACAATTAATAAAATTACTGCAGAGGTTCAGGACAGAGACTACCTGAGGAAAAGTGCCCCAGGCAGGAGGAGCATCAAGGCCACGCCTCCTCCTGATCCTGGAATACTCAAAGAACAGAGACCAGAGCACCTGGAGCAGGGCAAAGGGAAAGATGAGGTCAGTGTCTCTTGAAATGTGTTCCAAATTAGTTCCTTAGTAAGTTTGGGAAATACTACAGTCTCTGTTCCCTTTAGAGAATCACAGTGTCCTCTGCATATTAAATGCTCTAAGAAGTCCTGCCAAAAGCAACCTGTTTAATATTTATAACCCATGCGATGGACAAAATGTTTGTGTTCCCCCCCAAATGTATATGTTGAAATCCTTACACCCAGTGTGATGGTATTAGGAGGCGGAGCCTTTGGGAGGTCATGAGGGTGATACCCCCTCGTGAGTGGGATATAGTGCCCTTACAAAAGGACCCCAGACTGTTCTCTCACTCTCTTTGTGCCCTGTGAAGTCACAGCAAGAAGACAGCTGGCTATGAACTAGGAAGCAGGCCCTTGTGCATGCATGCATGCTCAGTCGCTTCAGTCGTGTCCAACTCTTTGCGACCCCATGGACTGTAGCCCACCAGGCTCCTCTGTCCATGAGATTCTCCGGGAAGGAATACTGGAGTGGGTAGCCACTTCCTCCTCCAGGGTCTCTTCCCAACCCAGAGATCGAACCCATGTCTCCTGCATCTCCTGCTTTGCAGGTGGATTCTTTACTGCTGAGCCACCTGGGAAGCCCAAGCAGGCCCTCATCAGATACCAAATCTGCTGGTTCCTTAATCTTGGATTTCCCAGATTCCAGAACTAGGAGAAATACCTATTTATTGTTTAAGTCACCTAGTCCCTGGGATTTTTGCTATAGCAGTCCAAGCAGGACAAATAATCCAGCATTTCTCAGACCTTCCTGACCCCAGATCTCTTCTACATCGAGCATCTACTTTTTGGAATACATAATTTTGAAAAAGATTATTCTAGCTTGTGAACTCAGAATAAAGACAAAGTGTGTTCTTCTTTGTATCTGCTTAAATACATTCTCCGTAAATATCTGTTGGGTGGGTCAACCCTTATTATGTCACAGTTATATACCTACCATGTTATTGTGTCTTAAAGGAAGACTGATTCTGTTAAACCAACCATTTTCTTTAGGTCGTGTTCCTGTGTGCAGTGGGTAAGCTTTCAGCCTCCTTTAAACAATCTCCTGATCAGACCTAGACATTCTCCCCTGTCCTTTCCTGGGTTAGGAATTAGGTCCAGCAACCTGGATATACTCAATTCAAGTGCATGGTAGATACCTCTTTGGCTTAGCCAATTCCATTTTTACTGTAGTCTTGACTGAAGTTAGGGTTAACACCCCAAAAAGATGTCCTTTTCAATATAGGGGACTAGAATGCAAAAATAGGAAGTCAAGAACACCTGGAATAACAGGTAAATTTGGCCTTGGACTACAGAATGAAGGAGGGCAAAGGCTAATAGAGTTTTGCCAAAAGAACGCACTAGTCATTGCAAACACCCTCTTCCAACAACACAAGAGAAGACTACATATGGACATCACCAGATGGTCAACACCGAATCAGATTGATTATATTCTTCACAGCCAAAGATGGAGAAGCTCTATACAATCAGCAAAAACAAGACTGGAAGCTGACTGTGGCTCAGATCATGAACTCCTTATTGCCAAATTAAGAAGTAAATTGAAGAAAGTGGGGAAAACCACTAGACCATTCAGGTATGACGTAAATCAAATCCCCTACAATTATACAGTGGAAGTGACAAATAGATTTAAGGGACTAGATCTGATAGACAGAGTGCCTGATGAACTATGAACAGAGGTTTGTGACTTTGTATAGGAGACAGGGAGCAAGATCATCCCCAAGAAAAAGAAATGCAAAAAAGCAAAATGGCTGACTGAGGAGTCCTTACAAATAGCTTAGAAAAGAAAATAAGCCAAAAGCAAAGGAGAAAAGGAAAGATATAAGCATCTGAATGCAGAGTTCCAAAGAACAGCAAAGAGAGATAAGAAAGCCTTTCTCAGCGATCAATGCAAAGAAATAGAGGAAAACAACAGAATGGGAAAGACTAGAGATCTCTTCAAGAAAATTAGAGATACTAAGGGAATATTTCATGCAAAGATGGGCTCAATAAAGGACAGAAATGGTAGGGACCTAACAGAAGCAGAAGACGTTAAGAGATGGGAAGAATACACAGAAGACCTGTGCAAAAAAGATCTTCATGACCCAGATAATCACAGTGGTGTGACCACTCACCGAGAGCCAGATATCCTGGAATGTGAAGTCAAGTGGGCATTAGGAAGCATCACTACGAAAAAGCTAGTGGAGGTGATGGAATTCCAGTTGAGCTATTGAGCTATTTCAAATGCAAAAAGATGATGCTGTGAAAGTGCTGCATTCACCCCGACCCGGAGCCGGCTGGTGAGCCCGAGAACTCCGCCTGCGCGGCGGCGCCAGCGGATATTAAAAGAAAAAAAAAAAAAAAGAAAGTGCTGCATTCAATAGGCCAGCAAATTTGGAAAGCTCAGCAGTGGCCACAGGACTGGAAAAGGTCAGTTTCCATTCCAATCCCAAAGAAAGGCA